>NC_090937.1:1680413043-1680757209 GCF_040938575.1 Ambystoma mexicanum
GATCCTCTCTCTGTTACTAGTGAGCAGTGTGCACTCCTGTGATAAGGCTGGGACCCTCTCTCTGTTACTTGTGGGCAGTGTGCACTCAGGTGATAAGGCTGTTACTTGTTCCTCTCTCTGTTACTTTTGAGCAGTGTGCGCTACTGGGATAAGGCTGGGATCCTCTCTCTGTTACTAATGAGCAGTGTGCACTCCTGTGATAAGGCTGGGATCCTCTCTGTGTTACTAGTGAGCAGTGTGTGCACCTGTGATAAGGCTGGGATCCTCTCTCTGTTACTTGTGGGCAATGTTCGCTCCTGGGATAAGGCTGGGATCCTATCTCTGTTACTAGTGAGCAGTGTGTGCACCTGTGATAAGGCTGGGATCCTCTCTCTGTTGCTAGTGAGCAGTGTGCACTCAGGTGATGAGGGTGGGATTATATCTTTATAACTAGTGAGCAGTGTGCGTTGAGGTGATAAGGCTGGGATCCTCTCTCTGTTACTTGTGAGCAGTGTGCACTCCTGTGATGAGGCTAGGATCCTGTCTCTGTAACTAGTGAGCAGTGTGTGCTCCTGTGATAAGGCTGGAATCCTATCTCGGTTACTAGTGAGTAGTGTGCGCGTTGGTGATAAGGCTGGGATCCTCTCTCTGTTACTAGTGAGCAGTGTGCACTCAGGTGATAAGGCTGGGATCCTCTCTCTGTTACTAGTGAGCAGTGTGCGCTTCTGTGATAAGGCTGGGATCCTTTCTCTATTACTAGTGAGCAGTGTGCGCTCCTGTGATAAGGCTGGGATCCTCTCTCTGTTACTAGCGGGCAGTGTGCGCTCAGGTGATAAGGCTGGGATCCTCTCTCTGTTACTAGTGAGCAGTGTGCGCTTCTGTGATAAGGCTGGGATCCTTTCTCTATTACTAGTGAGCAGTGTGCGCTCCTGTGATAAGGCTGGGATCCTCTCTCTGTTACTAGCGGGCAGTGTGCGCTCCTGGGATAAGGCTGGGCTCCTCTTAGTGTTACTAGTAAGCAGTGTGCGCTCCTGGGATAAGGCTGGGATCCTCTCTCTGTTACTAGTGAGCAGTGTGCGCTGAGGTGATAAGGCTGACATCCTCTCTCTGTTACTAGTGAGCAGTGTGCGCTCCTGTGATAAGGCTGGGATCCTGTCTCTGTAACTAGTGATCAGTGTGTGCTCCTGTGATAAGGCTGGAATCCTCTCTCTGTTACTAGGGAGCAGTGTGCATTCAGGTGATAAGGCTGGGATCCTCTCTGTTACTAGTGAGAAGTGTGCATTCCTGTGAAAAGGGTGGGATCCTCTCTATGTTACTAGTGAGCAGTGTGTGCACCTGTGATAAGGCTGGGATCCTCTCTCTGTTACTTGTGAGCAGTGTGCACTCCTGTGATGAGGCTGGGATCCTCTCTCTGTTATTAGTGAGCAGTGTGCACTCCTGTGATAATGCTGGGATCCTATCTCTGTTACTAGCGAGCAGTGTGTGCACCTGTGATAAGGCTGGGATCCTCTCTCTGTTACTAGCGGGCAGTGTGCGGTCTTTTGATAAGGCTGGGATCCTCTCTCTGTTACTAGTGAGCAGTGTTTGCTGAGGTGATTAGGCTGGCATCCTCTCTCTACTAGTGAGCAGTGTGCGCTCCTGTGATAAGGCTGGGATCCTGTCTCTGTAACTAGTGAGCAGTGTGTGCTCCTGTGATAAGGCTGGCATCCTCTCTCTGTTACTAGGGAGCAGTGTGCATTCAGGTGATAAGGCTGGGATCCTCTCTGTCACTAGTGAGCAGTGTGCACTCCTGTGATAAGGGTGGGATCCTCTCTCTGTTACTAGTGAGCAGTGTGTGCACCTGTGATAAGGCTGGTATCCTCTCTCTGTTACTTGTGAGCAGTGTGCACTCCTGTGATGAGGATGGGATCCTCTCTCTGTTACTAGTGAGCAGTGTGCACTCCTGTGATAATGCTGGGATCCTATCTCTGTTACAAGTGAGCAGTGTGCACTCCTGTGATGAGGCTGGGATCCTCTCTCTGTTACTAGTGAGCAGTGTGCACTCCTGTGATAAGGCTGGGATCCTCTCTCTGTTACTAGGGAGCAGT
This sequence comes from Ambystoma mexicanum, assembly GCF_040938575.1. Classification (NCBI taxonomy): domain Eukaryota; kingdom Metazoa; phylum Chordata; class Amphibia; order Caudata; family Ambystomatidae; genus Ambystoma; species Ambystoma mexicanum. The sequence goes on from NC_090937.1 coordinate 1,680,415,110, forward strand.
GTGCACTCCTGGGATAAGGCTGGGATATTATCTCTGTTACTAGTAGCAGTGTGTACTCCTGTGATAAGGCTGGGATCCTATCCCTGTTACTAGTGAGCAGTGTGCACTCCTGGGATAAGGCTGGGATCATCTCTCTGTTACTAGGGAGCAGTGTGCACTCCTGGGATAAGGCTGGGATCTTATCTCTGTTACTAGTAGCAGTGTGTACTCCTGTGATACAGCTGGGATCCTATCCCTGTTAGTAGTGAGGAGTGTGCACTCCTGTGATAAGACTGGGATCCTCTCTCTGTTACTAGTGAGCAGTCTGCACTCTTGGGATAAGGGTGGGATCCTTTCTCTGTTACTAGTGAGCATTGTGCGCTCCTGTGATAAGGCTGGGCTCCTCGTTCTGTTACTAGTGAGCAGTGTGCACTCCTGTGATAAGCCTGGGATCCCCGTTCTGTTACTAGTGAGCAGTGTGCTCTCCTGTGATAAGGCTGGGCTCCTCGTTCTGTTACTAGTGAGCAGTGTGTGCTCCTGTGATAAGGCTGGGATCCTCTCTGTTACTAGTGAGCAGTGTGCACTCCTGTGATAATGCTGGGATCCTCTCTCTGTTACTAGTGAGCAGTGGTGCGCTCCTGTGATAAGGCTGGGACCCTGTCTCTGTAACTAGTGAGCAGTGTTTGCTCCTGGGATAAGGGTGGGATCCTATCTCTGTTAATATTGGGCAGTGTGTGCTCCTGTGATAAGGCTGGGATCCTCTCTCTGTTACTAGTGAGCAGTGTGTGCTCCTGGGATAAGGGTGGGATCCTATCTCTCTTACTAGTGAGCAGTGTGCGCTCAGGTGATAAGGGTGGTATCCTATCTCTGTTACTAGTGGGCAGTGTGTGCTCCTGGGATAAGGCTGGGATACTCTCTCTGTTACTTGTGGGCAGTGTGCACTCAGGTGATAAGGCTGTTACTTGTTCCTCTCTCTGTTACTTTTGAGCAGTGTGCGCTACTGGGATAAGGCTGGGATCCTCTCTCTGTTACTAATGAGCAGTGTGCACTCCTGTGATAAGGCTGGGATCCTCTCTGTGTTACTAGTGAGCAGTGTGTGCACCTGTGATAAGGCTGGGATCCTCTCTCTGTTACTTGTGGGCAATGTTCGCTCCTGGGATAAGGCTGGGATCCTATCTCTGTTACTAGTGAGCAGTGTGTGCACCTGTGATAAGGCTGGGATCCTCTCTCTGTTGCTAGTGAGCAGTGTGCACTCAGGTGATGAGGGTGGGATTATATCTTTATAACTAGTGAGCAGTGTGCGTTGAGGTGATAAGGCTGGGATCCTCTCTCTGTTACTTGTGAGCAGTGTGCACTCCTGTGATGAGGCTAGGATCCTGTCTCTGTAACTAGTGAGCAGTGTGTGCTCCTGTGATAAGGCTGGAATCCTATCTCGGTTACTAGTGAGTAGTGTGCGCGTTGGTGATAAGGCTGGGATTCTCTCTCTGTTACTAGTGAGCAGTGTGCACTCAGGTGATAAGGCTGGGATCCTCTCTCTGTTACTAGTGAGCAGTGTGCGCTTCTGTGATAAGGCTGGGATCCTTTCTCTATTACTAGTGAGCAGTGTGCGCTCCTGTGATAAGGCTGGGATCCTCTCTCTGTTACTAGCGGGCAGTGTGCGCTCAGGTGATAAGGCTGGGATCCTCTCTCTGTTACTAGTGAGCAGTGTGCGCTTCTGTGATAAGGCTGGGATCCTTTCTCTATTACTAGTGAGCAGTGTGCGCTCCTGTGATAAGGCTGGGATCCTCTCTCTGTTACTAGCGGGCAGTGTGCGCTCCTGGGATAAGGCTGGGCTCCTCTTAGTGTTACTAGTAAGCAGTGTGCGCTCCTGGGATAAGGCTGGGATCCTCTCTCTGTTACTAGTGAGCAGTGTGCGCTGAGGTGATAAGGCTGACATCCTCTCTCTGTTACTAGTGAGCAGTGTGCGCTCCTGTGATAAGGCTGGGATCCTGTCTCTGTAACTAGTGATCAGTGTGTGCTCCTGTGATAAGGCTGGAATCCTCTCTCTGTTACTAGGGAGCAGTGTGCATTCAGGTGATAAGGCTGGGATCCTCTCTGTTACTAGTGAGAAGTGTGCATTCCTGTGAAAAGGGTGGGATCCTCTCTATGTTACTAGTGAGCAGTGTGTGCACCTGTGATAAGGCTGGGATCCTCTCTCTGTTACTTGTGAGCAGTGTGCACTCCTGTGATGAGGCTGGGATCCTCTCTCTGTTATTAGTGAGCAGTGTGCACTCCTGTGATAATGCTGGGATCCTATCTCTGTTACTAGCGAGCAGTGTGTGCACCTGTGATAAGGCTGGGATCCTCTCTCTGTTACTAGCGGGCAGTGTGCGGTCTTTTGATAAGGCTGGGATCCTCTCTCTGTTACTAGTGAGCAGTGTTTGCTGAGGTGATTAGGCTGGCATCCTCTCTCTACTAGTGAGCAGTGTGCGCTCCTGTGATAAGGCTGGGATCCTGTCTCTGTAACTAGTGAGCAGTGTGTGCTCCTGTGATAAGGCTGGCATCCTCTCTCTGTTACTAGGGAGCAGTGTGCATTCAGGTGATAAGGCTGGGATCCTCTCTGTCACTAGTGAGCAGTGTGCACTCCTGTGATAAGGGTGGGATCCTCTCTCTGTTACTAGTGAGCAGTGTGTGCACCTGTGATAAGGCTGGTATCCTCTCTCTGTTACTTGTGAGCAGTGTGCACTCCTGTGATGAGGATGGGATCCTCTCTCTGTTACTAGTGAGCAGTGTGCACTCCTGTGATAATGCTGGGATCCTATCTCTGTTACAAGTGAGCAGTGTGCACTCCTGTGATGAGGCTGGGATCCTCTCTCTGTTACTAGTGAGCAGTGTGCACTCCTGTGATAAGGCTGGGATCCTCTCTCTGTTACTAGGGAGCAGTGTGCACTCCTGGGATAAGGCTGGGATATTATCTCTGTTACTAGTAGCAGTGTGTACTCCTGTGATAAGGCTGGGATCCTATCCCTGTTACTAGTGAGCAGTGTGCACTCCTGGGATAAGGCTGGGATCATCTCTCTGTTACTAGGGAGCAGTGTGCACTCCTGGGATAAGGCTGGGATCTTATCTCTGTTACTAGTAGCAGTGTGTACTCCTGTGATACAGCTGGGATCCTATCCCTGTTAGTAGTGAGGAGTGTGCACTCCTGTGATAAGACTGGGATCCTCTCTCTGTTACTAGTGAGCAGTCTGCACTCTTGGGATAAGGGTGGGATCCTTTCTCTGTTACTAGTGAGCATTGTGCGCTCCTGTGATAAGGCTGGGCTCCTCGTTCTGTTACTAGTGAGCAGTGTGCACTCCTGTGATAAGCCTGGGATCCCCGTTCTGTTACTAGTGAGCAGTGTGCTCTCCTGTGATAAGGCTGGGCTCCTCGTTCTGTTACTAGTGAGCAGTGTGTGCTCCTGTGATAAGGCTGGGATCCTCTCTGTTACTAGTGAGCAGTGTGCACTCCTGTGATAATGCTGGGATCCTCTCTCTGTTACTAGTGAGCAGTGGTGCGCTCCTGTGATAAGGCTGGGACCCTGTCTCTGTAACTAGTGAGCAGTGTTTGCTCCTGGGATAAGGGTGGGATCCTATCTCTGTTAATATTGGGCAGTGTGTGCTCCTGTGATAAGGCTGGGATCCTCTCTCTGTTACTAGTGAGCAGTGTGTGCTCCTGGGATAAGGGTGGGATCCTATCTCTCTTACTAGTGAGCAGTGTGCGCTCAGGTGATAAGGGTGGTATCCTATCTCTGTTACTAGTGGGCAGTGTGTGCTCCTGGGATAAGGCTGGGATACTCTCTCTGTTACTAGTGAGCAGTGTGCACTCCTGTGATAAGGCTGGGATCCTCGTTCTGTTACTAGTGAGCAGTGTGCGCTCAGGTGATAAGGCTGGCATCCTCTCTCTGTTACTAGTGAGCAGTGTGCACTCAGGTGATAAAGTTGTGATCCTCTCTCTGTTACTAGTGGGCAGTGTGTGCTCCTGTTATAAGGCTGGGATCCTCTCTCTGTAACTAGCGGGCAGTGTGCGGTCTTTTGATAAGGCTGCGATCCTCTCTCTGTTACTAGTGAGCAGTGTTTGCTGAGGTGATAAGGCTGGCATCCTCTCTCTCTTACTAGTGAGCAGTGTGCGCTCCTGTGATAAGGCTGGGATCCTGTCTCTGTAACTAGTGAGCAGTGTGTGCTCCTGTGATAAGGCTGGCATCCTCTCTCTGTTACTAGGGAGCAGTGTGCATTCAGGTGATAAGGCTTGGATCCTCTCTGTTACTAGTGAGCAGTGTGCACTCCTGTGATAAGGGTGGGATCCTCTCTCTGTTACTAGTGAGCAGTGTGTGCACCTGTGATAAGGCTGGGATCCTCTCTCTGTTACTTGTGAGCAGTGTGCACTCCTGTGATGAGGCTGGGATCCTCTCTCTGATACTAGTGGGCAGTGTGCACTCCTGTGATAATGCTGGGATCCTATCTCTGTTACAAGTGAGCAGTGTGTGCACCTGTAATAAGGCTGGGATCCTCTCTCTGTTACTAGCGGGCAGTGTGCGGTCTTTTGATAAGGCTGGGATCCTCTCTCTGTTACTAGTGAGCAGTGTGCGCTGAGGTGATAAGGCTGGCATCCTCTCTCTACTAGTGAGCAGTGTGCGCTCCTGTGATAAGGCTGGGATCCTGTCTCTGTAACTAGTGAGCAGTGTGTGCTCCTGTGATAAGACTGGCATCCTCTCTGTGTTACTAGGGAGCAGTGTGCATTCAGGTGATAAGGCTGGGATCCTCTCTGTTACTAGTGAGCAGTGTGCACTCCTGTGATAAGGGTGGGATCCTCTCTGTGTTACTAGTGAGCAGTGTGTGCACCTGTGATAAGGCTGGGATCCTCTCTCTGTTACTTGTGAGCAGTGTGCACTCCTGTGATAATGCTGGGGTCCTATCTCTGTTACAAGTGAGCAGTGTGCACTCCTGTGATGAGGCTGGGATCCTCTCTCTGTTACTAGTGAGCAGTGTGCACTCCTGTGATGAGGCTGGGATCCTCTCTCTGTTACTAGTGAGCAGTGTGTGCACCTGTGATAAGGCTGGCATCCTCTCTCTGCTACTAGTGAGCAGTGTGCACTCCTGGAATAAGGCTGGGATCCTATCTTTGTTACTAGGAAGCATTGTGCGCTCCTGTGATAAGGCTGGGATCCTCTCTCTGTTACTAGTGAGCAGTGTGCACTCCTGGAATAAGGCTGGGATCCTATCTCTGTTACTTGTGGGCAGTGTGAACTCCTGTGATAAGGCTGGGATCCTCTCTCTGTTACTAGTGAGCAGTGTGCACTCCTGTGATAAGGCTGGGACCCTCTCTCTGTTACTTGTGGGCAGTGTGCACTCAGGTGATAAGGCTGTTACTTGTTCCTCTCTCTGTTACTTGTGAGCAGTGTGCGCTACTGGGATAAGGCTGGGATCCTCTCTCCGTTACTAATGAGCAGTGTGCACTCCTGTGATAAGGCTGGGATCCTCTCTGTGTTACTAGTGAGCAGTGTGTGCACCTGTGATAAGGCTGGGATCCTCTCTCTGTTACTTGTGGGCAATGTTCGCTCCTGGGATAAGGCTGGGATCCTATCTCTGTTACTAGTGAGCAGTGTGTGCACCTGTGATAAGGCTGGGATCCTCTCTTTGTTGCTAGTGAGCAGTGTGCACTCAGGTGATGAGGGTGGGATTATATCTTTATAACTAGTGAGCAGTGTGCGTTGAGGTGATAAGGCTGGGATCCTCTCTCTGTTACTTGTGAGCAGTGTGCACTCCTGTGATGAGGCTAGGATCCTGTCTCTGTAACTAGTGAGCAGTGTGTGCTCCTGTGATAAGGCTGGAATCCTATCTCGGTTACTAGTGAGTAGTGTGCGCGTTGGTGATAAGGCTGGGATCCTCTCTCTGTTACTAGTGAGCAGTGTGCACTCAGGTGATAAGGCTGGGATCCTCTCTCTGTTACTAGTGAGCAGTGTGCGCTTCTGTGATAAGGCTGGGATCCTTTCTCTATTACTAGTGAGCAGTGTGCGCTCCTGTGATAAGGCTGGGATCCTCTCTCTGTTACTAGCGGGCAGTGTGCGCTCAGGTGATAAGGCTGGGATCCTCTCTCTGTTACTGGTGAGCAGTGTGCACTCCTGGAATAAGGCTGGGATCATATCTCTGTTACTAGGGAGCAGTGTGCGCTCCTGTGATAAGGCTGGGATCCTATCGATGTTACCAATGAGCAGTGTCCGCTCCTGTGATAAGGCTCGGATCCTATCTCTGTTACTAGGGAGCAGTGGGCGCTTCTGCGATAAGGCTGGGATCCTCTCTCTGTTACTAGTGAGCAGTGTGCACTCCTGTGATGAGGCTGGGATCCTCTCTCTGTTACTAGTGAGCAGTGTGTGCACCTGTGATAAGGCTGGCATCCTCTCTCTGCTACTAGTGAGCAGTGTGCATTCCTGGAATAAGGCTGGGATCCTATCTTTGTTACTAGGAAGCATTGTGCGCTCCTGTGATAAGGCTGGGATCCTCTCTCTGTTACTAGTGAGCAGTGTGCACTCCTGGAATAAGGCTGGGATCCTATCTCTGTTACTTGTGGGCAGTGTGAACTCCTGTGATAAGGCTGGGATCCTCTCTCTGTTACTAGTGAGCAGTGTGCACTCCTGTGATAAGGCTGGGACCCTCTCTCTGTTACTTGTGGGCAGTGTGCACTCAGGTGATAAGGCTGTTACTTGTTCCTCTCTCTGTTACTTTTGAGCAGTGTGCGCTACTGGGATAAGGCTGGGATCCTCTCTCTGTTACTAATGAGCAGTGTGCACTCCTGTGATAAGGCTGGGATCCTCTCTGTGTTACTAGTGAGCAGTGTGTGCACCTGTGATAAGGCTGGGATCCTCTCTCTGTTACTTGTGGGCAATGTTCGCTCCTGGGATAAGGCTGGGATCCTATCTCTGTTACTAGTGAGCAGTGTGTGCACCTGTGATAAGGCTGGGATCCTCTCTCTGTTGCTAGTGAGCAGTGTGCACTCAGGTGATGAGGGTGGGATTATATCTTTATAACTAGTGAGCAGTGTGCGTTGAGGTGATAAGGCTGGGATCCTCTCTCTGTTACTTGTGAGCAGTGTGCACTCCTGTGATGAGGCTAGGATCCTGTCTCTGTAACTAGTGAGCAGTGTGTGCTCCTGTGATAAGGCTGGAATCCTATCTCGGTTACTAGTGAGTAGTGTGCGCGTTGGTGATAAGGCTGGGATCCTCTCTCTGTTACTAGTGAGCAGTGTGCACTCAGGTGATAAGGCTGGGATCCTCTCTCTGTTACTAGTGAGCAGTGTGCGCTTCTGTGATAAGGCTGGGATCCTTTCTCTATTACTAGTGAGCAGTGTGCGCTCCTGTGATAAGGCTGGGATCCTCTCTCTGTTACTAGCGGGCAGTGTGCGCTCAGGTGATAAGGCTGGGATCCTCTCTCTGTTACTAGTGAGCAGTGTGCGCTTCTGTGATAAGGCTGGGATCCTTTCTCTATTACTAGTGAGCAGTGTGCGCTCCTGTGATAAGGCTGGGATCCTCTCTCTGTTACTAGCGGGCAGTGTGCACTCCTGGGATAAGGCTGGGCTCCTCTTAGTGTTACTAGTAAGCAGTGTGCGCTCCTGGGATAAGGCTGGGATCCTCTCTCTGTTACTAGTGAGCAGTGTGCGCTGAGGTGATAAGGCTGACATCCTCTCTCTGTTACTAGTGAGCAGTGTGCGCTCCTGTGATAAGGCTGGGATCCTGTCTCTGTAACTAGTGATCAGTGTGTGCTCCTGTGATAAGGCTGGAATCCTCTCTCTGTTACTAGGGAGCAGTGTGCATTCAGGTGATAAGGCTGGGATCCTCTCTGTTACTAGTGAGAAGTGTGCATTCCTGTGAAAAGGGTGGGATCCTCTCTATGTTACTAGTGAGCAGTGTGTGCACCTGTGATAAGGCTGGGATCCTCTCTCTGTTACTTGTGAGCAGTGTGCACTCCTGTGATGAGGCTGGGATCCTCTCTCTGTTATTAGTGAGCAGTGTGCACTCCTGTGATAATGCTGGGATCCTATCTCTGTTACTAGCGAGCAGTGTGTGCACCTGTGATAAGGCTGGGATCCTCTCTCTGTTACTAGCGGGCAGTGTGCGGTCTTTTGATAAGGCTGGGATCCTCTCTCTGTTACTAGTGAGCAGTGTTTGCTGAGGTGATTAGGCTGGCATCCTCTCTCTACTAGTGAGCAGTGTGCGCTCCTGTGATAAGGCTGGGATCCTGTCTCTGTAACTAGTGAGCAGTGTGTGCTCCTGTGATAAGGCTGGCATCCTCTCTCTGTTACTAGGGAGCAGTGTGCATTCAGGTGATAAGGCTGGGATCCTCTCTGTCACTAGTGAGCAGTGTGCACTCCTGTGATAAGGGTGGGATCCTCTCTCTGTTACTAGTGAGCAGTGTGTGCACCTGTGATAAGGCTGGTATCCTCTCTCTGTTACTTGTGAGCAGTGTGCACTCCTGTGATGAGGATGGGATCCTCTCTCTGTTACTAGTGAGCAGTGTGCACTCCTGTGATAATGCTGGGATCCTATCTCTGTTACAAGTGAGCAGTGTGCACTCCTGTGATGAGGCTGGGATCCTCTCTCTGTTACTAGTGAGCAGTGTGCACTCCTGTGATAAGGCTGGGATCCTCTCTCTGTTACTAGGGAGCAGTGTGCACTCCTGGGATAAGGCTGGGATATTATCTCTGTTACTAGTAGCAGTGTGTACTCCTGTGATAAGGCTGGGATCCTATCCCTGTTACTAGTGAGCAGTGTGCACTCCTGGGATAAGGCTGGGATCATCTCTCTGTTACTAGGGAGCAGTGTGCACTCCTGGGATAAGGCTGGGATCTTATCTCTGTTACTAGTAGCAGTGTGTACTCCTGTGATACAGCTGGGATCCTATCCCTGTTAGTAGTGAGGAGTGTGCACTCCTGTGATAAGACTGGGATCCTCTCTCTGTTACTAGTGAGCAGTCTGCACTCTTGGGATAAGGGTGGGATCCTTTCTCTGTTACTAGTGAGCATTGTGCGCTCCTGTGATAAGGCTGGGCTCCTCGTTCTGTTACTAGTGAGCAGTGTGCACTCCTGTGATAAGCCTGGGATCCCCGTTCTGTTACTAGTGAGCAGTGTGCTCTCCTGTGATAAGGCTGGGCTCCTCGTTCTGTTACTAGTGAGCAGTGTGTGCTCCTGTGATAAGGCTGGGATCCTCTCTGTTACTAGTGAGCAGTGTGCACTCCTGTGATAATGCTGGGATCCTCTCTCTGTTACTAGTGAGCAGTGGTGCGCTCCTGTGATAAGGCTGGGACCCTGTCTCTGTAACTAGTGAGCAGTGTTTGCTCCTGGGATAAGGGTGGGATCCTATCTCTGTTAATATTGGGCAGTGTGTGCTCCTGTGATAAGGCTGGGATCCTCTCTCTGTTACTAGTGAGCAGTGTGTGCTCCTGGGATAAGGGTGGGATCCTATCTCTCTTACTAGTGAGCAGTGTGCGCTCAGGTGATAAGGGTGGTATCCTATCTCTGTTACTAGTGGGCAGTGTGTGCTCCTGGGATAAGGCTGGGATACTCTCTCTGTTACTTGTGGGCAGTGTGCACTCAGGTGATAAGGCTGTTACTTGTTCCTCTCTCTGTTACTTTTGAGCAGTGTGCGCTACTGGGATAAGGCTGGGATCCTCTCTCTGTTACTAATGAGCAGTGTGCACTCCTGTGATAAGGCTGGGATCCTCTCTGTGTTACTAGTGAGCAGTGTGTGCACCTGTGATAAGGCTGGGATCCTCTCTCTGTTACTTGTGGGCAATGTTCGCTCCTGGGATAAGGCTGGGATCCTATCTCTGTTACTAGTGAGCAGTGTGTGCACCTGTGATAAGGCTGGGATCCTCTCTCTGTTGCTAGTGAGCAGTGTGCACTCAGGTGATGAGGGTGGGATTATATCTTTATAACTAGTGAGCAGTGTGCGTTGAGGTGATAAGGCTGGGATCCTCTCTCTGTTACTTGTGAGCAGTGTGCACTCCTGTGATGAGGCTAGGATCCTGTCTCTGTAACTAGTGAGCAGTGTGTGCTCCTGTGATAAGGCTGGAATCCTATCTCGGTTACTAGTGAGTAGTGTGCGCGTTGGTGATAAGGCTGGGATTCTCTCTCTGTTACTAGTGAGCAGTGTGCACTCAGGTGATAAGGCTGGGATCCTCTCTCTGTTACTAGTGAGCAGTGTGCGCTTCTGTGATAAGGCTGGGATCCTTTCTCTATTACTAGTGAGCAGTGTGCGCTCCTGTGATAAGGCTGGGATCCTCTCTCTGTTACTAGCGGGCAGTGTGCGCTCAGGTGATAAGGCTGGGATCCTCTCTCTGTTACTAGTGAGCAGTGTGCGCTTCTGTGATAAGGCTGGGATCCTTTCTCTATTACTAGTGAGCAGTGTGCGCTCCTGTGATAAGGCTGGGATCCTCTCTCTGTTACTAGCGGGCAGTGTGCGCTCCTGGGATAAGGCTGGGCTCCTCTTAGTGTTACTAGTAAGCAGTGTGCGCTCCTGGGATAAGGCTGGGATCCTCTCTCTGTTACTAGTGAGCAGTGTGCGCTGAGGTGATAAGGCTGACATCCTCTCTCTGTTACTAGTGAGCAGTGTGCGCTCCTGTGATAAGGCTGGGATCCTGTCTCTGTAACTAGTGATCAGTGTGTGCTCCTGTGATAAGGCTGGAATCCTCTCTCTGTTACTAGGGAGCAGTGTGCATTCAGGTGATAAGGCTGGGATCCTCTCTGTTACTAGTGAGAAGTGTGCATTCCTGTGAAAAGGGTGGGATCCTCTCTATGTTACTAGTGAGCAGTGTGTGCACCTGTGATAAGGCTGGGATCCTCTCTCTGTTACTTGTGAGCAGTGTGCACTCCTGTGATGAGGCTGGGATCCTCTCTCTGTTATTAGTGAGCAGTGTGCACTCCTGTGATAATGCTGGGATCCTATCTCTGTTACTAGCGAGCAGTGTGTGCACCTGTGATAAGGCTGGGATCCTCTCTCTGTTACTAGCGGGCAGTGTGCGGTCTTTTGATAAGGCTGGGATCCTCTCTCTGTTACTAGTGAGCAGTGTTTGCTGAGGTGATTAGGCTGGCATCCTCTCTCTACTAGTGAGCAGTGTGCGCTCCTGTGATAAGGCTGGGATCCTGTCTCTGTAACTAGTGAGCAGTGTGTGCTCCTGTGATAAGGCTGGCATCCTCTCTCTGTTACTAGGGAGCAGTGTGCATTCAGGTGATAAGGCTGGGATCCTCTCTGTCACTAGTGAGCAGTGTGCACTCCTGTGATAAGGGTGGGATCCTCTCTCTGTTACTAGTGAGCAGTGTGTGCACCTGTGATAAGGCTGGTATCCTCTCTCTGTTACTTGTGAGCAGTGTGCACTCCTGTGATGAGGATGGGATCCTCTCTCTGTTACTAGTGAGCAGTGTGCACTCCTGTGATAATGCTGGGATCCTATCTCTGTTACAAGTGAGCAGTGTGCACTCCTGTGATGAGGCTGGGATCCTCTCTCTGTTACTAGTGAGCAGTGTGCACTCCTGTGATAAGGCTGGGATCCTCTCTCTGTTACTAGGGAGCAGTGTGCACTCCTGGGATAAGGCTGGGATATTATCTCTGTTACTAGTAGCAGTGTGTACTCCTGTGATAAGGCTGGGATCCTATCCCTGTTACTAGTGAGCAGTGTGCACTCCTGGGATAAGGCTGGGATCATCTCTCTGTTACTAGGGAGCAGTGTGCACTCCTGGGATAAGGCTGGGATCTTATCTCTGTTACTAGTAGCAGTGTGTACTCCTGTGATACAGCTGGGATCCTATCCCTGTTAGTAGTGAGGAGTGTGCACTCCTGTGATAAGACTGGGATCCTCTCTCTGTTACTAGTGAGCAGTCTGCACTCTTGGGATAAGGGTGGGATCCTTTCTCTGTTACTAGTGAGCATTGTGCGCTCCTGTGATAAGGCTGGGCTCCTCGTTCTGTTACTAGTGAGCAGTGTGCACTCCTGTGATAAGCCTGGGATCCCCGTTCTGTTACTAGTGAGCAGTGTGCTCTCCTGTGATAAGGCTGGGCTCCTCGTTCTGTTACTAGTGAGCAGTGTGTGCTCCTGTGATAAGGCTGGGATCCTCTCTGTTACTAGTGAGCAGTGTGCACTCCTGTGATAATGCTGGGATCCTCTCTCTGTTACTAGTGAGCAGTGGTGCGCTCCTGTGATAAGGCTGGGACCCTGTCTCTGTAACTAGTGAGCAGTGTTTGCTCCTGGGATAAGGGTGGGATCCTATCTCTGTTAATATTGGGCAGTGTGTGCTCCTGTGATAAGGCTGGGATCCTCTCTCTGTTACTAGTGAGCAGTGTGTGCTCCTGGGATAAGGGTGGGATCCTATCTCTCTTACTAGTGAGCAGTGTGCGCTCAGGTGATAAGGGTGGTATCCTATCTCTGTTACTAGTGGGCAGTGTGTGCTCCTGGGATAAGGCTGGGATACTCTCTCTGTTACTAGTGAGCAGTGTGCACTCCTGTGATAAGGCTGGGATCCTCGTTCTGTTACTAGTGAGCAGTGTGCGCTCAGGTGATAAGGCTGGCATCCTCTCTCTGTTACTAGTGAGCAGTGTGCACTCAGGTGATAAAGTTGTGATCCTCTCTCTGTTACTAGTGGGCAGTGTGTGCTCCTGTTATAAGGCTGGGATCCTCTCTCTGTAACTAGCGGGCAGTGTGCGGTCTTTTGATAAGGCTGCGATCCTCTCTCTGTTACTAGTGAGCAGTGTTTGCTGAGGTGATAAGGCTGGCATCCTCTCTCTCTTACTAGTGAGCAGTGTGCGCTCCTGTGATAAGGCTGGGATCCTGTCTCTGTAACTAGTGAGCAGTGTGTGCTCCTGTGATAAGGCTGGCATCCTCTCTCTGTTACTAGGGAGCAGTGTGCATTCAGGTGATAAGGCTTGGATCCTCTCTGTTACTAGTGAGCAGTGTGCACTCCTGTGATAAGGGTGGGATCCTCTCTCTGTTACTAGTGAGCAGTGTGTGCACCTGTGATAAGGCTGGGATCCTCTCTCTGTTACTTGTGAGCAGTGTGCACTCCTGTGATGAGGCTGGGATCCTCTCTCTGATACTAGTGGGCAGTGTGCACTCCTGTGATAATGCTGGGATCCTATCTCTGTTACAAGTGAGCAGTGTGTGCACCTGTAATAAGGCTGGGATCCTCTCTCTGTTACTAGCGGGCAGTGTGCGGTCTTTTGATAAGGCTGGGATCCTCTCTCTGTTACTAGTGAGCAGTGTGCGCTGAGGTGATAAGGCTGGCATCCTCTCTCTACTAGTGAGCAGTGTGCGCTCCTGTGATAAGGCTGGGATCCTGTCTCTGTAACTAGTGAGCAGTGTGTGCTCCTGTGATAAGACTGGCATCCTCTCTGTGTTACTAGGGAGCAGTGTGCATTCAGGTGATAAGGCTGGGATCCTCTCTGTTACTAGTGAGCAGTGTGCACTCCTGTGATAAGGGTGGGATCCTCTCTGTGTTACTAGTGAGCAGTGTGTGCACCTGTGATAAGGCTGGGATCCTCTCTCTGTTACTTGTGAGCAGTGTGCACTCCTGTGATAATGCTGGGGTCCTATCTCTGTTACAAGTGAGCAGTGTGCACTCCTGTGATGAGGCTGGGATCCTCTCTCTGTTACTAGTGAGCAGTGTGCACTCCTGTGATGAGGCTGGGATCCTCTCTCTGTTACTAGTGAGCAGTGTGCACTCCTGTGATAATGCTGGGGTCCTATCTCTGTTACAAGTGAGCAGTGTGCACTCCTGTGATGAGACTGGGATCCTCTCTGTGTTACTAGTGAGCAGTGTGTGCACCTGTGATAAGGCTGGGATCCTCTCTCTGTTACTTGTGAGCAGTGTGCACTCCTGTGATAATGCTGGGATCCTCTCTCTATTACTTGTGAGCAGTGTGCACTCCTGTGATAATGCTGGGGTCCTATCTCTGTTACAAGTGAGCATTGTGCACTCCTGTGATAAGGCTGGGATCCTATCTCTGTTACTAGTGAGCAGTGTGTGCACCTGTGATAAGGCTGGCATCCTCTCTCTGGTACTAGTGAGGAGTGTGCACTCCTGGAATAAGGCTGGGATCCTATCTCTGTTACTAGGGAGCAGTGTGCGCTCCTGTGATAAGGCTGGGATCCTATCGATGTTACTAATGAGCAGTGTGCGCTCCTGTGATAAGGCTGGGATCCTATCTCTGTTACTAGGGAGCAGTGTGCACTCCTGGAATAAGGCTGGGATCCTATCTCTGTTACTAGTGAGCAGTGTACACTCAGGTGATAAGGCTGGGATCCTCTCTCTGTTACTTGTGAGCAGTGTACACTCAGGTGATAAGGCTGGGATGCTCTCTCTGTTACTTGTGAGCAGTGTGCGCTCCTGTGATAAGGCTGGCATCCTCTCTCTGTCACTAGTGGGCAGTGTGTGCTCCTGTGATAAGGCTGGGTTCCTCTCTGTTACTAGTGAGCAGTATGCACTCCTGTAATAAGGCTGGCATCCTCTCAGTGTTATTAGTGAGCAGTGTGCGCTCCTGTGATAAGGCTGGGATCCGATCTATTAGTGAGCAGTGTGTGCACCTGTGATAAGGCTGGGATCCTATCTCTGTTACTAGTGAGCAGTGTGCACTCCTGTAATAAGGCTGGCATCCTCTCATGGTTATTAGTGAGCAGTGTGCACTCCTGTGATGAGGCTGGGATCCTCTCTCTGTCACTAGTGGGCAGTGTGTGCTCCTGTGATAAGGCTGGGTTCCTCTCTGTTACTAGTGAGCAGTGTGCACTCCTGTAATAAGGCTGGCATCCTCTCAGTGTTATTAGTGAGCAGTGTGCGCTCCTGTGATAAGGCTGGGATCCGATCTATTAGTGAGCAGTGTGTGCACCTGTGATAAGGCTGGGATCCGATCTATGTTACTAGTGAGCAGTGTGCGCTGCTGTGATAAGGCTGGGATCCTATCTCTGTTACTAGGGAGCATTGTGCGCTCCTGTGATAAGGCTGGGATCCTCTCTCTGTTACTAGTGAGCAGTGTGCACTCCTGTGATGAGGCTGGGATCCTCTCTCTGTTACTAGTGAGCAGTGTGCACTCCTGGAATAAGGCTGGGATCCTATCTCTGTTACTAGGGAGCAGTGTGCGCTCCTGTGATAAGGATGGGATCCTCACTCTGTTACTTGTGGGCAGTGTGAACTCCTGTGATAAGGCTGGGATCCTCTCTCTGTTACTAGTGAGCAGTGTGCACTCCTGTGATAAGGCTGGGACCCTCTCTCTGTTACTTGTGGGCAGTGTGAACTCCTGTGATAAGGCTGGGATCCTATCTCTGTTACTAGTGAGCAGTGTGCACTCCTGTAATAAGGCTGGCATCCTCTCAGTGTTATTAGTGAGCAGTGTGCACTCCTGTGATAAGGCTGGGATCCTCGTTCTGTTACTAGTGAGCAGTGTGCGCTCAGGTGATAAGGCTGGCATCCTCTCTCTGTTACTAGTGAGCAGTGTGCACTCAGGTGATAAAGTTGTGATCCTCTCTCTGTTACTATTGGGCAGTGTGTGCTCCTGTTATAAGGCTGGGATACTCTCTCTGTTACTAGTGCGCAGTGGGCGCTCCTGTGATAAAGCTGGGATCCTCTCTCTGTTACTAGTGAGCAGTTTGCGCTCCTGTGATAAGGCTGGGATCCTATCTATGTTACTAGTGAGCAGTGTGTGCACCTGTGATAAGGCTGGGATCCTATCTCTGTTACTAGTGAGCAGTGTGCACTCCTGTGATAAGGCTGGCATCCTCTCTCTGTAATTAATGAGCAGTGGGCACTCCTGTGATAAGGCTGGGATCCTATCTCTCTTACTAGTGGGCAGTGTGCACTCATGTGATAAGGCTGGGATCCTATCTATGTTACTAGTGAGCTGTGTGTGCACCTGTGATAAGGCTGGGATCCTATGATAAGGCTGGGATCCGATCTATTAGTGAGCAGTGTATGCACCTGTGGTAAGGCTGGGATCCTATCTCTGTTACTAGTGAGCAGTGTGCACTCCTGTAATAAGGCTGGCATCCTCTCAGTGTTATTAGTGAGCAGTGTGCACTCCTGTGATAAGGCTGGGATCCTCGTTCTGTTACTAGTGAGCAGTGTGCGCTCAGGTGATAAGGCTGGCATCCGATCTATTAGTGAGCAGTGTGTGCACCTGTGATAAGGCTGGGATCCTATCTCTGTTACTATTGGGCAGTGTGTGCTCCTGTTATAAGGCTGGGATCCTCTCTCTGTTACTAGTGAGCAGTGTGCGCTCCTGTGATAAAGCTGGGATCCTCTCTCTGTTACTAGTGAGCAGTGTGCGCTCCTGTGATAAGGCTGGGATCCTATCTCTGTTACTAGTGAGCAGTGTGCACTCCTGTGATAAGGCTGGCATCCTCTCTCTGTAATTAATGAGCAGTGGGCACTCCTGTGATAAGGCTGGGATCCTATCTCTCTTACTAGTGGGCAGTGTGCACTCCTGTGATAAGGATGGGATCCTATATCTGTTTCTAGTGAGAAGTGTGCACTCCTGTGATAAGGCTTGGATCCTCTCTCTGTTACTAGTGAGCAGTGTGCACTCCTGGGATAAGGGTGGGATCCTATCCCTGTTACTAGTGAGCATTTTGCGTACCTGTGATAAGGCTGGGCTCCTCGTTCTGTTACCAGTAAGCAGTGTGCGCTCAGGTGATAAGGCTGGCATCCTCTCTCTGTCACTAGTGGGCAGTGTGTGCTCCTGTGATAAGGCTGGCATCCTCTAAGTGTTATTAGTGAGCAGTGTGCGCTCCTGTGATAAGGCTGGGATCCGATCTATTAGTGAGCAGTGTGTGCACCTGTGATAAGGCTGGGATCCTATCTCTGTTACTAGTGAGCAGTGTGCACTCCTGTTATAAGGCTGGCATCCTCTCAGTGTTATTAGTGAGCAGTGTGCACTCCTGTAATAAGGCTGGGATCAGATCTATGTTACTAGT
The DNA here is from genome assembly GCF_040938575.1 of Ambystoma mexicanum. Lineage (NCBI taxonomy): Eukaryota > Metazoa > Chordata > Amphibia > Caudata > Ambystomatidae > Ambystoma > Ambystoma mexicanum. The sequence goes on from NC_090937.1 coordinate 1,680,432,049, forward strand.
GAGCAGTGCGCGCTTCTGTGATAAGGCTGGGATCCTATCTCTGTTACTAGGGAGCAGTGTGCGCTCCTGTGATAAGGCTGGGATCCTCTCTCTGTTACTAGTGAGCAGTGTGCACTCCTGTGATGAGGCTGGGATCCTCTCTCTGTTACTAGTGAGCAGTGTGCACTCCTGGGATAAGGCTGGGATCCTCTCTCTGTTACTAGGGAGCATTGTGCACTCCTGTGATAAGGCTGGGATTCTATCTCTGTTACTAGTGAGCAGTGTGTGCACCTGTGATAAGGCTGGCATCCTCTCTCTGGTAATAGTGAGCAGTGTGCACTCCTGGAATAAGGCTGGGATCCTATCTCTGTTACTAGGGAGCAGTGTGCGCTCCTGTGATAAGGCTGGGATCCTATCGATGTTACTAATGAGCAGTGTGCGCTCCTGTGATAAGGCTGGGATCCTATCTCTGTTACTAGGGAGCAGTGTGCACTCCTGGAATAAGGCTGGGATCCTATCTCTGTTAATAGGGAGCAGTGTGCGCTCCTGTGATAAGGCTGGGATCCTCCCTCTGTTACTTGTGGGCAGTGTGCACTCCTGTGATAAGGCTGGGATCCTCTCTCTGTTACTAGTGAGCAGTGTACACTCAGATGATAAGGCTGGGATCCTCTCTCTGTTACTTGTGAGCAGTGTACACTCAGGTGATAAGGCTGGGATACTCTCTCTGTTACTTGTGAGCAGTGTGCGCTCCTGTGATAAGGCTGGCATCCTCTCTCTGTCACTAGTGGGCAGTGTGTGCTCCTGTGATAAGGCTGGGTTCCTCTCTGTTACTAGTGAGCAGTATGCACTCCTGTAATAAGGCTGGCATCCTCTCAGTGTTATTAGTGAGCAGTGTGCGCTCCTGTGATAAGGCTGGGATCCGATCTATTAGTGAGCAGTGTGCGCTCCTGTGATAAGGCTGGGATCCTATCTCTGTTACTAGTGAGCAGTGTGCACTCCTGTAATAAGGCTGGCATCCTCTCAGTGTTTTTTGTGAGCAGTGTGCACTCCTGTGATAAGGCTGGGATCCTCTCTCTGTTACTAGTGAGCAGTGTGCACTCCTGTGATGAGGCTGGGATCCTCTCTCTGTCACTAGTGGGCAGTGTGTGCTCCTGTGATAAGGCTGGGTTCCTCTCTGTTACTAGTGAGCAGTGTGCACTCCTGTAATAAGGCTGGCATCCTCTCAGTGTTATTAGTGAGCAGTGTGCGCTCCTGTGATAAGGCTGGGATCCGATCTATTAGTGAGCAGTGTGTGCACCTGTGATAAGGCTGGGATCCGATCTATGTTACTAGTGAGCAGTGTGCGCTCCTGTGATAAGGCTGGGATCCTATCTCTGTTACTAGGGAGCATTGTGCGCTCCTTTGATAAGGCTGGGATCCTCTCTCTGTTACTAGTGAGCAGTGTGCACTCCTGTGATGAGGCTGGGATCCTCTCTCTGTTACTAGTGAGCAGTGTGCACTCCTGGGATAAGGCTGGGATCCTCTCTCTGTTACTAGGGAGCAGTGTGCACTCCTGTGGTAAGGCTGGGATCCTATCTCTGTTACTAGTGAGCAGTGTGTGCACCTGTGATAAGGCTGTCATCCTCTCTCTGTTACTGGTGAGCAGTGTGCACTCCTGGAATAAGGCTGGGATCATATCTCTGTTACTAGGGAGCAGTGTGCGCTCCTGTGATAAGGCTGGGATCCTATCGATGTTACCAATGAGCAGTGTCCGCTCCTGTGATAAGGCTCGGATCCTATCTCTGTTACTAGGGAGCAGTGGGCGCTTCTGCGATAAGGCTGGGATCCTCTCTCTGTTACTAGTGAGCAGTGTGCACTCCTGTGATGAGGCTGGGATCCTCTCTCTGTTACTAGTGAGCAGTGTGTGCACCTGTGATAAGGCTGGCATCCTCTCTCTGCTACTAGTGAGCAGTGTGCACTCCTGGAATAAGGCTGGGATCCTATCTTTGTTACTAGGAAGCATTGTGCGCTCCTGTGATAAGGCTGGGATCCTCTCTCTGTTACTAGTGAGCAGTGTGCACTCCTGGAATAAGGCTGGGATCCTATCTCTGTTACTTGTGGGCAGTGTGAACTCCTGTGATAAGGCTGGGATCCTCTCTCTGTTACTAGTGAGCAGTGTGCACTCCTGTGATAAGGCTGGGACCCTCTCTCTGTTACTTGTGGGCAGTGTGCACTCAGGTGATAAGGATCCCTGTTACTAGTGAGCAGTGTGCACTCCTGGGATAAGGCTGGGATCATCTCTCTGTTACTAGGGAGCAGTGTGCACTCCTGGGATAAGGCTGGGATCTTATCTCTGTTACTAGTAGCAGTGTGTACTCCTGTGATAAAGCTGGGATCCTATCCCTGTTAGTAGTGAGGAGTGTGCACTCCTGTGATAAGACTGGGATCCTCTCTCTGTTACTAGTGAGCAGTGTGCACTCTTGGGATAAGGGTGGGATCCTTTCTCTGTTACTAGTGAGCATTGTGCGCTCCTGTGATAAGGCTGGGCTCCTCGTTCTGTTACTAGTGAGCAGTGTGCACTCCTGTGATAAGCCTGGGATCCCCGTTCTGTTACTAGTGAGCAGTGTGCGCTCCTGTGATAAGGCTGGGCTCCTCGTTCTGTTACTAGTGAGCAGTGTGTGCTCCTGTGATAAGGCTGGGATCATATCTCTGTTACTAGGGAGCAGTGTGCGCTCCTGTGATAAGGCTGGGATCCTATCGATGTTACCAATGAGCAGTGTCCGCTCCTGTGATAAGGCTTGGATCCTATCTCTGTTACTAGGGAGCAGTGGGCGCTTCTGCGATAAGGCTGGGATCCTCTCTCAGTTACTAGTGAGCAGTGTGCACTCCTGTGATGAGGCTGGGATCCTCTCTCTGTTACTAGTGAGCAGTGTGTGCACCTGTGATAAGGCTGGCATCCTCTCTCTGCTACTAGTGAGCAGTGTGCACTCCTGGAATAAGGCTGGGATCCTATCTTTGTTACTAGGAAGCATTGTGCGCTCCTGTGATAAGGCTGGGATCCTCTCTCTGTTACTAGTGAGCAGTGTGCACTCCTGGAATAAGGCTGGGATCCTATCTCTGTTACTTGTGGGCAGTGTGAACTCCTGTGATAAGGCTGGGATCCTCTCTCTGTTACTAGTGAGCAGTGTGCACTCCTGTGATAAGGCTGGGACCCTCTCTCTGTTACTTGTGGGCAGTGTGCACTCAGGTGATAAGGCTGTTACTTGTTCCTCTCTCTGTTACTTGTGAGCAGTGTGCGCTACTGGGATAAGGCTGGGATCCTCTCTCCGTTACTAATGAGCAGTGTGCACTCCTGTGATAAGGCTGGGATCCTCTCTGTGTTACTAGTGAGCAGTGTGTGCACCTGTGATAAGGCTGGGATCCTCTCTCTGTTACTTGTGGGCAATGTTCGCTCCTGGGATAAGGCTGGGATCCTATCTCTGTTACTAGTGAGCAGTGTGTGCACCTGTGATAAGGCTGGGATCCTCTCTTTGTTGCTAGTGAGCAGTGTGCACTCAGGTGATGAGGGTGGGATTATATCTTTATAACTAGTGAGCAGTGTGCGTTGAGGTGATAAGGCTGGGATCCTCTCTCTGTTACTTGTGAGCAGTGTGCACTCCTGTGATGAGGCTAGGATCCTGTCTCTGTAACTAGTGAGCAGTGTGTGCTCCTGTGATAAGGCTGGAATCCTATCTCGGTTACTAGTGAGTAGTGTGCGCGTTGGTGATAAGGCTGGGATCCTCTCTCTGTTACTAGTGAGCAGTGTGCACTCAGGTGATAAGGCTGGGATCCTCTCTCTGTTACTAGTGAGCAGTGTGCGCTTCTGTGATAAGGCTGGGATCCTTTCTCTATTACTAGTGAGCAGTGTGCGCTCCTGTGATAAGGCTGGGATCCTCTCTCTGTTACTAGCGGGCAGTGTGCGCTCAGGTGATAAGGCTGGGATCCTCTCTCTGTTACTGGTGAGCAGTGTGCACTCCTGGAATAAGGCTGGGATCATATCTCTGTTACTAGGGAGCAGTGTGCGCTCCTGTGATAAGGCTGGGATCCTATCGATGTTACCAATGAGCAGTGTCCGCTCCTGTGATAAGGCTCGGATCCTATCTCTGTTACTAGGGAGCAGTGGGCGCTTCTGCGATAAGGCTGGGATCCTCTCTCTGTTACTAGTGAGCAGTGTGCACTCCTGTGATGAGGCTGGGATCCTCTCTCTGTTACTAGTGAGCAGTGTGTGCACCTGTGATAAGGCTGGCATCCTCTCTCTGCTACTAGTGAGCAGTGTGCATTCCTGGAATAAGGCTGGGATCCTATCTTTGTTACTAGGAAGCATTGTGCGCTCCTGTGATAAGGCTGGGATCCTCTCTCTGTTACTAGTGAGCAGTGTGCACTCCTGGAATAAGGCTGGGATCCTATCTCTGTTACTTGTGGGCAGTGTGAACTCCTGTGATAAGGCTGGGATCCTCTCTCTGTTACTAGTGAGCAGTGTGCACTCCTGTGATAAGGCTGGGACCCTCTCTCTGTTACTTGTGGGCAGTGTGCACTCAGGTGATAAGGCTGTTACTTGTTCCTCTCTCTGTTACTTTTGAGCAGTGTGCGCTACTGGGATAAGGCTGGGATCCTCTCTCTGTTACTAATGAGCAGTGTGCACTCCTGTGATAAGGCTGGGATCCTCTCTGTGTTACTAGTGAGCAGTGTGTGCACCTGTGATAAGGCTGGGATCCTCTCTCTGTTACTTGTGGGCAATGTTCGCTCCTGGGATAAGGCTGGGATCCTATCTCTGTTACTAGTGAGCAGTGTGTGCACCTGTGATAAGGCTGGGATCCTCTCTCTGTTGCTAGTGAGCAGTGTGCACTCAGGTGATGAGGGTGGGATTATATCTTTATAACTAGTGAGCAGTGTGCGTTGAGGTGATAAGGCTGGGATCCTCTCTCTGTTACTTGTGAGCAGTGTGCACTCCTGTGATGAGGCTAGGATCCTGTCTCTGTAACTAGTGAGCAGTGTGTGCTCCTGTGATAAGGCTGGAATCCTATCTCGGTTACTAGTGAGTAGTGTGCGCGTTGGTGATAAGGCTGGGATCCTCTCTCTGTTACTAGTGAGCAGTGTGCACTCAGGTGATAAGGCTGGGATCCTCTCTCTGTTACTAGTGAGCAGTGTGCGCTTCTGTGATAAGGCTGGGATCCTTTCTCTATTACTAGTGAGCAGTGTGCGCTCCTGTGATAAGGCTGGGATCCTCTCTCTGTTACTAGCGGGCAGTGTGCGCTCAGGTGATAAGGCTGGGATCCTCTCTCTGTTACTAGTGAGCAGTGTGCGCTTCTGTGATAAGGCTGGGATCCTTTCTCTATTACTAGTGAGCAGTGTGCGCTCCTGTGATAAGGCTGGGATCCTCTCTCTGTTACTAGCGGGCAGTGTGCGCTCCTGGGATAAGGCTGGGCTCCTCTTAGTGTTACTAGTAAGCAGTGTGCGCTCCTGGGATAAGGCTGGGATCCTCTCTCTGTTACTAGTGAGCAGTGTGCGCTGAGGTGATAAGGCTGACATCCTCTCTCTGTTACTAGTGAGCAGTGTGCGCTCCTGTGATAAGGCTGGGATCCTGTCTCTGTAACTAGTGATCAGTGTGTGCTCCTGTGATAAGGCTGGAATCCTCTCTCTGTTACTAGGGAGCAGTGTGCATTCAGGTGATAAGGCTGGGATCCTCTCTGTTACTAGTGAGAAGTGTGCATTCCTGTGAAAAGGGTGGGATCCTCTCTATGTTACTAGTGAGCAGTGTGTGCACCTGTGATAAGGCTGGGATCCTCTCTCTGTTACTTGTGAGCAGTGTGCACTCCTGTGATGAGGCTGGGATCCTCTCTCTGTTATTAGTGAGCAGTGTGCACTCCTGTGATAATGCTGGGATCCTATCTCTGTTACTAGCGAGCAGTGTGTGCACCTGTGATAAGGCTGGGATCCTCTCTCTGTTACTAGCGGGCAGTGTGCGGTCTTTTGATAAGGCTGGGATCCTCTCTCTGTTACTAGTGAGCAGTGTTTGCTGAGGTGATTAGGCTGGCATCCTCTCTCTACTAGTGAGCAGTGTGCGCTCCTGTGATAAGGCTGGGATCCTGTCTCTGTAACTAGTGAGCAGTGTGTGCTCCTGTGATAAGGCTGGCATCCTCTCTCTGTTACTAGGGAGCAGTGTGCATTCAGGTGATAAGGCTGGGATCCTCTCTGTCACTAGTGAGCAGTGTGCACTCCTGTGATAAGGGTGGGATCCTCTCTCTGTTACTAGTGAGCAGTGTGTGCACCTGTGATAAGGCTGGTATCCTCTCTCTGTTACTTGTGAGCAGTGTGCACTCCTGTGATGAGGATGGGATCCTCTCTCTGTTACTAGTGAGCAGTGTGCACTCCTGTGATAATGCTGGGATCCTATCTCTGTTACAAGTGAGCAGTGTGCACTCCTGTGATGAGGCTGGGATCCTCTCTCTGTTACTAGTGAGCAGTGTGCACTCCTGTGATAAGGCTGGGATCCTCTCTCTGTTACTAGGGAGCAGTGTGCACTCCTGGGATAAGGCTGGGATATTATCTCTGTTACTAGTAGCAGTGTGTACTCCTGTGATAAGGCTGGGATCCTATCCCTGTTACTAGTGAGCAGTGTGCACTCCTGGGATAAGGCTGGGATCATCTCTCTGTTACTAGGGAGCAGTGTGCACTCCTGGGATAAGGCTGGGATCTTATCTCTGTTACTAGTAGCAGTGTGTACTCCTGTGATACAGCTGGGATCCTATCCCTGTTAGTAGTGAGGAGTGTGCACTCCTGTGATAAGACTGGGATCCTCTCTCTGTTACTAGTGAGCAGTCTGCACTCTTGGGATAAGGGTGGGATCCTTTCTCTGTTACTAGTGAGCATTGTGCGCTCCTGTGATAAGGCTGGGCTCCTCGTTCTGTTACTAGTGAGCAGTGTGCACTCCTGTGATAAGCCTGGGATCCCCGTTCTGTTACTAGTGAGCAGTGTGCTCTCCTGTGATAAGGCTGGGCTCCTCGTTCTGTTACTAGTGAGCAGTGTGTGCTCCTGTGATAAGGCTGGGATCCTCTCTGTTACTAGTGAGCAGTGTGCACTCCTGTGATAATGCTGGGATCCTCTCTCTGTTACTAGTGAGCAGTGGTGCGCTCCTGTGATAAGGCTGGGACCCTGTCTCTGTAACTAGTGAGCAGTGTTTGCTCCTGGGACAAGGGTGGGATCCTATCTCTGTTAATATTGGGCAGTGTGTGCTCCTGTGATAAGGCTGGGATCCTCTCTCTGTTACTAGTGAGCAGTGTGTGCTCCTGGGATAAGGGTGGGATCCTATCTCTCTTACTAGTGAGCAGTGTGCGCTCAGGTGAAAAGGGTGGTATCCTATCTCTGTTACTAGTGGGCAGTGTGTGCTCCTGGGATAAGGCTGGGATACTCTCTCTGTTACTAGTGAGCAGTGTGCACTCCTGTGATAAGGCTGGGATCCTCGTTCTGTTACTAGTGAGCAGTGTGCGCTCAGGTGATAAGGCTGGCATCCTCTCTCTGTTACTAGTGAGCAGTGTGCACTCAGGTGATAAAGTTGTGATCCTCTCTCTGTTACTAGTGGGCAGTGTGTGCTCCTGTTATAAGGCTGGGATCCTCTCTCTGTAACTAGCGGGCAGTGTGCGGTCTTTTGATAAGGCTGCGATCCTCTCTCTGTTACTAGTGAGCAGTGTTTGCTGAGGTGATAAGGCTGGCATCCTCTCTCTCTTACTAGTGAGCAGTGTGCGCTCCTGTGATAAGGCTGGGATCCTGTCTCTGTAACTAGTGAGCAGTGTGTGCTCCTGTGATAAGGCTGGCATCCTCTCTCTGTTACTAGGGAGCAGTGTGCATTCAGGTGATAAGGCTTGGATCCTCTCTGTTACTAGTGAGCAGTGTGCACTCCTGTGATAAGGGTGGGATCCTCTCTCTGTTACTAGTGAGCAGTGTGTGCACCTGTGATAAGGCTGGGATCCTCTCTCTGTTACTTGTGAGCAGTGTGCACTCCTGTGATGAGGCTGGGATCCTCTCTCTGATACTAGTGGGCAGTGTGCACTCCTGTGATAATGCTGGGATCCTATCTCTGTTACAAGTGAGCAGTGTGTGCACCTGTAATAAGGCTGGGATCCTCTCTCTGTTACTAGCGGGCAGTGTGCGGTCTTTTGATAAGGCTGGGATCCTCTCTCTGTTACTAGTGAGCAGTGTGCGCTGAGGTGATAAGGCTGGCATCCTCTCTCTACTAGTGAGCAGTGTGCGCTCCTGTGATAAGGCTGGGATCCTGTCTCTGTAACTAGTGAGCAGTGTGTGCTCCTGTGATAAGACTGGCATCCTCTCTGTGTTACTAGGGAGCAGTGTGCATTCAGGTGATAAGGCTGGGATCCTCTCTGTTACTAGTGAGCAGTGTGCACTCCTGTGATAAGGGTGGGATCCTCTCTGTGTTACTAGTGAGCAGTGTGTGCACCTGTGATAAGGCTGGGATCCTCTCTCTGTTACTTGTGAGCAGTGTGCACTCCTGTGATAATGCTGGGGTCCTATCTCTGTTACAAGTGAGCAGTGTGCACTCCTGTGATGAGGCTGGGATCCTCTCTCTGTTACTAGTGAGCAGTGTGCACTCCTGTGATGAGGCTGGGATCCTCTCTCTGTTACTAGTGAGCAGTGTGCACTCCTGTGATAATGCTGGGGTCCTATCTCTGTTACAAGTGAGCAGTGTGCACTCCTGTGATGAGACTGGGATCCTCTCTGTGTTACTAGTGAGCAGTGTGTGCACCTGTGATAAGGCTGGGATCCTCTCTCTGTTACTTGTGAGCAGTGTGCACTCCTGTGATAATGCTGGGATCCTCTCTCTATTACTTGTGAGCAGTGTGCACTCCTGTGATAATGCTGGGGTCCTATCTCTGTTACAAGTGAGCATTGTGCACTCCTGTGATAAGGCTGGGATCCTATCTCTGTTACTAGTGAGCAGTGTGTGCACCTGTGATAAGGCTGGCATCCTCTCTCTGGTACTAGTGAGGAGTGTGCACTCCTGGAATAAGGCTGGGATCCTATCTCTGTTACTAGGGAGCAGTGTGCGCTCCTGTGATAAGGCTGGGATCCTATCGATGTTACTAATGAGCAGTGTGCGCTCCTGTGATAAGGCTGGGATCCTATCTCTGTTACTAGGGAGCAGTGTGCACTCCTGGAATAAGGCTGGGATCCTATCTCTGTTACTAGTGAGCAGTGTACACTCAGGTGATAAGGCTGGGATCCTCTCTCTGTTACTTGTGAGCAGTGTACACTCAGGTGATAAGGCTGGGATGCTCTCTCTGTTACTTGTGAGCAGTGTGCGCTCCTGTGATAAGGCTGGCATCCTCTCTCTGTCACTAGTGGGCAGTGTGTGCTCCTGTGATAAGGCTGGGTTCCTCTCTGTTACTAGTGAGCAGTATGCACTCCTGTAATAAGGCTGGCATCCTCTCAGTGTTATTAGTGAGCAGTGTGCGCTCCTGTGATAAGGCTGGGATCCGATCTATTAGTGAGCAGTGTGTGCACCTGTGATAAGGCTGGGATCCTATCTCTGTTACTAGTGAGCAGTGTGCACTCCTGTAATAAGGCTGGCATCCTCTCATGGTTATTAGTGAGCAGTGTGCACTCCTGTGATGAGGCTGGGATCCTCTCTCTGTCACTAGTGGGCAGTGTGTGCTCCTGTGATAAGGCTGGGTTCCTCTCTGTTACTAGTGAGCAGTGTGCACTCCTGTAATAAGGCTGGCATCCTCTCAGTGTTATTAGTGAGCAGTGTGCGCTCCTGTGATAAGGCTGGGATCCGATCTATTAGTGAGCAGTGTGTGCACCTGTGATAAGGCTGGGATCCGATCTATGTTACTAGTGAGCAGTGTGCGCTGCTGTGATAAGGCTGGGATCCTATCTCTGTTACTAGGGAGCATTGTGCGCTCCTGTGATAAGGCTGGGATCCTCTCTCTGTTACTAGTGAGCAGTGTGCACTCCTGTGATGAGGCTGGGATCCTCTCTCTGTTACTAGTGAGCAGTGTGCACTCCTGGAATAAGGCTGGGATCCTATCTCTGTTACTAGGGAGCAGTGTGCGCTCCTGTGATAAGGATGGGATCCTCACTCTGTTACTTGTGGGCAGTGTGAACTCCTGTGATAAGGCTGGGATCCTCTCTCTGTTACTAGTGAGCAGTGTGCACTCCTGTGATAAGGCTGGGACCCTCTCTCTGTTACTTGTGGGCAGTGTGAACTCCTGTGATAAGGCTGGGATCCTATCTCTGTTACTAGTGAGCAGTGTGCACTCCTGTAATAAGGCTGGCATCCTCTCAGTGTTATTAGTGAGCAGTGTGCACTCCTGTGATAAGGCTGGGATCCTCGTTCTGTTACTAGTGAGCAGTGTGCGCTCAGGTGATAAGGCTGGCATCCTCTCTCTGTTACTAGTGAGCAGTGTGCACTCAGGTGATAAAGTTGTGATCCTCTCTCTGTTACTATTGGGCAGTGTGTGCTCCTGTTATAAGGCTGGGATACTCTCTCTGTTACTAGTGCGCAGTGGGCGCTCCTGTGATAAAGCTGGGATCCTCTCTCTGTTACTAGTGAGCAGTTTGCGCTCCTGTGATAAGGCTGGGATCCTATCTATGTTACTAGTGAGCAGTGTGTGCACCTGTGATAAGGCTGGGATCCTATCTCTGTTACTAGTGAGCAGTGTGCACTCCTGTGATAAGGCTGGCATCCTCTCTCTGTAATTAATGAGCAGTGGGCACTCCTGTGATAAGGCTGGGATCCTATCTCTCTTACTAGTGGGCAGTGTGCACTCATGTGATAAGGCTGGGATCCTATCTATGTTACTAGTGAGCTGTGTGTGCACCTGTGATAAGGCTGGGATCCTATGATAAGGCTGGGATCCGATCTATTAGTGAGCAGTGTATGCACCTGTGGTAAGGCTGGGATCCTATCTCTGTTACTAGTGAGCAGTGTGCACTCCTGTAATAAGGCTGGCATCCTCTCAGTGTTATTAGTGAGCAGTGTGCACTCCTGTGATAAGGCTGGGATCCTCGTTCTGTTACTAGTGAGCAGTGTGCGCTCAGGTGATAAGGCTGGCATCCGATCTATTAGTGAGCAGTGTGTGCACCTGTGATAAGGCTGGGATCCTATCTCTGTTACTATTGGGCAGTGTGTGCTCCTGTTATAAGGCTGGGATCCTCTCTCTGTTACTAGTGAGCAGTGTGCGCTCCTGTGATAAAGCTGGGATCCTCTCTCTGTTACTAGTGAGCAGTGTGCGCTCCTGTGATAAGGCTGGGATCCTATCTCTGTTACTAGTGAGCAGTGTGCACTCCTGTGATAAGGCTGGCATCCTCTCTCTGTAATTAATGAGCAGTGGGCACTCCTGTGATAAGGCTGGGATCCTATCTCTCTTACTAGTGGGCAGTGTGCACTCCTGTGATAAGGATGGGATCCTATATCTGTTTCTAGTGAGAAGTGTGCACTCCTGTGATAAGGCTTGGATCCTCTCTCTGTTACTAGTGAGCAGTGTGCACTCCTGGGATAAGGGTGGGATCCTATCCCTGTTACTAGTGAGCATTTTGCGTACCTGTGATAAGGCTGGGCTCCTCGTTCTGTTACCAGTAAGCAGTGTGCGCTCAGGTGATAAGGCTGGCATCCTCTCTCTGTCACTAGTGGGCAGTGTGTGCTCCTGTGATAAGGCTGGCATCCTCTAAGTGTTATTAGTGAGCAGTGTGCGCTCCTGTGATAAGGCTGGGATCCGATCTATTAGTGAGCAGTGTGTGCACCTGTGATAAGGCTGGGATCCTATCTCTGTTACTAGTGAGCAGTGTGCACTCCTGTAATAAGGCTGGCATCCTCTCAGTGTTATTAGTGAGCAGTGTGCACTCCTGTAATAAGGCTGGGATCAGATCTATGTTACTAGTGAGCAGTGCGCGCTTCTGTGATAAGGCTGGGATCCTATCTCTGTTACTAGGGAGCAGTGTGCGCTCCTGTGATAAGGCTGGGATCCTCTCTCTGTTACTAGTGAGCAGTGTGCACTCCTGTGATGAGGCTGGGATCCTCTCTCTGTTACTAGTGAGCAGTGTGCACTCCTGGGATAAGGCTGGGATCCTCTCTCTGTTACTAGGGAGCATTGTGCACTCCTGTGATAAGGTTGGGATTCTATCTCTGTTACTAGTGAGCAGTGTGTGCACCTGTGATAAGGCTGGCATCCTCTCTCTGGTAATAGTGAGCAGTGTGCACTCCTGGAATAAGGCTGGGATCCTATCTCTGTTACTAGGGAGCAGTGTGCGCTCCTGTGATAAGGCTGGGATCCTATCGATGTTACTAATGAGCAGTGTGCGCTCCTGTGATAATGCTGGGATCCTATCTCTGTTACTAGGGAGCAGTGTGCACTCCTGGAATAAGGCTGGGATCCTATCTCTGTTAATAGGGAGCAGTGTGCGCTCCTGTGATAAGGCTGGGATCCTCCCTCTGTTACTTGTGGGCAGTGTGCACTCCTGTGATAAGGCTGGGATCCTCTCTCTGTTACTAGTGAGCAGTGTACACTCAGATGATAAGGCTGGGATCCTCTCTCTGTTACTTGTGAGCAGTGTACACTCAGGTGATAAGGCTGGGATACTCTCTCTGTTACTTGTGAGCAGTGTGCGCTCCTGTGATAAGGCTGGCATCCTCTCTCTGTCACTAGTGGGCAGTGTGTGCTCCTGTGATAAGGCTGGGTTCCTCTCTGTTACTAGTGAGCAGTATGCACTCCTGTAATAAGGCTGGCATCCTCTCAGTGTTATTAGTGAGCAGTGTGCGCTCCTGTGATAAGGCTGGGATCCGATCTATTAGTGAGCAGTGTGCGCTCCTGTGATAAGGCTGGGATCCTATCTCTGTTACTAGTGAGCAGTGTGCACTCCTGTAATAAGGCTGGCATCCTCTCAGTGTTTTTTGTGAGCAGTGTGCACTCCTGTGATAAGGCTGGGATCCTCTCTCTGTTACTAGTGAGCAGTGTGCACTCCTGTGATGAGGCTGGGATCCTCTCTCTGTCACTAGTGGGCAGTGTGTGCTCCTGTGATAAGGCTGGGTTCCTCTCTGTTACTAGTGAGCAGTGTGCACTCCTGTAATAAGGCTGGCATCCTCTCAGTGTTATTAGTGAGCAGTGTGCGCTCCTGTGATAAGGCTGGGATCCGATCTATTAGTGAGCAGTGTGTGCACCTGTGATAAGGCTGGGATCCGATCTATGTTACTAGTGAGCAGTGTGCGCTCCTGTGATAAGGCTGGGATCCTATCTCTGTTACTAGGGAGCATTGTGCGCTCCTTTGATAAGGCTGGGATCCTCTCTCTGTTACTAGTGAGCAGTGTGCACTCCTGTGATGAGGCTGGGATCCTCTCTCTGTTACTAGTGAGCAGTGTGCACTCCTGGGATAAGGCTGGGATCCTCTCTCTGTTACTAGGGAGCAGTGTGCACTCCTGTGGTAAGGCTGGGATCCTATCTCTGTTACTAGTGAGCAGTGTGTGCACCTGTGATAAGGCTGTCATCCTCTCTCTGTTACTGGTGAGCAGTGTGCACTCCTGGAATAAGGCTGGGATCATATCTCTGTTACTAGGGAGCAGTGTGCGCTCCTGTGATAAGGCTGGGATCCTATCGATGTTACCAATGAGCAGTGTCCGCTCCTGTGATAAGGCTCGGATCCTATCTCTGTTACTAGGGAGCAGTGGGCGCTTCTGCGATAAGGCTGGGATCCTCTCTCTGTTACTAGTGAGCAGTGTGCACTCCTGTGATGAGGCTGGGATCCTCTCTCTGTTACTAGTGAGCAGTGTGTGCACCTGTGATAAGGCTGGCATCCTCTCTCTGCTACTAGTGAGCAGTGTGCACTCCTGGAATAAGGCTGGGATCCTATCTTTGTTACTAGGAAGCATTGTGCGCTCCTGTGATAAGGCTGGGATCCTCTCTCTGTTACTAGTGAGCAGTGTGCACTCCTGGAATAAGGCTGGGATCCTATCTCTGTTACTTGTGGGCAGTGTGAACTCCTGTGATAAGGCTGGGATCCTCTCTCTGTTACTAGTGAGCAGTGTGCACTCCTGTGATAAGGCTGGGACCCTCTCTCTGTTACTTGTGGGCAGTGTGCACTCAGGTGATAAGGATCCCTGTTACTAGTGAGCAGTGTGCACTCCTGGGATAAGGCTGGGATCATCTCTCTGTTACTAGGGAGCAGTGTGCACTCCTGGGATAAGGCTGGGATCTTATCTCTGTTACTAGTAGCAGTGTGTACTCCTGTGATAAAGCTGGGATCCTATCCCTGTTAGTAGTGAGGAGTGTGCACTCCTGTGATAAGACTGGGATCCTCTCTCTGTTACTAGTGAGCAGTGTGCACTCTTGGGATAAGGGTGGGATCCTTTCTCTGTTACTAGTGAGCATTGTGCGCTCCTGTGATAAGGCTGGGCTCCTCGTTCTGTTACTAGTGAGCAGTGTGCACTCCTGTGATAAGCCTGGGATCCCCGTTCTGTTACTAGTGAGCAGTGTGCGCTCCTGTGATAAGGCTGGGCTCCTCGTTCTGTTACTAGTGAGCAGTGTGTGCTCCTGTGATAAGGCTGGGATCCTCTCTGTTACTAGTGAGCAGTGTGCACTCCTGTGATAATGCTGGGATCCTCTCTCTGTTACTAGTGAGCAGTGGTGCGCTCCTGTGATAAGGCTGGGACCCTGTCTCTGTAACTAGTGAGCAGTGTTTGCTCCTGGGATAAGGGTGGGATCCTATCTCTGTTAATATTGGGCAGTGTGTGCTCCTGTGATAAGGCTGGGATCCTCTCTCTGTTACTAGTGAGCAGTGTGTGCTCCTGGGATAAGGGTGGGATCCTATCTCTCTTACTAGTGAGCAGTGTGCGCTCAGGTGATAAGGCTGGGATCCTATCTCTGTTACTAGTGGGCAGTGTGTGCTCCTGGGATAAGGCTGGGATCCTCTCTCTGTTACTAGTGAGCAGTGTGCACTCCTGTGATAAGGCTGGGATCCTCGTTCTGTTACTGGTGAGTAGTGTGCGCTCAGGTGATAAGGCTGGCATCCTCTCTCTGTTACTAGTGAGCAGTGTGCACTCAGGTGATAAAGTTGTGATCCTCTCTCTGTTACTAGTGGGCAGTGTGTGCTCCTGTTATAAGGCTGGGATCCTCTCTCTGTAACTAGCGGGCAGTGTGCGGTCTTTTGATAAGGCTGCGATCCTCTCTCTGTTACTAGTGAGCAGTGTTTGCTGAGGTGATAAGGCTGGCATCCTCTCTCTCTTACTAGTGAGCAGTGTGCGCTCCTGTGATAAGGCTGGGATCCTGTCTCTGTAACTAGTGAGCAGTGTGTGCTCCTGTGATAAGGCTGGCATCCTCTCTCTGTTACTAGGGAGCAGTGTGCATTCAGGTGATAAGGCTGGGATCCTCTCTGTTACTAGTGAGCAGTGTGCACTCCTGTGATAAGGGTGGGATCCTCTCTCTGTTACTAGTGAGCAGTGTGTGCACCTGTGATAAGGCTGGGATCCTCTCTCTGTTACTTGTGAGCAGTGTGCACTCCTGTGATGAGGCTGGGATCCTCTCTCTGATACTAGTGGGCAGTGTGCACTCCTGTGATAATGCTGGGATCCTATCTCTGTTACAAGTGAGCAGTGTGTGCACCTGTAATAAGGCTGGGATCCTCTCTCTGTTACTAGCGGGCAGTGTGCGGTCTTTTGATAAGGCTGGGATCCTCTCTCTGTTACTAGTGAGCAGTGTGCGCTGAGGTGATAAGGCTGGCATCCTCTCTCTACTAGTGAGCAGTGTGCGCTCCTGTGATAAGGCTGGGATCCTGTCTCTGTAACTAGTGAGCAGTGTGTGCTCCTGTGATAAGACTGGCATCCTCTCTGTGTTACTAGGGAGCAGTGTGCATTCAGGTGATAAGGCTGGGATCCTCTCTGTTACTAGTGAGCAGTGTGCACTCCTGTGATAAGGGTGGGATCCTCTCTGTGTTACTAGTGAGCAGTGTGTGCACCTGTGATAAGGCTGGGATCCTCTCTCTGTTACTTGTGAGCAGTGTGCACTCCTGTGATAATGCTGGGGTCCTATCTCTGTTACAAGTGAGCAGTGTGCACTCCTGTGATGAGGCTGGGATCCTCTCTCTGTTACTAGTGAGCAGTGTGCACTCCTGTGATGAGGCTGGGATCCTCTCTCTGTTACTAGTGAGCAGTGTGCACTCCTGTGATAATGCTGGGGTCCTATCTCTGTTACAAGTGAGCAGTGTACACTCCTGTGATGAGACTGGGTTCCTCTCTCTGTTACTAGTGAGCAGTGTGCACTCCTGTGATAAGGCTGTGATCCTCTCTCTGTTACTAGGGAGCAGTGTGCACTCCTGGGATAAGGCTGGGATCTTATCTCTGTTACTAGTAGCAGTGTGTAGTCCTGTGATAAGGCTGGGATCCTATCCCTGTTACTAGTGAGCAGTGTGCACTCCTGGGATAAGGCTGGGACCATCTCTCTGTTACTAGGGAGCAGTGTGCACTCCTGGTATAAGGCTGGGATCTTATCTCTGTTACTAGTAGCAGTGTGTACTCCTGTGATAAAGCTGGGATCCTATCTCTGTTAGTAGTGAGGAGTGTGCACTCCTGGGATAAGGCTGGGATCCTCTCTCTGTTACTAGTGAGCAGTGTGCACTCTTGGGATAAGGGTGGGATCCTTTCTCTGTTACTAGTGAGCATTGTGCGCTCCTGTGATAAGGCTGGGCTCCTCGTTCTGTTACTAGTGAGCAGTGTGCATTCCTGTGATAAGCCTGGGATCCTCGTTCTGTTAGTAGTGAGCAGTGTGCGCTCCTGTGATAAGGCTTGGCTCCTCGTTCTGTTGCTAGTGAGCAGTGTGTGCTCCTGTGATAAGCCTGAGATCCTATCTGTTACTAGTGAGCAGCGTGCACTCCTGTGATAATGCTGGGATCCTCTCTCTGTTACTGGTGAGCAGTGTGCGCTCCTGTGATAAGGCTGGGACCCTGTCTCTGTAACTAGTGAGCAGTGTTTGCTCCTGGGATAAGGGTGGGATCCTATCTCTGTTAATATTGGGCAGTGTGTGCTCCTGTGATAAGGCTGGGGTCCTCTCTCTGTTACTAGTGAGCAGTGTGTGCTCCTGGGATAAGGGTGGGATCCTATCTCTCTTACTAGTGAGCAGTGTGTGCTCAGGTGATAAGGGTGGTATAATATCTCTGTTACTAGTGGGCAGTGTGTGCTCCTGGGATAAGGGTGGGATCCTCTCTCTGTTACTAGTGAGCAATGTGCACTCCTGTGATAAGGCTGGGATCCTTGTTCTGTTACAAGTGAGCAGTGTGCGCTCAGGTGATAAGGCTGGCATCCTCTCTCTGTTACTAGTGAGCAGTGTGCACTCAGGTGATAAAGTTGTGATCCTCTCTCTGCTACTAGTGGGCAGTGTGTGCTCCTGTTATAAGGCTGGGATCTTCTCTCTGTTACTAGTGAGCAGTGTGCGCTCCTGTGATAAAGCTGAGATCCTCTCTCCGTTACTATTGAGCAGTGTGCGCTCCTGTGATAAGGCTGGGATCCTATCTATGTTACTAGTGAGCAGTGTGTGCACCTGTGATAAGGCTGGGATCCTATCTCTGTTACTAGTGAGCAGTGTGCACTCCTGTGATAAGGCTGGCAACCTCTCTCTGTAATTAATGAGCAGTGGGCACTCCTGTGATAAGGCTGGGAACCTATATATGTTTCTAGTGAGAAGTGTGCACTCCAGTGATAAGGCTGGGATCCTCTCTCTGTTACTAGTGAGCAGTGTGCACTCCTGGGATAAGGGTGGGATCATATATCTGTTACTAGTGAGCATTCAGTGCTCCTGTGATAATGCTGGGCTCCTCGTTCTGTTACCAGTAAGCAGTGTGTGCTGAGGTGATATGGCTGGCATCCTCTCTCTGTCACTAGTGGGCAGTGTGTGCTCCTGTGAAAAGGCTGGGTTCCTCTCTGTTACTAGTGAGCAGTGTGCACTCCTGTAATAAGGCTGGCATCCTCTCAGTGTTATTAATGAGCAGTGTGCGCTCCTGTGATAAGGCGGGGATCCGATCTATTAGTGAGCAGTGTGTGCACCTGTGATAAGGCTGGGATCCTATCTCTGTTACTAGTGAGCAGTGTGCACTCCTGTAATAAGGCTGGCATCCTCTCAGTGTTATGAGTGAGCACTGTTCACTCCTGTGATAAGGCTGGGATCCTATCTCTGTTACTAGGGAGCATTGTGCACTCCTGTGATGAGGCTGGGATCCTCTCTCTGTTACTAGTGAGCAGTGTGCACTCCTGGAATAAGGCTGGGATCCTATCTCTGTTACTAGGGAGCAGTGTGCGCTCCTGTGATAAGGCTGGGATCCTCACTCTGTTACTTGTGGGCAGTGTGAACTCCTGTGATAAGGCTGGGATCCTCTCTCTGTTACTAGTGAGCAGTGTGCACTCCTGTGATAAGGCTGGGATCCTCTCTCTGTTACTTGTGGGCAGTGTGCACTCAGGTGATAAGGCTGTTACTTGTTCCTCTCTCTGTTACTTGTGAGCAGTGTGCGCTCCTGGGATTATGCTGGGAACCTCTCTTTGTTACTAATGAGCAGTGTGCACTCCTGTGATAAGGCTGGGATCCTCTCTCTGTTACTAGTGAGCAGTGTGTGCACCTTTGATAAGGCTGGGATCCTCTCTCTGTTACTAGTGGGCAGTGTTGGCTCCTGGGATAAGACTGGGATCCTATCTCTGTTACTAGTGAGCAGTGTGTGCACCTGTGATAAGGCTGGGATTATATCTTTATAACTAGTGAGCAGTGTGCACTCAGGTGATGAGGCTGGGATTATATCTTTATAACTAGTGAGCAGTGTGCGCTGAGGTGATATGGCTGGGATCCACTCTCTGTTACTTGTGAGCAGTGTGCACTCCTGTAATAAGGCTGGGATCATCTCAGTGTTATTAGTGAGCAGTGTGCACTCCTGTGATAAGGCTGGGATCCTATCTCTGTTACTAGGGAGCATTGTGCGCTCCCGTGATTAGGCTGTCATCCTCTCTCTGTTACTAGTGAGCAGGGTGCACTCCTGTGAT
The DNA here is from genome assembly GCF_040938575.1 of Ambystoma mexicanum. Lineage (NCBI taxonomy): Eukaryota > Metazoa > Chordata > Amphibia > Caudata > Ambystomatidae > Ambystoma > Ambystoma mexicanum. The sequence goes on from NC_090937.1 coordinate 1,680,451,064, forward strand.
GAGGCTGGGATCATCTCTCTGTTACTAGTGAGCAGTGTGCACTCCTGGGATAAGGCTGGGATCCTCTCTCTGTTACTAGGGAGCAGTGTGCACTCCTGTGATAAGGCTAGGATCCTATCTCTGTTACTAGTGAGCAGTGTGTGCACCTATGATAAGGCTGGCATCCTCTCTCTGTTACTAGTGAGCAGTGTGCACTCCTGGAATAAGGCTGGGATCATATCTCTGTTACTAGGTAGCAGTCTGCGCTCCTGTGATAAGGCTGGGATCCTATTGATGTTACTAATGAGCAGTGTGCGCTCCTGTGATAAGGCTGGGATCCTCTCTCTGTTACTAGTGAGCAGTGTGACCTCCTGGGATAAGGCTGGGATCCTCTCTCTGTTACTAGGGAGTAGTGTGCACTCCTGTGATAAGGCTGGGATCCTATCTCTGTTACTAGTGAGCAGTGTGTGCACCTGTGATAAGGCTGGCATCCTCTCTCTGTTACTAGTGAGCAGTGTGCACTCCTGGAATAAGGCTGGGATCCTATCTCTGTTACTAGGGAGCAGTGTGCGCTCCTGTGATAAGGCTGGGATCCTCTCTCTGTTATTAGTGAGCAGTGTGCACTCCTGGAATAAGGCTGGGATCCTATCTCTGTTACTAGGGAGCAGTGTGCGCTCCTGTGATAAGGCTGGGATCCTCACTCTGTCACTTGTGGGCAGTGTGAACTCCTGTGATAAGGCTGGGATCCTCTCTATGTTACTAGTGAGCAGTGTGCACTCCTGTGATAAAGCTGGGATCCTCTCTCTGTTACTAGTGAGCAGTGTGCACTCCTGGAATAAGGCTGGGATCCTATCTCTTTTACTAGGGAGCATTGTGCGCTCCTGTGATTAGGCTGGCATCCTCTCTCTGTTACTAGTGAGCAGGGTGCACTCCTGTGATGAGGCTGGGATCATCGCTCTGTTACTAGTGAGCAGTGTGCACTCCTGGGATAAGGCTGGGATCCTCTCTCTGTTACTAGGGAGCAGTGTGCACTCCTGTGATAAGGCTGGGATCCTATCTCTGTTACTAGTGAGCAGTGTGTGCACCTGTGATAAGGCTGGCATCCTCTCTCTGTTACTAGTGAGCAGTGTGCACTCCTGGAATAAGGCTGGGATCATATCTCTGTTACTAGGGAGCAGTGTGCGCTCCTGTGATAAGGCTGGGATCCTATTGATGTTACTAATGAGCAGTGTGCGCTCCTGTGATAAGGCTGGGATCCTCTCTCTGTTACTAGTGAGCAGTGTGATCTCCTGGGATAAGGCTGGGATCCTCTCTCTGTTACTAGGGAGCAGTGTGCACTCCTGTGATAGGCTGGGATCCTATCTCTGTTACTAGTGAGCAGTGTGTGCACCTGTGATAAGGCTGGCATCCTCTCTCTGTTACTAGTGAGCAGTGTGCACTCCTGGAATAAGGCTGTGATCATATCTCTGTTACTAGGGAGCAGTGTGCGCTCCTGTGATAAGGCTGGGATCCTCTCTCTGTTACTAGTGAGCAGTGTACACTCCTGGAATAAGGCTGGGATCCTATCTCTGTTACTAGGGAGAAGTGTGCGCTCCTGTGATAAGGCTGGGATCCTCACTCTGTTACTTGTGGGCAGTGTGAACTCCCGTGATAAGGCTGGGATCCTCTCTCTGTTACTAGTGAGCAGTGTGCACTCCTGTGATAAGGCTGGGATCCTCTCTCTGTTACTTGTGGGCAGTGTGCACTCAGGTGATAAGGCTGTTACTTGTTCCTCTCTCTGTTACTTGTGAGCAGTGTGTGCTCCTGGGATAAGGCTGGGATCCTCTCTCTGTTACTAATGAGCAGTGTGTGCACCTGTGATAAGGCTGGGATCCTCTCTCTGTTACTAGGGAGCAGTGTGCACTCCTGTGATAAGGCTGGGATCCTATCTCTGTTACTAGTGAGCAGTGTGTGCACCTGTGATAAGGCTGGCATCCTCTCTCTGTTACTAGTGAGTAGTGTGCACTCCTGGATTAAGGCTGGGATCATATCTCTGTTACTAGGGAGCAGTGTGCGCTCCTATGATAAGGCTGGGATCCTATCTCTGTTACTAGGGAGCATTGTGCGCTTCTGTGATAAGGCTGGGATCCTCTGTCTGTTACTAGTGAGCAGTGTGCACTCCTGTGATGAGGCTGGGATCCTCTCTCTGTTACTAGTGAGCAGTGTGACCCCCTGGGATAAGGCTGGGATCCTCTCTCTGTTACTAGGGAGCAGTGTGCACTCCTGTGATAAGGCTGGGATCCTATCTCTTTTACTAGTGAGCAGTGTGTGCACCTGTGATAAGGCTGGCATCCTCTCTCTGTTACTAGTGAGCAGTGTGCACTCCTGGAATGAGGCTGGGATCCTATCTCTGTTACTAGGGAGCAGTGTGCGCTCCTGTGAAAAGGCTTGGATCCTCTCTCTGTTACTAGTGAGCAGTGTGCACTCCTGGAATAAGGCTGGGATCCTATCTCTGTTACTAGGGAGCAGTGTGTGCTCCTGTGATAAGGCTGGGATCCTCACTCTGTCACTTGTGGGCAGTGTGAACTCCTGTGATAAGGTTGGGATCCTCTCTCTGTTACTAGTGAGCAGTGTGCACTCCTGTGATAAAGCTGGGATCCTCTCTCTGTTACTTGTGGGCAGTGTGCACTCAGGTGATAAGGCTGTTACTTGTTCCTCTCTCTGTTACTTGTGAGCAGTGTGCCCTCCTGGGATAAGGATGGGATCCTCTCTCTGTTACTAATGAGCAGTGTGCACTCCTGTGAAAAGGCTGGGATCCTCTCTCTGTTACTTGTGAGCAGTGTGTGCACCTGTGATAAGGCTGGGATCCTCTCTCTGTTACTAGTGGGCATTGTTTGCTCCTGGGATAAGGCTGGGATCCTATCTCTGTTACTAGTGAGCAGTGTGTGCACCTGTGATAAGGCTGGGATCCTCTCTCTGTTGCTAGTGAGCAGTGTGCACTCAGGTGATGAGGCTGGGATTATATCTTTATAACTAGTGAGCAGTGTGCGCTGAGGTGATACGGCTGGGATCCTCTCTCTGTTACTTGTGAGCAGTGTGCACTCCTGTGATGAGGCTAGGAGACTCTCTCTGTTACTAGTGAACGGTGTGTGCACCTGTGATAAGGCTGGGATCCTCTCTCTGTTGCTAGTGAGCAGTGTGCACTCAGGTGATGAGGCTGGGATTATATCTTTATAACTAGTGAGCAGTGTGCGCTGAGGTGATACGGCTGGGATCCTATCTCGGTTACTAGTGAGCAGTGTGTGCTTAGGTGATAAGGCTGGGATCCTCTCTCTGTTACTAGTGAGCAGTGTGCACTCCTGTGATAATGCTGGGATCCTAGCTCTGTTACTAGTGAGCAGTGTGCACTCCTGTGATAAGGCTGGGATCCTCTCTCTGTTACTAGTGAGCAGTGTGTGCACCTTTGATAAGGCTGGGATCCTCTCTCTGTTACTAGTGGGCAGTGTTGGCTCCTGGGATAAGGCTGGGATCCTATCTCTGTTACTAGTGAGCAGTGTGTGCACCTGTGATAAGGCTGGGATTATATCTTTATAACTAGTGAGCAGTGTGCACTCAGGTGATGAGGCTGGGATTATATCTTTATAACTAGTGAGCAGTGTGCGCTGAGGTGATATGGCTGGGATCCACTCTCTGTTACTTGTGAGCAGTGTGCACTCCTGTAATAAGGCTGGGATCATCTCAGTGTTATTAGTGAGCAGTGTGCACTCCTGTGATAAGGCTGGGATCCTATCTCTGTTACTAGGGAGCATTGTGCGCTCCTGTGATTAGGCTGGCATCCTCTCTCTGTTACTAGTGAGCAGGGTGCACTCCTGTGATGAGGCTGGGATCATCTTTCTGTTACTAGTGAGCAGTGTGCACTCCTGGGATAAGGCTGGGATCCTCTCTCTGTTATTAGGGTGCAGTGTGCACTCCCGTGATAAGGCTAGGATACTATCTCTGTTACTAGTGAGCAGTGTGTGCACCTATGATAAGGCTGGCATCCTCTCTCTGTTACTAGTGAGCAGTGTGCACTCCTGGAATAAGGCTGGGATCATATCTCTGTTACTAGGTAGCAGTCTGCGCTCCTGTGATAAGGCTGGGATCCTATTGATGTTACTAATGAGCAGTGTGCGCTCCTGTGATAAGGCTGGGATCCTCTCTCTGTTACTAGGGAGCAGTGTGCACTCAGGTGATGAGGCTGGGATTATATCTTTATAACTAGTGAGCAGTGTGCGCTGAGGTGATACGGCTGGGATCCTATCTCGGTTACCAGTGAGCAGTGTGTGCTTAGGTGATAAGGCTGGGATCCTCTCTCTGTTACTAGTGAGCAGTGTGCACTCCTGTGATAATGCTGGGATCCTAGCTCTGTTACTAGTGAGCAGTGTGCACTCCTGTGATAAGGCTGGGATCCTCTCTCTGTTACTAGTGAGCAGTGTGTGCACCTTTGATAAGGCTGGGATCCTCTCTCTGTTACTAGTGGGCAGTGTTGGCTCCTGGGATAAGGCTGGGATCCTATCTCTGTTACTAGTGAGCAGTGTGTGCACCTGTGATAAGGCTGGGATTATATCTTTATAACTAGTGAGCAGTGTGCACTCAGGTGATGAGGTTGGGATTATATCTTTATAACTAGTGAGCAGTGTGCGCTGAGGTGATATGGCTGGGATCCACTCTCTGTTACTTGTGAGCAGTGTGCACTCCTGTAATAAGGCTGGGATCATCTCAGTCTTATTAGTGAGCAGTGTGCACTCCTGTGATAAGGCTGGGATCCTATCTCTGTTACTAGGGAGCATTGTGCGCTCCTGTGATTAGGCTGGCATCCTCTCTCTGTTACTAGTGAGCAGGGTGCACTCCTGTGATGAGGCTGGGATCATCTCTCTGTTACTAGTGAGCAGTGTGCACTCCTGGGATAAGGCTGGGATCCTCTCTCTGTTATTAGGGTGCAGTGTGCACTGCTGTGATAAGGCTAGGATACTATCTCTGTTACTAGTGAGCAGTGTGTGCACCTATGATAAGGCTGGCATCCTCTCTCTGTTACTAGTGAGCAGTGTGCACTCCTGGAATAAGGCTGGGATCATATCTCTGTTACTAGGTAGCAGTCTGCGCTCCTGTGATAAGGCTGGGATCCTATTGATGTTACTAATGAGCAGTGTGCGCTCCTGTGATAAGGCTGGGATCCTCTCTCTGTTACTAGGGAGCAGTGTGCACTCCTGTGATAAGGCTGGGATCCTATCTCTGTTACTAGTGAGCAGTGTGTGCACCTGTGATAAGGCTGGCATCCTCTCTCTGTTACTAGTGAGCAGTGTGCACTCCTGGAATAAGGCTGGGATCCTATCTCTGTTACTAGGGAGCAGTGTGCGCTCCTGTGATAAGGCTGGGATCCTCTCTCTGTTACTAGTGAGCAGTGTGCACTCCTGGAATAAGGCTGGGATCCTATCTCTGTTACTAGGGAGCAGTGTGCGCTCCTGAGATAAGGCTGGGATCCTCACTCTGTCACTTGTGGGCAGTGTGAACTCCTGTGATAAGGCTGGGATCCTCTCTATGTTACTAGTGAGCAGTGTGCACTCCTGTGATAAAGCTGGGATCCTCTCTCTGTTACTAGTGAGCAGTGTGCACTCCTGGAATAAGGCTGGGATCATATCTCTTTTACTAGGGAGCATTGTGCGCTCCTGTGATTAGGCTGGCATCCTCTCTCTGTTACTAGTGAGCAGGGTGCACTCCTGTGATGAGGCTGGGATCATCTCTCTGTTACTAGTGAGCAGTGTGCACTCCTGGGATAAGGCTGGGATCCTCTCTCTGTTACTAGGGAGCAGTGTGCACTCCTGTGATGAGGCTGGGATCCTATATCTGTTACTAGTGAGCAGTGTGTGCACCTGTGATAAGGCTGGCATCCTCTCTCTGTTACTAGTGAGCAGTGTGCACTCCTGGAATAAGGCTGGGATCATATCTCTGTTACTAGGGAGCAGTGTGCGCTCCTGTGATAAGGCTGGGATCCTATTGATGTTACTAATGAGCAGTGTGCGCTCCTGTGATAAGGCTGGGATCCTCTCTCTGTTACTAGTGAGCAGTGTGAATTCCTGGGATAAGGCTGGGATCCTCTCTCTGTTACTAGGGAGCAGTGTGCACTCCTGTGATATACTGGGATCCTATCTCTGTTACTAGTGAGCAGTGTGTGCACCTGTGATAAGGCTGGCATCCTCTCTCTGTTACTAGTGAGCAGTGTGCACTCCTGGCATAAGGCTGGGATCTTATCTCTGTTACTAGTAGCAGTGTGTACTCCTGTGATAAAGCTGGGATCCTATCCCTGTTAGTAGTGAGGAGTGTGCACTCCTGGGATAAGACTGGGATCCTCTCTCTGTTACTAGTGAGCAGTGTGCACTCTTGGGATAAGGGTGGGATCCTTTCTCTGTTACTAGTGAGCATTGTGCGCTCCTGTGATAAGGCTGGGCTCCTCGTTCTGTTACTAGTGAGCAGTGTGCACTCCTGTGATAAGCCTGGGATCCTCGTTCTGTTACTAGTGAGCAGTGTGTGCTCCTGTGATAAGGCTGGGCTCCTCGTTCTGTTACTAGTGAGCAGAGATAAGGCTGGGATCCTCTCTGTTACTAGTGAGCAGTGTGCACTCCTGTGATAATGCTGGGATCCTCTCTCTGTTGCTAGTGAGCAGTGGTGCGCTCCTGTGATAAGGCTGGGACCCTGTCTCTGTAACTAGTGAGCAGTGTTTGCTCCTGGGATAAGGGTGGGATCCTATCTCTGTTAATATTGGGCAGTGTGTGCTCCTGTGATAAGCCTGGGATCCTCTCTCTTTTATAAGTGAGCAGTGTGTGCTCCTGGGATAAGGGTGGGATCCTATCTCTCTTACTAGTGAGCAGTGTGCGCTCAGGTGATAAGGGTGGTATCCTATCTCTGTTACTAGTGGGCAGTGTGTGCTCCTGGGATAAGGCTGGGATCCTCTCTCTGTTACTAGTGAGCAGTGTGCACTCCTGTGATAAGGCTGGGATCCTCGTTCTGTTACTAGTGAGCAGTGTGCGCTCAGGTGATAAGGTTGGCATCCTCTCTCTGTTACTAGTGAGCAGTGTGCACTCAGGTGATAAAGTTGTGATCCTCTCTCTGTTACTAGTGGGCAGTGTGTGCTCCTGTTATAAGGCTGGGATCCTCTCTCTGTAACTAGCGGGCAGTGTGCGGTCTTTTGATAAGGCTGGGATCCTATATCTGTTACTAGTGAGCAGTGTGTGCACCTGTGATAAGGCTGGCATCCTCTCTCTGTTACTAGTGAGCAGTGTGCACTCCTGGAATAAGGCTGGGATCATATCTCTGTTACTAGGGAGCAGTGTGCGCTCCTGTGATAAGGCTGGGATCCTATTGATGTTACTAATGAGCAGTGTGCGCTCCTGTGATAAGGCTGGGATCCTCTCTCTGTTACTAGTGAGCAGTGTGAATTCCTGGGATAAGGCTGGGATCCTCTCTCTGTTACTAGGGAGCAGTGTGCACTCCTGTGATATACTGGGATCCTATCTCTGTTACTAGTGAGCAGTGTGTGCACCTGTGATAAGGCTGGCATCCTCTCTCTGTTACTAGTGAGCAGTGTGCACTCCTGGCATAAGGCTGGGATCTTATCTCTGTTACTAGTAGCAGTGTGTACTCCTGTGATAAAGCTGGGATCCTATCCCTGTTAGTAGTGAGGAGTGTGCACTCCTGGGATAAGACTGGGATCCTCTCTCTGTTACTAGTGAGCAGTGTGCACTCTTGGGATAAGGGTGGGATCCTTTCTCTGTTACTAGTGAGCATTGTGCGCTCCTGTGATAAGGCTGGGCTCCTCGTTCTGTTACTAGTGAGCAGTGTGCACTCCTGTGATAAGCCTGGGATCCTCGTTCTGTTACTAGTGAGCAGTGTGTGCTCCTGTGATAAGGCTGGGCTCCTCGTTCTGTTACTAGTGAGCAGAGATAAGGCTGGGATCCTCTCTGTTACTAGTGAGCAGTGTGCACTCCTGTGATAATGCTGGGATCCTCTCTCTGTTGCTAGTGAGCAGTGGTGCGCTCCTGTGATAAGGCTGGGACCCTGTCTCTGTAACTAGTGAGCAGTGTTTGCTCCTGGGATAAGGGTGGGATCCTATCTCTGTTAATATTGGGCAGTGTGTGCTCCTGTGATAAGGCTGGGATCCTCTCTCTTTTACTAGTGAGCAGTGTGTGCTCCTGGGATAAGGGTGGGATCCTATCTCTCTTACTAGTGAGCAGTGTGCGCTCAGGTGATAAGGGTGGTATCCTATCTCTGTTACTAGTGGGCAGTGTGTGCTCCTGGGATAAGGCTGGGATCCTCTCTCTGTTACTAGTGAGCAGTGTGCACTCCTGTGATAAGGCTGGGATCCTCGTTCTGTTACTAGTGAGCAGTGTGCGCTCAGGTGATAAGGTTGGCATCCTCTCTCTGTTACTAGTGAGCAGTGTGCACTCAGGTGATAAAGTTGTGATCCTCTCTCTGTTACTAGTGGGCAGTGTGTGCTCCTGTTATAAGGCTGGGATCCTCTCTCTGTAACTAGCGGGCAGTGTGCGGTCTTTTGATAAGGCTGCGATCCTCTCTCTGTTACTAGTGAGCAGTGTTTGCTCCTGTGATAAGGCTGGGATCCTGTCTCTGTAACTAGTGAGCAGTGTGTGCTCCTGTGATAAGGCTGGCATCCTCTCTCTCTTACTAGTGAGCAGTGTGCGCTCCTGTGATAAGGCTGGGATCCTGTCTCTGTAACTAGTGAGCAGTGTGTGCTCCTGTGATAAGGCTGGCATCCTCTCTCTGTTACTAGGGAGCAGTGTGCATTCAGGTGATAAGGCTGGGATCCTCTCTGTTACTAGTGAGCAGTGTGCACTCCTGTGATAAGGGTGGGATCCTCTCTCTGTTACTAGTGAGCAGTGTGTGCACCTGTGATAAGGCTGGGATCCTCTCTCTGTTACTTGTGAGCAGTGTGTGCACCTGTAATAAGGCTGGGATCCTCTCTCTGTTACTAGCGGGCAGTGTGCGGTCTTTTGATAAGGCTGGGATCCTCTCTCTGTTACTAGTGAGCAGTGTGCGCTGAGGTGATAAGGCTGGCATCCTCTCTCTACTAGTGAGCAGTGTGCGCTCCTGTGATAAGGCTGGGATCCTGTCTCTGTAACTAGTGAGCAGTGTGTGCTCCTGTGATAAGACTGGCATCCTCTCTGTTTTACTAGGGAGCAGTGTGCATTCAGGTGATAAGGCTGGGATCCTCTCTGTTACTAGTGAGCAGTGTGCACTCCTGTGATAAGGGTGGGATCCTCTCTGTGTTACTAGTGAGCAGTGTGTGCACCTGTGATAAGGCTGGGATCCTCTCTCTGTTACTTGTGAGCAGTGTGCACTCCTGTGATAATGCTGGGGTCCTATCTCTGTTACAAGTGAGCAGTGTGCACTCCTGTGATGAGGCTGGGATCCTCTCTCTGTTACTAGTGAGCAGTGTGCACTCCTGTGATGAGGCTGGGATCCTCTCTCTGTTACTAGTGAGCAGTGTGCACTCCTGTGATAATGCTGGGGTCCTATCTCTGTTACAAGTGAGCAGTGTGCACTCCTGTGATGAGACTGGGTTCCTCTCTCTGTTACTAGTGAGCAGTGTGCACTCCTGTGATAAGGCTGGGATCCTCTCTCTGTTACTAGGGAGCAGTGTGCACTCCTGGGATAAGGCTGGGATCTTATCTCTGTTACTAGTAGCAGTGTGTAGTCCTGTGATAAGGCTGGGATCCTATCCCTGTTACTAGTGAGCAGTGTGCACTCCTGGGATAAGGCTGGGACCATCTCTCTGTTACTAGGGAGCAGTGTGCACTCCTGGGATAAGGCTGGGATCTTTTCTCTGTTACTAGTAGCAGTGTGTACTCCTGTGATAAAGCTGGGATCCTATCTCTGTTAGTAGTGAGGAGTGTGCACTCCTGGGATAAGGCTGGGATCCTCTCTCTGTTACTAGTGAGCAGTGTGCACTCTTGGGATAAGGGTGGGATCCTTTCTCTGTTACTAGTGAGCATTGTGCGCTCCTTTGATAAGGCTGGGCTCCTCGTTCTGTTACTAGTGAGCAGTGTGCACTCCTGTGATAAGCCTGGGATCCTCGTTCTGTTAGTAGTGAGCAGTGTGCGCTCCTGTGATAAGGCTGGGCTCCTCGCTCTGTTACTAGTGAGCAGTGTGTGCTCCTGTGATAAGCCTGGGATCCTATCTGTTACTAGTGAGCAGCGTGCACTCCTGTGATAATGCTGGGATCCTCTCTCTGTTACTAGTGAGCAGTGTGCGCTCCTGTGATAAGGCTGTGACCCTGTCTCTGTAACTAGTGAGCAGTGTTTGCTCCTGGGATAAGGGTGGGATCCTATCTCTGTTAATATTGGGCAGTGTGTGCTCCTGGGATAAGGGTGGGATCCTATCTCTCTTACTAGTGAGCAGTGTGCGCTCAGGTGATAAGGGTGGTATAATATCTCTGTTACTAGTGGGCAGTGTGTGCTCCTGGGATAAGGCTGGGATCCTCTCTCTGTTACTAGTGAGCAATGTGCACTCCTGTGATAAGGCTGGGATCCTTGTTCTGTTACTAGTGAGCAGTGTGCGCTCAGGTGATAAGGCTGGCATCCTCTCTCTGTTACTAGTGAGCAGTGTGCACTCAGGTGATAAAGTTGTGATCCTCTCTCTGTTACTAGTGGGCAGTGTGTGCTCCTGTTATAAGGCTGGGATCTTCTCTCTGTTACTAGTGAGCAGTGTGCGCTCCTGTGATAAAGCTGGGATCCTCTCTCTGTTACTATTGAGCAGTGTGCGCTCCTGTGATAAGGCTGGGATCCTATCTATGTTACTAGTGAGCAGTGTGTGCACCTGTGATAAGGCTGGGATCCTATCTCTGTTACTAGTGAGCAGTGTGCACTCCTGTGATAAGGCTGGCAACCTCTCTCTGTAATTAATGAGCAGTGGGCACTCCTGTGATAAGGCTGGGATCCTATCTATCTTTCTAGTGGGCAGTGTGCACTCCTGTGATAAGGATGGGAACCTATATATGTTTCTAGTGAGAAGTGTGCACTCTAGTGATAAGGCTGGGATCCTCTCTCTGTTACTAGTGAGCAGTGTGCACTCCTGGGATAAGGGTGGGATCCTATCTCTGTTACTAGTGAGCATTCAGTGCTCCTGTGATAAGGCTGGGCTCCTCGTTCTGTTACCAGTAAGCAGTGTGTGCTGAGGTGATATGGCTGGCATCCTCTCTCTGTCACTAGTGGGCAGTGTGTGCTCCTGTGAAAAGGCTGGGTTCCTCTCTGTTACTAGTGAGCAGTGTGCACTCCTGTAATAAGGCTGGCATCCTCTCAGTGTTATTAGTGAGCAGTGTGCGCTCCTGTGATAAGGCTGGGATCCGATCTATTAGTGAGCAGTGTGTGCACCTGTGATAAGGCTGGGATCCTATCTCTGTTACTAGTGAGCAGTGTGCACTCCTGAAATAAGGCTGGCATCCTCTCAGTGTTATGAGTGAGCAGTGTTCACTCCTGTGATAAGGCTGGGATCCTATCTCTGTTACTAGTGAGCAGTGTGCGCTCCTGTGATAAGGCTGGGATCCTTTCTCTGTTACTAGGGAGCATTGTGCACTCCTGTGATAAGGCTGGGATCCTCTCTCTGTTACTAGTGAGGAGTGTGCACTCCTGTGATGAGGCTGGGATCCTCTCTCTGTTACTAGTGAGCAGTGTGCACTCCTGGAATACGGCTGGGATCCTATCTCTGTTACTAGGGAGCAGTGTGCGGTCAGGTGATAAGGCTGGGATCCTCACTCTGTTACTTGTGGGCAGTGTGAACTCCTGTGATAAGGCTGGGATCCTCTCTCTGTTACTAGTGAGCAGTGTGCACTCCTGTGATAAGGCTGGGATCCTCTCTCTGTTACTTGTGGGCAGTGTGCACTCAGGTGATAAGGCTGTTACTTGTTCCTCTCTCTGTTACTTGTGAGCAGTGTGCGCTCCTGGGATAATGCTGGGAACCTCTCTTTGTTACTAATGAGCAGTGTGCACTCCTGTGATAAGGCTGGGATCCTCTCTCTGTTACTAGTGAGCAGTGTGTGCACCTTTGATAAGGCTGGGATCCTCTCTCTGTTACTAGTGGGCAGTGTTGGCTCCTGGGATAAGGCTGGGATCCTATCTCTGTTACTAGTGAGCAGTGTGTGCACCTGTGATAAGGCTGGGATTATATCTTTATAACTAGTGAGCAGTGTGCACTCAGGTGATGAGGCTGGGATTATATCTTTATAACTAGTGAGCAGTGTGCGCTGAGGTGATATGGCTGGGATCCACTCTCTGTTACTTGTGAGCAGTGTGCACTCCTGTAATAAGGCTGGGATCATCTCAGTGTTATTAGTGAGCAGTGTGCACTCCTGTGATAAGGCTGGGATCCTATCTCTGTTACTAGGGAGCATTGTGCGCTCCTGTGATTAGGCTGGCATCCTCTCTCTGTTACTAGTGAGCAGGGTGCACTCCTGTGATGAGGCTGGGATCATCTCTCTGTTACTAGTGAGCAGTGTGCACTCCTGGGATAAGGCTGGGATCCTCTCTCTGTTACTAGGGAGCAGTGTGCACTCCTGTGATAAGGCTATGATCCTATCTCTGTTACTAGTGAGCAGTGTGTGCACCTATGATAAGGCTGGCATCCTCTCTCTGTTACTAGTGAGCAGTGTGCACTCCTGGAATAAGGCTGGGATCATATCTCTGTTACTAGGTAGCAGTCTGCGCTCCTGTGATAAGGCTGGGATCCTATTGATGTTACTAATGAGCAGTGTGCGCTCCTGTGATAAGGCTGGGATCCTCTCTCTGTTACTAATGAGCAGTGTGACCTCCTGGGATAAGGCTGGGATCCTCTCTCTGTTACTAGGGAGCAGTGTGCACTCCTGTGATAAGGCTGGGATCCTATCTCTGTTACTAGTGAGCAGTGTGTGCACCTGTGATAAGGCTGGCATCCTCTCTCTGTTACTAGTGAGCAGTGTGCACTCCTGGAATAAGGCTGGGATCCTATCTCTGTTACAAGTGAGCAGTGTGCGCTCCTGTGATAAGGCTGGGATCCTCTCTCTGTTACTAGTGAGCAGTGTGCACTCCTGGAATAAGGCTGGGATCCTATCTCTGTTACTAGGGAGCAGTGTGCGCTCCTGTGATAAGGCTGGGATCCTCACTCTGTCACTTCTGGGCAGTGTGAACTCCTGTGATAAGGCTGGGATCCTCTCTATGTTACTAGTGAGCAGTGTGCACCCCTGTGATAAAGCTGGGATCCTCTCTCTGTTACTAGTGAGCAGTGTGCACTCCTGGAATAAGGCTGGGATCCTATCTCTTTTACTAGGGAGCATTGTGCGCTCCTGTGATTAGGCTGGCATCCTCTCTCTGTTACTAGTGAGCAGGGTGCACTCCTGTGATGAGGCTGGGATCATCTCTCTGTTACTAGTGAGCAGTGTGCACTCCTGTGATAAGGCTGGGATCCTATCTCTGTTACTAGTGAGCAGTGTGTGCACCTGTGATAAGGCTGGCATCCTCTCTCTGTTACTAGTGAGCAGTGTGCACTCCTGGAATAAGGCTGGGATCATATCTCTGTTACTAGGGAGCAGTGTGCGCTCCTGTGATAAGGCTGGGATCCTCTCTCTGTTACTAGTGAGCAGTGTGATCTCCTGGGATAAGGCTGGGATCCTCTCTCTGTTACTTGTGAGCAGTCTGTGCACCTGTGATAAGGCTGGGATCCTCTCTCTGTTACTAGTGGGCATTGTTTGCTCCTGGGATAAGGCTGGGATCCTATCTCTGTTACTAGTGAGCAGTGTGTGCACCTGTGATAAGGCTGGGATCCTCTCTCTGTTGCTAGTGAGCAGTGTGCACTCAGGTGATGAGGCTGGGATTATATCTTTATAACTAGTGAGCAGTGTGCGCTGAGGTGATACGGCTGGGATCCTCTCTCTGTTACTTGTGAGCAGTGTGCACTCCTGTGATGAGGCTAGGAGACTCTCTCTGTTACTAGTGAAAGGTGTGTGCACCTGTGATAAGGCTGGGATCCTCTCTCTGTTGCTAGTGAGCAGTGTGCACTCAGGTGATGAGGCTGGGATTATATCTTTATAACTAGTGAGCAGTGTGCGCTGAGGTGATACGGCTGGGATCCTATCTCGGTTACTAGTGAGCAGTGTGTGCTTAGGTGATAAGGCTGGGATCCTCTCTCTGTTACTAGTGAGCAGTGTGCACTCCTGTGATAATGCTGGGATCCTAGCTCTGTTACTAGTGAGCAGTGTGCACTCCTGTGATAAGGCTGGGATCCTCTCTCTGTTACTAGTGAGCAGTGTGTGCACCTTTGATAAGGCTGGGATCCTCTCTCTGTTACTAGTGGGCAGTGTTGGCTCCTGGGATAAGGCTGGGATCCTATCTCTGTTACTAGTGAGCAGTGTGTGCACCTGTAATAAGGCTGGGATTATATCTTTATAACTAGTGAGCAGTGTGCACTCAGGTGATGAGGCTGGAATTATATCTTTATAACTAGTGAGCAGTGTGCGCTGAGGTGATATGGCTGGGATCCACTCTCTGTTACTTGTGAGCAGTGTGCACTCCTGTAATAAGGCTGGGATCATCTCAGTGTTATTAGTGAGCAGTGTGCACTCCTGTGATAAGGCTGGGATCCTCTCTCTGTTATTAGGGTGCAGTGTGCACTCCTGTGATAAGGCTAGGATACTATCTCTGTTACTAGTGAGCAGTGTGTGCACCTATGATAAGGCTGGCATCCTCTCTCTGTTACTAGTGAGCAGTGTGCACTCCTGGAATAAGGCTGGGATCATATCTCTGTTACTAGGTAGCAGTCTGCGCTCCTGTGATAAGGCTGGGATCCTATTGATGTTACTAATGAGCAGTGTGCGCTCCTGTGATAAGGCTGGGATCCTCTCTCTGTTACTAGGGAGCAGTGTGCACTCCTGTGATGAGGCTGGGATCATCTCTCTGTTACTAGTGAGCAGTGTGCACTCCTGGGATAAGGCTGGGATCCTATCTCTGTTACTAGGGTGCATTGTGCGCTCCTGTGATTAGGCTGGCATCCTCTCTCTGTTACTAGTGAGCAGGGTGCACTCCTGTGATGAGGCTGGGATCATCTCTCTGTTACTAGTGAGCAGTGTGCACTCCTGGGATAAGGCTGGGATCCTCTCTCTGTTATTAGGGTGCAGTGTGCACTCCTGTGATAAGGCTAGGATACTATCTCTGTTACTAGTGAGCAGTGTGTGCACCTATGATAAGGCTGGCATCCTCTCTCTGTTACTAGTGAGCAGTGTGCACTCCTGGAATAAGGCTGGGATCATATCTCTGTTACTAGGTAGCAGTCTGCGCTCCTGTGATAAGGCTGGGATCCTATTGATGTTACTAATGAGCAGTGTGCGCTCCTGTGATAAGGCTGGGATCCTCTCTCTGTTACTAGGGAGCAGTGTGCACTCCTGTGATAAGGCTGGGATCCTATCTCTGTTACTAGTGAGCAGTGTGTGCACCTGTGATAAGGCTGGCATCCTCTCTCTGTTACTAGTGAGCAGTGTGCACTCCTGGAATAAGGCTGGGATCCTATCTCTGTTACTAGGGAGCAGTGTGCGCTCCTGTGATAAGGCTGGGATCCTCTCTCTGTTACTAGTGAGCAGTGTGCACTCCTGGAATAAGGCTGGGATCCTATCTCTGTTACTAGGGAGCAGTGTGCGCTCCTGAGATAAGGCTGGGATCCTCACTCTGTCACTTGTGGGCAGTGTGAACTCCTGTGATAAGGCTGGGATCCTCTCTATGTTACTAGTGAGCAGTGTGCACTCCTGTGATAAAGCTGGGATCCTCTCTCTGTTACTAGTGAGCAGTGTGCACTCCTGGAATAAGGCTGGGATCCTATCTCTTTTACTAGGGAGCATTGTGCGCTCCTGTGATTAGGCTGGCATCCTCTCTCTGTTACTAGTGAGCAGGGTGCACTCCTGTGATGAGGCTGGGATCATCTCTCTGTTACTAGTGAGCAGTGTGCACTCCTGGGATAAGGCTGGGATCCTCTCTCTGTTACTAGGGAGCAGTGTGCACTCCTGTGATAAGGCTGGGATCCTATATCTGTTACTAGTGAGCAGTGTGTGCACCTGTGATAAGGCTGGCATCCTCTCTCTGTTACTAGTGAGCAGTGTGCACTCCTGGAATAAGGCTGGGATCATATCTCTGTTACTAGCAATGGTACAGTCTTTGTCAGCACAAATTAACATTGCATTAAAACTCTCTTTATCACAGAAATGGAGAAAGGAATGGCGGAACTGATGGATTACTACTGGTTCTGTAGCCGACAAGCTTACTTGCACCTCCAGTGTGCACTCCTGTGATAATGCTGGGATCCTATCGATGATACTAATGAGCAGTGTGCGCTCCTGTGATAAGGCTGGGATCCAATCTATGTTACTAGTGAGCAGTGTGCGCTCCTGTGATAAGGCTGGGATCCTATCTCTGTTACTAGGGAGCAGTGTGCGCTTCTGTGATAAGGCTGGGATCCTTTCTCTGTTACTAGTGAGCAGTGTGCACTCCTGTGATGAGGCTGGGATCCTCTCTCTGTTACAAGTGAGCAGTGTGCACGCCTGGGATACGGCTGGGATCCTCTCTCTGTTACTAATGAGCAGTGTGCACTTCTGTGATAAGGCTGGGATCCTCTCTCTGTTACTAGTGAGCAGTGATTGCACCTGTGATAAGGCTGGGATCCTCTCTCTGTTACTAATGGGCAGTGTGCATTCCTGGGATAAGGGTGGGATCCTATCTCTGTTACTAGTGAGCATTGTGCGCTCCTGTGATAAGGCTGGGCTCCTCGTTCTGTTACCAGTAAGCAGTGTGCACTCAGGTGATGAGGCTGGGATTATATCTTTATAACTAGTGAGCAGTGTGTGCTCCTGTGATAAGGCTGGGTTCCTCTCTGTTACTAGTGAGCAGTGTGCACTCCTGTAATAAGGCTGGCATCCTCTCAGTGTTATTAGTGAGCAGTGTGCGCTCCTGTGATAAGGCTGGGATATGATCTATTTGTGAGCAGTGTGTGCACTTGTGATAAGGCTGGGATCCTATCTCTGTTACTAGAGAGCAGTGTGCACTCCTGTAATATGGCTGGCATCCTCTCAGTGTTATTAGTGAGCAGTGTGCACTCCTGTGATAAGGCTGGGATCCAATCTATGTTACTAGTGAGCAGTGTGCGCTCCTATGATAATGCTGGGATCCTATCTCTGTTACTAGGGAACAGTGTGCGCTCCTGTGATAAGGCTGGGATCCTCTCTCTGTTTCTAGTGAGCAGTGTGCACTCCTGTGATGAGGCTGGGATCTGCTCTCTGTTACTAGTGAGCAGTGTGCACTCCTGGGATAAGGCTGGGATCCTCTCTCTGTTACTAGGGAGCAGTGCGCACTCCTGTGATAAGGCTGAGATCCTATCTCTGTTACTAGTGAGCAGTGTGTGCACCTGTGATAAGGCTGGCATCCTCTCTCTGTTACTAGTGAGCAGTGTGCACTCCTGGAATAAGGCTGGGATTCTATCTCTGTTACTAGGGAGCAGTGTGCGCTCCTGTGATAAGGCTGGGATCCTATCGATGATACTAATGAGCAGTGTGCGCTCCTGTGATAAGGCTGGGATCCAATCTATGTTACTAGTGAGCAGTGTGCGCTCCTGTGATAAGGCTGGGATCCTATCTCTGTTACTAGGGAGCAGTGTGCGCTTCTGTGATAAGGCTGGGATCCTTTCTCTGTTACTAGTGAGCAGTGTGCACTCCTGTGATGAGGCTGGGATCCTCTCTCTGTTACAAGTGAGCAGTGTGCGCTTCTGTGATACGGCTGGGATCCTCTCTCTGTTACTAATGAGCAGTGTGCACTTCTGTGATAAGGCTGGGATCCTCTCTCTGTTACTAGTGAGCAGTGATTGCACCTGTGATAAGGCTGGGATCCTCTCTCTGTTACTAGTGGGCAGTGTGCATTCCTGTGATAAGGCTGGGATCCTATTGATGTTACTAATGAGCAGTGTGCGCTCCTGTGATAAGGCTGGGATCCTCTTTCTGTTACTAGGGAGCAGTGTGCACTCAGGTGATGAGGCTGGGATTATATCTTTATAACTAGTGAGCAGTGTGCGCTGAGGTGATACGGCTGGGATCCTATCTCGGTTACTAGTGAGCAGTGTGTGCTTAGGTGATAAGGCTGGGATCCTCTCTCTGTTACTAGTGAGCAGTGTGCACTCCTGTGATAATGCTGGGATCCTAGCTCTGTTACTAGTGAGCAGTGTGCACTCCTGTGATAAGGCTGGGATCCTCTCTATGTTACTAGTGAGCAGTGTGTGCACCTTTGATAAGGCTGGGATCCTCTCTCTGTTACTAGTGGGCAGTGTTGGCTCCTGGGATAAGGCTGGGATCCTATCTCTGTTACTAGTGAGCAGTGTGTGCACCTGTGATAAGGCTGGGATTATATCTTTATAACTAGTGAGCAGTGTGCACTCAGGTGATGAGGCTGGGATTATATCTTTATAACTAGTGAGCAGTGTGCGCTGAGGTGATATGGCTGGGATCCACTCTCTGTTACTTGTGAGCAGTGTGCACTCCTGTAATAAGGCTGGGATCATCTCAGTGTTATTAGTGAGCAGTGTGCACTCCTGTGATAAGGCTGGGATCCTATCTCTGTTACTAGGGAGCATTGTGCGCTCCTGTGATTAGGCTGGCATCCTCTCTCTGTTACTAGTGAGCAGGGTGCACTCCTGTGATGAGGCTGGGATCATCTCTCTGTTACTAGTGAGCAGTGTGCACTCCTGGGATAAGGCTGGGATCCTCTCTCTGTTATTAGGGTGCAGTGTGCACTCCTGTGATAAGGCTAGGATACTATCTCTGTTACTAGTGAGCAGTGTGTGCACCTATGATAAGGCTGGCATCCTCTCTCTGTTACTAGTGAGCAGTGTGCACTCCTGGAATAAGGCTGGGATCATATCTCTGTTACTAGGTAGCAGTCTGAGCTCCTGTGATAAGGCTGGGATCCTATTGATGTTACTAATGAGCAGTGTGCGCTCCTGTGATAAGGCTGGGATCCTCTCTCTGTTACTAGAGAGCAGTGTGCACTCCTGTGATAAGGCTGGGATCCTATCGATGATACTAATGAGCAGTGTGCGCTCCTGTGATAAGGCTGGGATCCAATCTATGTTACTAGTGAGCAGTGTGCGCTCCTGTGATAAGGCTGGGATCCTATCTCTGTTACTAGGGAGCAGTGTGCGCTTCTGTGATAAGGCTGGGATCCTTTCTCTGTTACTAGTGAGCAGTGTGCACTCCTGTGATGAGGCTGGGATCCTCTCTCTGTTACAAGTGAGCAGTGTGCGCTTCTGTGATACGGCTGGGATCCTCTCTCTGTTACTAATGAGCAGTGTGCACTTCTGTGATAAGGCTGGGATCCTCTCTCTGTTACTAGTGAGCAGTGATTGCACCTGTGATAAGGCTGGGATCCTCTCTCTGTTACTAGTGGGCAGTGTGCATTCCTGGGATAAGGGTGGGATCCTATCTCTGTTACTAGTGAGCATTGTGCGCTCCTGTGATAAGGCTGGGCTCCTCGTTCTGTTACCAGTAAGCAGTGTGCACTCAGGTGATGAGGCTGGGATTATATCTTTATAACTAGTGAGCAGTGTGTGCTCCTGTGATAAGGCTGGGTTCCTCTCTGTTACTAGTGAGCAGTGTGCACTCCTGTAATAAGGCTGGCATCCTCTCAGTGTTATTAGTGAGCAGTGTGCGCTCCTGTGATAAGGCTGGGATATGATCTATTTGTGAGCAGTGTGTGCACTTGTGATAAGGCTGGGATCCTATCTGTTACTAGAGAGCAGTGTGCACTCCTGTAATATGGCTGGCATCCTCTCAGTGTTATTAGTGAGCAGTGTGCACTCCTGTGATAAGGCTGGGATCCAATCTATGTTACTAGTGAGCAGTGTGCGCTCCTATGATAATGCTGGGATCCTATCTCTGTTACTAGGGAACAGTGTGCGCTCCTGTGATAAGGCTGGGATCCTCTCTCTGTTTCTAGTGAGCAGTGTGCACTCCTGTGATGAGGCTGGGATCCGCTCTCTGTTACTAGTGAGCAGTGTGCACTCCTGGGATAAGGCTGGGATCCTCTCTCTGTTACTAGGGAGCAGTGCGCACTCCTGTGATAAGGCTGAGATCCTATCTCTGTTACTAGTGAGCAGTGTGTGCACCTGTGATAAGGCTGGCATCCTCTCTCTGTTACTAGTGAGCAGTGTGCACTCCTGGAATAAGGCTGGGATCGTATCTCTGTTACTAGGGAGCAGTGTGCGCTCCTGTGATAAGGCTGGGATCCTATCGATGATACTAATGAGCAGTGTGCGCTCCTGTGATAAGGCTGGGATCCAATCTATGTTACTAGTGAGCAGTGTGCGCTCCTGTGATAAGGCTGGGATCCTATCTCTGTTACTAGGGAGCAGTGTGCGCTTCTGTGATAAGGCTGGGATCCTTTCTCTGTTACTAGTGAGCATTGTGCACTCCTGTGATGAGGCTGGGATCCTCTCTCTGTTACAAGTGAGCAGTGTGCACTCCTGGGATAAGGCTGGGATCCTCGCTCTGTTACTAGGGAGGAGTGTGCACTCCTGTGATAAGGCTGGGATCCTATCTCTGTTACTAGTGAGCAGTGTGTGCACCTGTGATAAGGCTGGCATCCTCTCTCTGTTACTAGGGAGCAGTGTGCACTCCTGGAATAAGGCTGGGATCCTATCTCTGTTACCAGGGAGCAGTTTGTGCTCCTGTGATAAGGCTGGGATCCTCTCTCTGTTACTAGTGAGCAGTGTGCACTCCTGGAATAAGGCTGGGATCCTATCTCTGTTACTAGGGAGCAGTGTGCGCTCCTGTGATAAGGCTGAGATCCTCACTCTGTTACTTGTGGGCAGTGTGCACTCCTGTGATAAGGCTGGGATCCTCTCTCTGTTACTAGTGAGCAGTGTGCACTCCTGTGATAAGGCTGGGATCCTCTCTCTGTTACTTGTGGGCAGTGTGCACTCAGGTGATAAGGCTGTTACTTGTTCCTCTCTCTGTTACTTGTGAGCAGTGTGCACTCCTGGGATAAGGCTGGGATCCTCTCTCTGTTACTAATGAGCAGTGTGCACTCCTGTGATAAGGCTGGGATCCTCTCTCTGTTTCTAGTGAGCAGTGATTGCACCTGTGATAAGGCTGGGATCCTCTCTCTGTTGCTAGTGAGCAGTGTGCACTCAGGTGATGAGGCTGGGATTATATCTTTATAACTAGTGAGCAGTGTGCGCTGAGGTGATACGGCTGGGATCATCTCTCTGTTACTTGTGAGCAGTGTGCACTCCTGTGATGAGGCTAGGAGACTCACTCTATTACTAGTGAACGGTGTGTGCTCCTGTGATAAGGATGGGATCCTATCTCGGTTACTAGTGAGCAGTGTGCGCCTAGGTGATAAGGCTGGGATCATCTCTCTGTTACTAGTGAGCAGTGTGCACTCCTGTGATAATGCTGGGATCTTAGCTCTGTTACTAGTGAGCAGTGTGCACTCCTGTGATAATGCTGGGATCCTAACTCTGTTACTAGTGAGTAGTGTGTGCACCTGTGATAAGGCTGGGATCCTCTCTCTGTTACTTGTGAGCAGTGTACACTCAGGTGATGAGGCTGGGATCCTCTCTCTGTCACTAGTGGGCAGTGTGTGCTCCTGTGATAAGGCTGGGTTCCTCTCGATTACTAGTGAGCAGTGTGCACTCCTGGAATAAGGCTGGGATCATATCTCTGTTACTAGGTAGCAGTCTGCGCTCCTGTGATAAGGCTGGGATCCTATTGATGTTACTAATGAGCAGTGTGCGCTCCTGTGATAAGGCTGGGATCCTCTTTCTGTTACTAGGGAGCAGTGTGCACTCAGGTGATGAGGCTGGGATTATATCTTTATAACTAGTGAGCAGTGTGCGCTGAGGTGATACGGCTGGGATCCTATCTCGGTTACTAGTGAGCAGTGTGTGCTTAGGTGATAAGGCTGGGATCCTCTCTCTGTTACTAGTGAGCAGTGTGCACTCCTGTGATAATGCTGGGATCCTAGCTCTGTTACTAGTGAGCAGTGTGCACTCCTGTGATAAGGCTGGGATCCTCTCTATGTTACTAGTGAGCAGTGTGTGCACCTTTGATAAGGCTGGGATCCTCTCTCTGTTACTAGTGGGCAGTGTTGGCTCCTGGGATAAGGCTGGGATCCTATCTCTGTTACTAGTGAGCAGTGTGTGCACCTGTGATAAGGCTGGGATTATATCTTTATAACTAGTGAGCAGTGTGCACTCAGGTGATGAGGCTGGGATTATATCTTTATAACTAGTGAGCAGTGTGCGCTGAGGTGATATGGCTGGGATCCACTCTCTGTTACTTGTGAGCAGTGTGCACTCCTGTAATAAGGCTGGGATCATCTCAGTGTTATTAGTGAGCAGTGTGCACTCCTGTGATAAGGCTGGGATCCTATCTCTGTTACTAGGGAGCATTGTGCGCTCCTGTGATTAGGCTGGCATCCTCTCTCTGTTACTAGTGAGCAGGGTGCACTCCTGTGATGAGGCTGGGATCATCTCTCTGTTACTAGTGAGCAGTGTGCACTCCTGGGATAAGGCTGGGATCCTCTCTCTGTTATTAGGGTGCAGTGTGCACTCCTGTGATAAGGCTAGGATACTATCTCTGTTACTAGTGAGCAGTGTGTGCACCTATGATAAGGCTGGCATCCTCTCTCTGTTACTAGTGAGCAGTGTGCACTCCTGGAATAAGGCTGGGATCATATCTCTGTTACTAGGTAGCAGTCTGCGCTCCTGTGATAAGGCTGGGATCCTATTGATGTTACTAATGAGCAGTGTGCGCTCCTGTGATAAGGCTGGGATCCTCTCTCTGTTACTAGGGAGCAGTGTGCACTCCTGTGATAAGGCTGGGATCCTATCTCTGTTACTAGTGAGCAGTGTGTGCACCTGTGATAAGGCTGGCATCCTCTCTCTGTTACTAGTGAGCAGTGTGCACTCCTGGAATAAGGCTGGGATCCTATCTCTGTTACTAGGGAGCAGTGTGCGCTCCTGTGATAAGGCTGGGATCCTCTCTCTGTTACTAGTGAGCAGTGTGCACTCCTGGAATAAGGCTGGGATCCTATCTCTGTTACTAGGGAGCAGTGTGCGCTCCTGAGATAAGGCTGGGATCCTCACTCTGTCACTTGTGGGCAGTGTGAACTCCTGTGATAAGGCTGGGATCCTCTCTATGTTACTAGTGAGCAGTGTGCACTCCTGTGATAAAGCTGGGATCCTCTCTCTGTTACTAGTGAGCAGTGTGCACTCCTGGAATAAGGCTGGGATCCTATCTCTTTTACTAGGGAGCATTGTGCGCTCCTGTGATTAGGCTGGCATCCTCTCTCTGTTACTAGTGAGCAGGGTGCACTCCTGTGATGAGGCTGGGATCATCTCTCTGTTACTAGTGAGCAGTGTGCACTCCTGGGATAAGGCTGGGATCCTCTCTCTGTTACTAGGGAGCAGTGTGCACTCCTGTGATAAGGCTGGGATCCTATATCTGTTACTAGTGAGCAGTGTGTGCACCTGTGATAAGGCTGGCATCCTCTCTCTGTTACTAGTGAGCAGTGTGCACTCCTGGAATAAGGCTGGGATCATATCTCTGTTACTAGGGAGCAGTGTGCGCTCCTGTGATAAGGCTGGGATCCTATTGATGTTACTAATGAGCAGTGTGCGCTCCTGTGATAAGGCTGGGATCCTCTCTCTGTTACTAGTGAGCAGTGTGAATTCCTGGGATAAGGCTGGGATCCTCTCTCTGTTACTAGGGAGCAGTCTGCACTCCTGTGATAGGCTGGGATCCTATCTCTGTTACTAGTGAGCAGTGTGTGCACCTGTGATAAGGCTGGCATCCTCTCTCTGTTACTAGTGAGCAGTGTGCACTCCTGGCATAAGGCTGGGATCTTATCTCTGTTACTAGTAGCAGTGTGTACTCCTGTGATAAAGCTGGGATCCTATCCCTGTTAGTAGTGAGGAGTGTGCACTCCTGGGATAAGACTGGGATCCTCTCTCTGTTACTAGTGAGCAGTGTGCACTCTTGGGATAAGGGTGGGATCCTTTCTCTGTTACTAGTGAGCATTGTGCGCTCCTGTGATAAGGCTGGGCTCCTCGTTCTGTTACTAGTGAGCAGTGTGCACTCCTGTGATAAGCCTGGGATCCTCGTTCTGTTACTAGTGAGCAGTGTGTGCTCCTGTGATAAGGCTGGGCTCCTCGTTCTGTTACTAGTGAGCAGAGATAAGGCTGGGATCCTCTCTGTTACTAGTGAGCAGTGTGCACTCCTGTGATAATGCTGGGATCCTCTCTCTGTTGCTAGTGAGCAGTGGTGCGCTCCTGTGATAAGGCTGGGACCCTGTCTCTGTAACTAGTGAGCAGTGTTTGCTCCTGGGATAAGGGTGGGATCCTATCTCTGTTAATATTGGGCAGTGTGTGCTCCTGTGATAAGGCTGGGATCCTCTCTCTTTTACTAGTGAGCAGTGTGTGCTCCTGGGATAAGGGTGGGATCCTATCTCTCTTACTAGTGAGCAGTGTGCGCTCAGGTGATAAGGGTGGTATCCTATCTCTGTTACTAGTGGGCAGTGTGTGCTCCTGGGATAAGGCTGGGATCCTCTCTCTGTTACTAGTGAGCAGTGTGCACTCCTGTGATAAGGCTGGGATCCTCGTTCTGTTACTAGTGAGCAGTGTGCGCTCAGGTGATAAGGTTGGCATCCTCTCTCTGTTACTAGTGAGCAGTGTGCACTCAGGTGATAAAGTTGTGATCCTCTCTCTGTTACTAGTGGGCAGTGTGTGCTCCTGTTATAAGGCTGGGATCCTCTCTCTGTAACTAGCGGGCAGTGTGCGGTCTTTTGATAAGGCTGCGATCCTCTCTCTGTTACTAGTGAGCAGTGTTTGCTCCTGTGATAAGGCTGGGATCCTGTCTCTGTAACTAGTGAGCAGTGTGTGCTCCTGTGATAAGGCTGGCATCCTCTCTCTCTTACTAGTGAGCAGTGTGCGCTCCTGTGATAAGGCTGGGATCCTGTCTCTGTAACTAGTGAGCAGTGTGTGCTCCTGTGATAAGGCTGGCATCCTCTCTCTGTTACTAGGGAGCAGTGTGCATTCAGGTGATAAGGCTGGGATCCTCTCTGTTACTAGTGAGCAGTGTGCACTCCTGTGATAAGGGTGGGATCCTCTCTCTGTTACTAGTGAGCAGTGTGTGCACCTGTGATAAGGCTGGGATCCTCTCTCTGTTACTTGTGAGCAGTGTGTGCACCTGTAATAAGGCTGGGATCCTCTCTCTGTTACTAGCGGGCAGTGTGCGGTCTTTTGATAAGGCTGGGATCCTCTCTCTGTTACTAGTGAGCAGTGTGCGCTGAGGTGATAAGGCTGGCATCCTCTCTCTACTAGTGAGCAGTGTGCGCTCCTGTGATAAGGCTGGGATCCTGTCTCTGTAACTAGTGAGCAGTGTGTGCTCCTGTGATAAGACTGGCATCCTCTCTGTTTTACTAGGGAGCAGTGTGCATTCAGGTGATAAGGCTGGGATCCTCTCTGTTACTAGTGAGCAGTGTGCACTCCTGTGATAAGGGTGGGATCCTCTCTGTGTTACTAGTGAGCAGTGTGTGCACCTGTGATAAGGCTGGGATCCTCTCTCTGTTACTTGTGAGCAGTGTGCACTCCTGTGATAATGCTGGGGTCCTATCTCTGTTACAAGTGAGCAGTGTGCACTCCTGTGATGAGGCTGGGATCCTCTCTCTGTTACTAGTGAGCAGTGTGCACTCCTGTGATGAGGCTGGGATCCTCTTTCTGTTACTAGTGAGCAGTGTGCACTCCTGTGATAATGCTGGGGTCCTATCTCTGTTACAAGTGAGCAGTGTGCACTCCTGTGATGAGACTGGGTTCCTCTCTCTGTTACTAGTGAGCAGTGTGCACTCCTGTGATAAGGCTGGGATCCTCTCTCTGTTACTAGGGAGCAGTGTGCACTCCTGGGATAAGGCTGGGATCTTATCTCTGTTACTAGTAGCAGTGTGTAGTCCTGTGATAAGGCTGGGACCCTATCTCTGTTAGTAGTGAGGAGTGTGCACTCCTGGGATAAGGCTGGGATCCTCTCTCTGTTACTAGTGAGCAGTGTGCACTCTTGGGATAAGGGTGGGATCCTTTCTCTGTTACTAGTGAGCATTGTGCGCTCCTTTGATAAGGCTGGGCTCCTCGTTCTGTTACTAGTGAGCAGTGTGCACTCCTGTGATAAGCCTGGGATCCTCGTTCTGTTAGTAGTGAGCAGTGTGCGCTCCTGTGATAAGGCTGGGCTCCTCGCTCTGTTACTAGTGAGCAGTGTGTGCTCCTGTGATAAGCCTGGGATCCTATCTGTTACTAGTGAGCAGCGTGCACTCCTGTGATAATGCTGGGATCCTCTCTCTGTTACTAGTGAGCAGTGTGCGCTCCTGTGATAAGGCTGTGACCCTGTCTCTGTAACTAGTGAGCAGTGTTTGCTCCTGGGATAAGGGTGGGATCCTATCTCTGTTAATATTGGGCAGTGTGTGCTCCTGGGATAAGGGTGGGATCCTATCTCTCTTACTAGTGAGCAGTGTGCGCTCAGGTGATAAGGGTGGTATAATATCTCTGTTACTAGTGGGCAGTGTGTCCTCCTGGGATAAGGCTGGGATCCTCTCTCTGTTACTAGTGAGCAATGTGCACTCCTGTGATAAGGCTGGGATCCTTGTTCTGTTACTAGTGAGCAGTGTGCGCTCAGGTGATAAGGCTGGCATCCTCTCTCTGTTACTAGTGAGCAGTGTGCACTCAGGTGATAAAGTTGTGATCCTCTCTCTGTTACTAGTGGGCAGTGTGTGCTCCTGTTATAAGGCTGGGATCTTCTCTCTGTTACTAGTGAGCAGTGTGCGCTCCTGTGATAAAGCTGGGATCCTCTCTCTGTTACTATTGAGCAGTGTGCGCTCCTGTGATAAGGCTGGGATCCTATCTATGTTACTAGTGAGCAGTGTGTGCACCTGTGATAAGGCTGGGATCCTATCTCTGTTACTAGTGAGCAGTGTGCACTCCTGTGATAAGGCTGGCAACCTCTCTCTGTAATTAATGAGCAGTGGGCACTCCTGTGATAAGGCTGGGATCCTATCTATCTTTCTAGTGGGCAGTGTGCACTCCTGTGATAAGGATGGGAACCTATATATGTTTCTAGTGAGAAGTGTGCACTCTAGTGATAAGGCTGGGATCCTCTCTCTGTTACTAGTGAGCAGTGTGCACTCCTGGGATAAGGGTGGGATCCTATCTCTGTTACTAGTGAGCATTCAGTGCTCCTGTGATAAGGCTGGGCTCCTCGTTCTGTTACCAGTAAGCAGTGTGTGCTGAGGTGATATGGCTGGCATCCTCTCTCTGTCACTAGTGGGCAGTGTGTGCTCCTGTGAAAAGGCTGGGTTCCTCTCTGTTACTAGTGAGCAGTGTGCACTCCTGTAATAAGGCTGGCATCCTCTCAGTGTTATTAGTGAGCAGTGTGCGCTCCTGTGATAAGGCTGGGATCCGATCTATTAGTGAGCAGTGTGTGCACCTGTGATAAGGCTGGGATCCTATCTCTGTTACTAGTGAGCAGTGTGCACTCCTGAAATAAGGCTGGCATCCTCTCAGTGTTATGAGTGAGCAGTGTTCACTCCTGTGATAAGGCTGGGATCCTATCTCTGTTACTAGTGAGCAGTGTGCGCTCCTGTGATAATGCTGGGATCCTTTCTCTGTTACTAGGGAGAATTGTGCACTCCTGTGATAAGGCTGGGATCCTCTCTCTGTTACTAGTGAGGAGTGTGCACTCCTGTGATGAGGCTGGGATCCTCTCTCTGTTACTAGTGAGCAGTGTGCACTCCTGGAATACGGCTGGGATCCTATCTCTGTTACTAGGGAGCAGTGTGCGGTCAGGTGATAAGGCTGGGATCCTCACTCTGTTACTTGTGGGCAGTGTGAACTCCTGTGATAAGGCTGGGATCCTCTCTCTGTTACTATAGAGCAGTGTGCACTCCTGTGATAAGGCTGGGATCCTCTCTCTGTTACTTGTGGGCAGTGTGCACTCAGGTGATAAGGCTGTTACTTGTTCCTCTCTCTGTTACTTGTGAGCAGTGTGCGCTCCTGGGATAATGCTGGGAACCTCTCTTTGTTACTAATGAGCAGTGTGCACTCCTGTGATAAGGCTGGGATCCTCTCTCTGTTACTAGTGAGCAGTGTGTGCACCTTTGATAAGGCTGGGATCCTCTCTCTGTTACTAGTGGGCAGTGTTGGCTCCTGGGATAAGGCTGGGATCCTATCTCTGTTACTAGTGAGCAGTGTGTGCACCTGTGATAAGGCTGGGATTATATCTTTATAACTAGTGAGCAGTGTGCACTCAGGTGATGAGGCTGGGATTATATCTTTATAACTAGTGAGCAGTGTGCGCTGAGGTGATATGGCTGG
Source organism: Ambystoma mexicanum (assembly GCF_040938575.1). Lineage (NCBI taxonomy): Eukaryota > Metazoa > Chordata > Amphibia > Caudata > Ambystomatidae > Ambystoma > Ambystoma mexicanum. The sequence goes on from NC_090937.1 coordinate 1,680,479,480, forward strand.
GATCCACTCTCTGTTACTTGTGAGCAGTGTGCACTCCTGTAATAAGGCTGGGATCATCTCAGTGTTATTAGTGAGCAGTGTGCACTCCTGTGATAAGGCTGGGATCCTATCTCTGTTACTAGGGAGCATTGTGCGCTCCTGTGATTAGGCTGGCATCCTCTCTCTGTTACTAGTGAGCAGGGTGCACTCCTGTGATGAGGCTGGGATCATCTCTCTGTTACTAGTGAGCAGTGTGCACTCCTGGGATAAGGCTGGGATCCTCTCTCTGTTACTAGGGAGCAGTGTGCACTCCTGTGATAAGGCTATGATCCTATCTCTGTTACTAGTGAGCAGTGTGTGCACCTATGATAAGGCTGGCATCCTCTCTCTGTTACTAGTGAGCAGTGTGCACTCCTGGAATAAGGCTGGGATCATATCTCTGTTACTAGGTAGCAGTCTGCGCTCCTGTGATAAGGCTGGGATCCTATTGATGTTACTAATGAGCAGTGTGTGCTCCTGTGATAAGGCTGGGATCCTCTCTCTGTTACTAATGAGCAGTGTGACCTCCTGGGATAAGGCTGGGATCCTCTCTCTGTTACTAGGGAGCAGTGTGCACTCCTGTGATAAGGCTGGGATCCTATCTCTGTTACTAGTGAGCAGTGTGTGCACCTGTGATAAGGCTGGCATCCTCTCTCTGTTACTAGTGAGCAGTGTGCACTCCTGGAATAAGGCTGGGATCCTATCTCTGTTACAAGTGAGCAGTGTGCGCTCCTGTGATAAGGCTGGGATCCTCTCTCTGTTACTAGTGAGCAGTGTGCACTCCTGGAATAAGGCTGGGATCCTATCTCTGTTACTAGGGAGCAGTGTGCGCTCCTGTGATAAGGCTGGGATCCTCACTCTGTCACTTCTGGGCAGTGTGAACTCCTGTGATAAGGCTGGGATCCTCTCTATGTTACTAGTGAGCAGTGTGCACCCCTGTGATAAAGCTGGGATCCTCTCTCTGTTACTAGTGAGCAGTGTGCACTCCTGGAATAAGGCTGGGATCCTATCTCTTTTACTAGGGAGCATTGTGCGCTCCTGTGATTAGGCTGGCATCCTCTCTCTGTTACTAGTGAGCAGGGTGCACTCCTGTGATGAGGCTGGGATCATCTCTCTGTTACTAGTGAGCAGTGTGCACTCCTGGGATAAGGCTGGGATCCTCTCTCTGTTACTAGGGAGCAGTGTGCACTCCTGTGATAAGGCTGGGATCCTATCTCTGTTACTAGTGAGCAGTGTGTGCACCTGTGATAAGGCTGGCATCCTCTCTCTGTTACTAGTGAGCAGTGTGCACTCCTGGAATAAGGCTGGGATCATATCTCTGTTACTAGGGAGCAGTGTGCGCTCCTGTGATAAGGCTGGGATCCTATTGATGTTACTAATGAGCAGTGTGCGCTCCTGTGATAAGGCTGGGATCCTCTCTCTGTTACTAGTGAGCAGTGTGATCTCCTGGGATAAGGCTGGGATCCTCTCTCTGTTACTTGTGAGCAGTGTGTGCACCTGTGATAAGGCTGGGATCCTCTCTCTGTTACTAGTGGGCATTGTTTGCTCCTGGGATAAGGCTGGGATCCTATCTCTGTTACTAGTGAGCAGTGTGTGCACCTGTGATAAGGCTGGGATCCTCTCTCTGTTGCTAGTGAGCAGTGTGCACTCAGGTGATGAGGCTGGGATTATATCTTTATAACTAGTGAGCAGTGTGCGCTGAGGTGATAAGGCTGGGATCCTCTCTCTGTTACTAATGAGCAGTGTGACCTCCTGGGATAAGGCTGGGATCCTCTCTCTGTTACTAGGGAGCAGTGTGCACTCCTGTGATAAGGCTGGGATCCTATCTCTGTTACTAGTGAGCAGTGTGTGCACCTGTGATAAGGCTGGCATCCTCTCTCTGTTACTAGTGAGCAGTGTGCACTCCTGGAATACGGCTGGGATCCTATCTCTGTTACTAGGGAGCAGTGTGCGGTCAGGTGATAAGGCTGGGATCCTCACTCTGTTACTTGTGGGCAGTGTGAACTCCTGTGATAAGGCTGGGATCCTCTCTCTGTTACTAGTGAGCAGTGTGCACTCCTGTGATAAGGCTGGGATCCTCTCTCTGTTACTTGTGGGCAGTGTGCACTCAGGTGATAAGGCTGTTACTTGTTCCTCTCTCTGTTACTTGTGAGCAGTGTGCGCTCCTGGGATAATGCTGGGAACCTCTCTTTGTTACTAATGAGCAGTGTGCACTCCTGTGATAAGGCTGGGATCCTCTCTCTGTTACTAGTGAGCAGTGTGTGCACCTTTGATAAGGCTGGGATCCTCTCTCTGTTACTAGTGGGCAGTGTTGGCTCCTGGGATAAGGCTGGGATCCTATCTCTGTTACTAGTGAGCAGTGTGTGCACCTGTGATAAGGCTGGGATTATATCTTTATAACTAGTGAGCAGTGTGCACTCAGGTGATGAGGCTGGGATTATATCTTTATAACTAGTGAGCAGTGTGCGCTGAGGTGATATGGCTGGGATCCACTCTCTGTTACTTGTGAGCAGTGTGCACTCCTGTAATAAGGCTGGGATCATCTCAGTGTTATTAGTGAGCAGTGTGCACTCCTGTGATAAGGCTGGGATCCTATCTCTGTTACTAGGGAGCATTGTGCGCTCCTGTGATTAGGCTGGCATCCTCTCTCTGTTACTAGTGAGCAGGGTGCACTCCTGTGATGAGGCTGGGATCATCTCTCTGTTACTAGTGAGCAGTGTGCACTCCTGGGATAAGGCTGGGATCCTCTCTCTGTTACTAGGGAGCAGTGTGCACTCCTGTGATAAGGCTATGATCCTATCTCTGTTACTAGTGAGCAGTGTGTGCACCTATGATAAGGCTGGCATCCTCTCTCTGTTACTAGTGAGCAGTGTGCACTCCTGGAATAAGGCTGGGATCATATCTCTGTTACTAGGTAGCAGTCTGCGCTCCTGTGATAAGGCTGGGATCCTATTGATGTTACTAATGAGCAGTGTGTGCTCCTGTGATAAGGCTGGGATCCTCTCTCTGTTACTAATGAGCAGTGTGACCTCCTGGGATAAGGCTGGGATCCTCTCTCTGTTACTAGGGAGCAGTGTGCACTCCTGTGATAAGGCTGGGATCCTATCTCTGTTACTAGTGAGCAGTGTGTGCACCTGTGATAAGGCTGGCATCCTCTCTCTGTTACTAGTGAGCAGTGTGCACTCCTGGAATAAGGCTGGGATCCTATCTCTGTTACAAGTGAGCAGTGTGCGCTCCTGTGATAAGGCTGGGATCCTCTCTCTGTTACTAGTGAGCAGTGTGCACTCCTGTGATTAGGCTGGCATCCTCTCTCTGTTACTAGTGAGCAGGGTGCACTCCTGTGATGAGGCTGGGATCATCTCTCTGTTACTAGTGAGCAGTGTGCACTCCTGGGATAAGGCTGGGATCCTCTCTCTGTTACTAGGGAGCAGTGTGCACTCCTGTGATAAGGCTATGATCCTATCTCTGTTACTAGTGAGCAGTGTGTGCACCTATGATAAGGCTGGCATCCTCTCTCTGTTACTAGTGAGCAGTGTGCACTCCTGGAATAAGGCTGGGATCATATCTCTGTTACTAGGTAGCAGTCTGCGCTCCTGTGATAAGGCTGGGATCCTATTGATGTTACTAATGAGCAGTGTGTGCTCCTGTGATAAGGCTGGGATCCTCTCTCTGTTACTAATGAGCAGTGTGACCTCCTGTGATAAGGCTGGGATCCTCTCTCTGTTACTAGGGAGCAGTGTGCACTCCTGTGATAAGGCTGGGATCCTATCTCTGTTACTAGTGAGCAGTGTGTGCACCTGTGATAAGGCTGGCATCCTCTCTCTGTTACTAGTGAGCAGTGTGCACTCCTGGAATAAGGCTGGGATCCTATCTCTGTTACAAGTGAGCAGTGTGCGCTCCTGTGATAAGGCTGGGATCCTCTCTCTGTTACTAGTGAGCAGTGTGCACTCCTGGAATAAGGCTGGGATCCTATCTCTGTTACTAGGGAGCAGTGTGCGCTCCTGTGATAAGGCTGGGATCCTCACTCTGTCACTTCTGGGCAGTGTGAACTCCTGTGATAAGGCTGGGATCCTCTCTATGTTACTAGTGAGCAGTGTGCACCCCTGTGATAAAGCTGGGATCCTCTCTCTGTTACTAGTGAGCAGTGTGCACTCCTGGAATAAGGCTGGGATCCTATCTCTTTTACTAGGGAGCATTGTGCGCTCCTGTGATTAGGCTGGCATCCTCTCTCTGTTACTAGTGAGCAGGGTGCACTCCTGTGATGAGGCTGGGATCATCTCTCTGTTACTAGTGAGCAGTGTGCACTCCTGGGATAAGGCTGGGATCCTCTCTCTGTTACTAGGGAGCAGTGTGCACTCCTGTGATAAGGCTGGGATCCTATCTCTGTTACTAGTGAGCAGTGTGTGCACCTGTGATAAGGCTGGCATCCTCTCTCTGTTACTAGTGAGCAGTGTGCACTCCTGGAATAAGGCTGGGATCATATCTCTGTTACTAGGGAGCAGTGTGCGCTCCTGTGATAAGGCTGGGATCCTATTGATGTTACTAATGAGCAGTGTGCGCTCCTGTGATAAGGCTGGGATCCTCTCTCTGTTACTAGTGAGCAGTGTGATCTCCTGGGATAAGGCTGGGATCCTCTCTCTGTTACTTGTGAGCAGTGTGTGCACCTGTGATAAGGCTGGGATCCTCTCTCTGTTACTAGTGGGCATTGTTTGCTCCTGGGATAAGGCTGGGATCCTATCTCTGTTACTAGTGAGCAGTGTGTGCACCTGTGATAAGGCTGGGATCCTCTCTCTGTTGCTAGTGAGCAGTGTGCACTCAGGTGATGAGGCTGGGATTATATCTTTATAACTAGTGAGCAGTGTGCGCTGAGGTGATAAGGCTGGGATCCTCTCTCTGTTACTAATGAGCAGTGTGACCTCCTGGGATAAGGCTGGGATCCTCTCTCTGTTACTAGGGAGCAGTGTGCACTCCTGTGATAAGGCTGGGATCCTATCTCTGTTACTAGTGAGCAGTGTGTGCACCTGTGATAAGGCTGGCATCCTCTCTCTGTTACTAGTGAGCAGTGTGCACTCCTGGAATAAGGCTGGGATCCTATCTCTGTTACAAGTGAGCAGTGTGCGCTCCTGTGATAAGGCTGGGATCCTCTCTCTGTTACTAGTGAGCAGTGTGCACTCCTGGAATAAGGCTGGGATCCTATCTCTGTTACTAGGGAGCAGTGTGCGCTCCTGTGATAAGGCTGGGATCCTCACTCTGTCACTTCTGGGCAGTGTGAACTCCTGTGATAAGGCTGGGATCCTCTCTAGGTTACTAGTGAGCAGTGTGCACCCCTGTGATAAAGCTGGGATCCTCTCTCTGTTACTAGTGAGCAGTGTGCACTCCTGGAATAAGGCTGGGATCCTATCTCTTTTACTAGGGAGCATTGTGCGCTCCTGTGATTAGGCTGGCATCCTCTCTCTGTTACTAGTGAGCAGGGTGCACTCCTTTGATGAGGCTGGGATCATCTCTCTGTTACTAGTGAGCAGTGTGCACTCCTGGGATAAGGCTGGGATCCTCTCTCTGTTACTAGGGAGCAGTGTGCACTCCTGTGATAAGGCTGGGATCCTATCTCTGTTACTAGTGAGCAGTGTGTGCACCTGTGATAAGGCTGGCATCCTCTCTCTGTTACTAGTGAGCAGTGTGCACTCCTGGAATAAGGCTGGGATCATATCTCTGTTACTAGGGAGCAGTGTGCGCTCCTGTGATAAGGCTGGGATCCTATTGATGTTACTAATGAGCAGTGTGCGCTCCTGTGATAAGGTTGGGATCCTCTCTCTGTTACTAGTGAGCAGTGTGATCTCCTGGGATAAGGCTGGGATCCTCTCTCTGTTACTTGTGAGCAGTGTGTGCACCTGTGATAAGGCTGGGATCCTCTCTCTGTTACTAGTGGGCATTGTTTGCTCCTGGGATAAGGCTGGGATCCTATCTCTGTTACTAGTGAGCAGTGTGTGCACCTGTGATAAGGCTGGGATCCTCTCTCTGTTGCTAGTGAGCAGTGTGCACTCAGGTGATGAGGCTGGGATTATATCTTTATAACTAGTGAGCAGTGTGCGCTGAGGTGATACGGCTGGGATCCTCTCTCTGTTACTTGTGAGCAGTGTGCACTCCTGTGATGAGGCTAGGAGACTCTCTCTGTTACTAGTGAAAGGTGTGTGCACCTGTGATAAGGCTGGGATCCTCTCTCTGTTGCTAGTGAGCAGTGTGCACTCAGGTGATGAGGCTGGGATTATATCTTTATAACTAGTGAGCAGTGTGCGCTGAGGTGATACGGCTGGGATCCTATCTCGGTTACTAGTGAGCAGTGTGTGCTTAGGTGATAAGGCTGGGATCCTCTCTCTGTTACTAGTGAGCAGTGTGCACTCCTGTGATAATGCTGGGATCCTCGCTCTGTTACTAGTGAGCAGTGTGCACTCCTGTGATAAGGCTGGGATCCTCTCTCTGTTACTAGTGAGCAGTGTGTGCACCTTTGATAAGGCTGGGATCCTCTCTCTGTTACTAGTGGGCAGTGTTGGCTCCTGGGATAAGGCTGGGATCCTATCTCTGTTACTAGTGAGCAGTGTGTGCACCTGTAATAAGGCTGGGATTATATCTTTATAACTAGTGAGCAGTGTGCACTCAGGTGATGAGGCTGGGATTATATCTTTATAACTAGTGAGCAGTGTGCGCTGAGGTGATATGGCTGGGATCCACTCTCTGTTACTTGTGAGCAGTGTGCACTCCTGTAATAAGGCTGGGATCATCTCAGTGTTATTAGTGAGCAGTGTGCACTCCTGTGATAAGGCTGGGATCCTCTCTCTGTTATTAGGGTGCAGTGTGCACTCCTGTGATAAGGCTAGGATACTATCTCTGTTACTAGTGAGCAGTGTGTGCACCTATGATAAGGCTGGCATCCTCTCTCTGTTACTAGTGAGCAGTGTGCACTCCTGGAATAAGGCTGGGATCATATCTCTGTTACTAGGTAGCAGTCTGCGCTCCTGTGATAAGGCTGGGATCCTATTGATGTTACTAATGAGCAGTGTGCGCTCCTGTGATAAGGCTGGGATCCTCTCTCTGTTACTAGGGAGCAGTGTGCACTCCTGTGATGAGGCTGGGATCATCTCTCTGTTACTAGTGAGCAGTGTGCACTCCTGGGATAAGGCTGGGATCCTATCTCTGTTACTAGGGTGCATTGTGCGCTCCTGTGATTAGGCTGGCATCCTCTCTCTGTTACTAGTGAGCAGGGTGCACTCCTGTGATGAGGCTGGGATCATCTCTCTGTTACTAGTGAGCAGTGTGCACTCCTGGGATAAGGCTGGGATCCTCTCTCTGTTATTAGGGTGCAGTGTGCACTCCTGTGATAAGGCTAGGATACTATCTCTGTTACTAGTGAGCACTGTGTGCACCTATGATAAGGCTGGCATCCTCTCTCTGTTACTAGTGAGCAGTGTGCACTCCTGGAATAAGGCTGGGATCATATCTCTGTTACTAGGTAGCAGTCTGCGCTCCTGTGATAAGGCTGGGATCCTATTGATGTTACTAATGAGCAGTGTGCGCTCCTGTGATAAGGCTGGGATCCTCTCTCTGTTACTAGGGAGCAGTGTGCACTCCTGTGATAAGGCTGGGATCCTATCTCTGTTACTAGTGAGCAGTGTGTGCACCTGTGATAAGGCTGGCATCCTCTCTCTGTTACTAGTGAGCAGTGTGCACTCCTGGAATAAGGCTGGGATCCTATCTCTGTTACTAGGGAGCAGTGTGCGCTCCTGTGATAAGGCTGGGATCCTCTCTCTGTTACTAGTGAGCAGTGTGCACTCCTGGAATAAGGCTGGGATCCTATCTCTGTTACTAGGGAGCAGTGTGCGCTCCTGAGATAAGGCTGGGATCCTCGCTCTGTCACTTGTGGGCAGTGTGAACTCCTGTGATAAGGCTGGGATCCTCTCTATGTTACTAGTGAGCAGTGTGCACTCCTGTGATAAAGCTGGGATCCTCTCTCTGTTACTAGGGAGCAGTGTGCACTCCTGTGATAAAGCTGGGATCCTCTCTCTGTTACTAGTGAGCAGTGTGCACTCCTGGAATAAGGCTGGGATCCTATCTCTGTTACTAGGGAGCAGTGTGCGCTCCTGTGATAAGGCTGGGATCCTCTCTCTGTTACTAGTGAGCAGTGTGCACTCCTGGAATAAGGCTGGGATCCTATCTCTGTTACTAGGGAGCAGTGTGCGCTCCTGTGATAAGGCTGGGATCCTCACTCTGTCACTTCTGGGCAGTGTGAACTCCTGTGATAAGGCTGGGATCCTCTCTATGTTACTAGTGAGCAGTGTGCACTCCTGTGATAAAGCTGGGATCCTCTCTCTGTTACTAGTGAGCAGTGTGCACTCCTGGAATAAGGCTGGGATCCTATCTCTTTTACTAGGGAGCATTGTGCGCTCCTGTGATTAGGCTGGCATCCTCTCTCTGTTACTAGTGAGCAGGGTGCACTCCTGTGATGAGGCTCGGATCATCTCTCTGTTACTAGTGAGCAGTGTGCACTCCTGGGATAAGGCTGGGATCCTCTCTCTGTTACTAGGGAGCAGTGTGCACTCCTGTGATAAGGCTGGGATCCTATATCTGTTACTAGTGAGCAGTGTGTGCACCTGTGATAAGGCTGGCATCCTCTCTCTGTTACTAGTGAGCAGTGTGCACTCCTGGAATAAGGCTGGGATCATATCTCTGTTACTAGGGAGCAGTGTGCGCTCCTGTGATAAGGCTGGGATCCTATTGATGTTACTAATGAGCAGTGTGCGCTCCTGTGATAAGGCTGGGATCCTCTCTCTGTTACTAGTGAGCAGTGTGAATTCCTGGGATAAGGCTGGGATCCTCTCTCTGTTACTAGGGAGCAGTGTGCACTCCTGTGATAGGCTGGGATCCTATCTCTGTTACTAGTGAGCAGTGTGTGCACCTGTGATAAGGCTGGCATCCTCTCTCTGTTACTAGTGAGCAGTGTGCACTCCTGGGATAAGGCTGGGATCTTATCTCTGTTACTAGTAGCAGTGTGTACTCCTGTGATAAAGCTGGGATCCTATCCCTGTTAGTAGTGAGGAGTGTGCACTCCTGGGATAAGACTGGGATCCTCTCTCTGTTACTAGTGAGCAGTGTGCACTCTTGGGATAAGGGTGGGATCCTTTCTCTGTTACTAGTGAGCATTGTGCGCTCCTGTGATAAGGCTGGGCTCCTCGTTCTGTTACTAGTGAGCAGTGTGCACTCCTGTGATAAGCCTGGGATCCTCGTTCTGTTACTAGTGAGCAGTGTGTGCTCCTGTGATAAGGCTGGGCTCCTCGTTCTGTTACTAGTGAGCAGTGTGTGCTCCTTTGATAAGGCTGGGATCCTCTCTGTTACTAGTGAGCAGTGTGCACTCCTGTGATAATGCTGGGATCCTCTCTCTGTTGCTAGTGAGCAGTGGTGCGCTCCTGTGATAAGGCTGGGACCCTGTCTCTGTAACTAGTGAGCAGTGTTTGCTCCTGGGATAAGGGTGGGATCCTATCTCTGTTAATATTGGGCAGTGTGTGCTCCTGTGATAAGGCTGGGATCCTCTCTCTGTTACTAGTGAGCAGTGTGTGCTCCTGGGATAAGGGTGGGATCCTATCTCTCTTACTAGTGAGCAGTGTGCGCTCAGGTGATAAGGGTGGTATCCTATCTCTGTTACTAGTGGGCAGTGTGTGCTCCTGGGATAAGCCTGGGATCCTCTCTCTGTTACTAGTGAGCAGTGTGCACTCCTGTGATAAGGCTGGGATCCTCGTTCTGTTACTAGTGAGCAGTGTGCGCTCAGGTGATAAGGTTGGCATCCTCTCTCTGTTACTAGTGAGCAGTGTGCACTCAGGTGATAAAGTTGTGATCCTCTCTCTGTTACTAGTGGGCAGTGTGTGCTCCTGTTATAAGGCTGGGATCCTCTCTCTGTAACTAGCGGGCAGTGTGCGGTCTTTTGATAAGGCTGCGATCCTCTCTCTGTTACTAGTGAGCAGTGTTTGCTGAGGTGATAAGGCTGGCATCCTCTCTCTCTTACTAGTGAGCAGTGTGCGCTCCTGTGATAAGTCTGGGATCCTGTCTCTGTAACTAGTGAGCAGTGTGTGCTCCTGTGATAAGGCTGGCATCCTCTCTCTGTTACTAGGGAGCAGTGTGCATTCAGGTGATAAGGCTGGGATCCTCTCTGTTACTAGTGAGCAGTGTTTGCTGAGGTGATAAGGCTGGCATCCTCTCTCTCTTACTAGTGAGCAGTGTGCGCTCCTGTGATAAGGCTGGGATCCTGTCTCTGTAACTAGTGAGCAGTGTGTGCTCCTGTGATAAGGGTGGGATCCTCTCTCTGTTACTAGTGAGCAGTGTGTGCACCTGTGATAAGGCTGGGATCCTCTCTCTGTTACTTGTGAGCAGTGTGTGCACCTGTAATAAGGCTGGGATCCTCTCTCTGTTACTAGCGGGCAGTGTGCGGTCTTTTGATAAGGCTGGGATCCTCTCTCTGTTACTAGTGAGCAGTGTGCGCTGAGGTGATAAGGCTGGCATCCTCTCTCTACTAGTGAGCAGTGTGCGCTCCTGTGATAAGGCTGTGATCCTGTCTCTGTAACTAGTGAGCAGTGTGTGCTCCTGTGATAGGACTGGCATCCTCTCTGTGTTACTAGGGAGCAGTGTGCATTCAGGTGATAAGGCTGGGATCCTCTCTGTTACTAGTGAGCAGTGTGCACTCCTGTGATAAGGGTGGGATCCTCTCTGTGTTACTAGTGAGCAGTGTGTGCACCTGTGATAAGGCTGGGATCCTCTCTCTGTTACTTGTGAGCAGTGTGCACTCCTGTGATAATGCTGGGGTCCTATCTCTGTTACAAGTGAGCAGTGTGCACTCCTGTGATGAGGCTGGGATCCTCTCTCTGTTACTAGTGAGCAGTGTGCACTCCTGTGATGAGGCTGGGATCCTCTCTCTGTTACTAGTGAGCAGTGTGCACTCCTGTGATAATGCTGGGGTCCTATCTCTGTTACAAGTGAGCAGTGTGCACTCCTGTGATGAGACTGGGTTCCTCTCTCTGTTACTAGTGAGCAGTGTGCACTCCTGTGATAAGGCTGGGATCCTCTCTCTGTTACTAGGGAGCAGTGTGCACTCCTGGGATAAGGCTGGGATCTTATCTCTGTTACTAGTAGCAGTGTGTAGTCCTGTGATAAGGCTGGGATCCTATCCCTGTTACTAGTGAGCAGTGTGCACTCCTGGGATAAGGCTGGGACCATCTCTCTGTTACTAGGGAGCAGTGTGCACTCCTGGGATAAGGCTGGGATCTTTTCTCTGTTACTAATAGCAGTGTGTACTCCTGTGATAAAGCTGGGATCCTATCTCTGTTAGTAGTGAGGAGTGTGCACTCCTGGGATAAGGCTGGGATCCTCTCTCTGTTACTAGTGAGCAGTGTGCACTCTTGGGATAAGGGTGGGATCCTTTCTCTGTTACTAGTGAGCATTGTGCGCTCCTTTGATAAGGCTGGGCTCCTCGTTCTGTTACTAGTGAGCAGTGTGCACTCCTGTGATAAGCCTGGGATCCTCGTTCTGTTAGTAGTGAGCAGTGTGCGCTCCTGTGATAAGGCTGGGCTCCTCGCTCTGTTACTAGTGAGCAGTGTGTGCTCCTGTGATAAGCCTGGGATCCTATCTGTTACTAGTGAGCAGCGTGCACTCCTGTGATAATGCTGGGATCCTCTCTCTGTTACCAGTGAGCAGTGTGCGCTCCTGTGATAAGGCTGTGACCCTGTCTCTGTAACTAGTGAGCAGTGTTTGCTCCTGGGATAAGGGTGGGATCCTATCTCTGTTAATATTGGGCAGTGTGTGATCCTGTGATAAGGCTGGGATCCTCTCTCTGTTACTAGTGAGCAGTGTGTGCTCCTGGGATAAGGGTGGGATCCTATCTCTCTTACTAGTGAGCAGTGTGCGCTCAGGTGATAAGGGTGGTATAATATCTCTGTTACTAGTGGGCAGTGTGTGCTCCTGGGATAAGGCTGGGATCCTCTCTCTGTTACTAGTGAGCAATGTGCACTCCTGTGATAAGGCTGGGATCCTTGTTCTGTTACTAGTGAGCAGTGTACGCTCAGGTGATAAGGCTGGCATCCTCTCTCTGTTACTAGTGAGCAGTGTGCACTCAGGTGATAAAGTTGTGATCCTCTCTCTGTTACTAGTGGGCAGTGTGTGCTCCTGTTATAAGGCTGGGATCTTCTCTCTGTTACTAGTGAGCAGTGTGCGCTCCTGTGATAAAGCTGGGATCCTCTCTCTGTTACTATTGAGCAGTGTGCGCTCCTGTGATAAGGCTGGGATCCTATCTATGTTACTAGTGAGCAGTGTGTGCACCTGTGATAAGGCTGGGATCCTATCTCTGTTACTAGTGAGCAGTGTGCACTCCTGTGATAAGGCTGGCAACCTCTCTCTGTAATTAATGAGCAGTGGGCACTCCTGTGATAAGGCTGGGATCCTATCTATCTTTCTAGTGGGCAGTGTGCACTCCTGTGATAAGGATGGGAACCTATATATGTTTCTAGTGAGATGTGTGCACTCCAGTGATAAGGCTGGGATCCTCTCTCTGTTACTAGTGAGCAGTGTGCACTCCTGGGATAAGGGTGGGATCCTATCTCTGTTACTAGTGAGCATTCAGTGCTCCTGTGATAAGGCTGGGCTCCTCGTTCTGTTACCAGTAAGCAGTGTGTGCTGAGGTGATATGGCTGGCATCCTCTCTCTGTCACTAGTGGGCAGTGTGTGCTCCTGTGAAAAGGCTGGGTTCCTCTCTGTTACTAGTGAGCAGTGTGCACTCCTGTAATAAGGCTGGCATCCTCTCAGTGTTATTAGTGAGCAGTGTGCGCTCCTGTGATAAGGCTGGGATCCGATCTATTAGTGAGCAGTGTGTGCACCTGTGATAAGGCTGGGATCCTATCTCTGTTACTAGTGAGCAGTGTGCGCTCCTGTGATAAGGCTGGGATCCTTTCTCTGTTACTAGGGAGCATTGTGCACTCCTGTGATAAGGCTGGGATCCTCTCTCTGTTACTAGTGAGCAGTGTGCACTCCTGTGATGAGGCTGGGATCCTCTCTCTGTTACTAGTGAGCAGTGTGCACTCCTGGAATAAGGCTGGGATCCTATCTCTGTTACTAGGGAGCAGTGTGAGCTCAGGTGATAAGGCTGGGATCCTCACTCTGTTACTTGTGGGCAGTGTGAACTCCTGTGATAAGGCTGGGATCCTCTCTCTGTTACCAGTGAGCAGTGTGCACTCCTGTGATAAGGCTGGGATCCTCTCTCTGTTACTTGTGGGCAGTGTGCACTCAGGTGATAAGGCTGTTACTTGTTCCTCTCTCTGTTACTTGTGAGCAGTGTGCGCTCCTGGGATAATGCTGGGAACCTCTCTTTGTTACTAATGAGCAGTGTGCACTCCTGTGATAAGGCTGGCATCCTCTCTCTGTTACTAGTGAGCAGTGTGCACTCAGGTGATAAAGTTGTGATCCTCTCTCTGTTACTAGTGGGCAGTGTGTGCTCCTGTTATAAGGCTGGGATCTTCTCTCTGTTACTAGTGAGCAGTGTGCGCTCCTGTGATAAAGCTGGGATCCTCTCTCTGTTACTATTGAGCAGTGTGCACTCCTGTGATAAGGCTGGGATCCTATCTATGTTACTAGTGAGCAGTGTGTGCACCTGTGATAAGGCTGGGATCCTATCTCTGTTACTAGTGAGCAGTGTGCACTCCTGTGATAAGGCTGGCAACCTCTCTCTGTAATTAATGAGCAGTGGGCACTCCTGTGATAAGGCTGGGATCCTATCTATCTTTCTAGTGGGCAGTGTGCACTCCTGTGATAAGGATGGGAACCTATATATGTTTCTAGTGAGAAGTGTGCACTCCAGTGATAAGGCTGGGATCCTCTCTCTGTTACTAGTGAGCAGTGTGCACTCCTGGGATAAGGGTGGGATCCTATCTCTGTTACTAGTGAGCATTCAGTGCTCCTGTGATAAGGCTGGGCTCCTCGTTCTGTTACCAGTAAGCAGTGTGTGCTGAGGTGATATGGCTGGCATCCTCTCTCTGTCACTAGTGGGCAGTGTGTGCTCCTGTGAAAAGGCTGGGTTCCTCTCTGTTACTAGTGAGCAGTGTGCACTCCTGTAATAAGGCTGGCATCCTCTCAGTGTTATTAGTGAGCAGTGTGCGCTCCTGTGATAAGGCTGGGATCCGATCTATTAGTGAGCAGTGTGTGCACCTGTGATAAGGCTGGGATCCTATCTCTGTTACTAGTGAGCAGTGTGCGCTCCTGTGATAAGGCTGGGATCCTTTCTCTGTTACTAGGGAGCATTGTGCACTCCTGTGATAAGGCTGGGATCCTCTCTCTGTTACTAGTGAGCAGTGTGCACTCCTGTGATGAGGCTGGGATCCTCTCTCTGTTACTAGTGAGCAGTGTGCACTCCTGGAATAAGGCTGGGATCCTATCTCTGTTACTAGGGAGCAGTGTGAGCTCAGGTGATAAGGCTGGGATCCTCACTCTGTTACTTGTGGGCAGTGTGAACTCCTGTGATAAGGCTGGGATCCTCTCTCTGTTACTAGTGAGCAGTGTGCACTCCTGTGATAAGGCTGGGATCCTCTCTCTGTTACTTGTGGGCAGTGTGCACTCAGGTGATAAGGCTGTTACTTGTTCCTCTCTCTGTTACTTGTGAGCAGTGTGCGCTCCTGGGATAATGCTGGGAACCTCTCTTTGTTACTAATGAGCAGTGTGCACTCCTGTGATAAGGCTGGGATCCTCTCTCTGTTACTAGTGAGCAGTGTGTGCACCTTTGATAAGGCTGGGATCCTCTCTCTGTTACTAGTGGGCAGTGTTGGCTCCTGGGATAAGGCTGGGATCCTATCTCTGTTACTAGTGAGCAGTGTGTGCACCTGTGATAAGGCTGGGATTATATCTTTATAACTAGTGAGCAGTGTGCACTCAGGTGATGAGGCTGGGATTATATCTTTATAACTAGTGAGCAGTGTGCGCTGAGGTGATATGGCTGGGATCCACTCTCTGTTACTTGTGAGCAGTGTGTACTCCTGTAATAAGGCTGGGATCATCTCAGTGTTATTAGTGAGCAGTGTGCACTCCTGTGATAAGGCTGGGATCCTATCTCTGTTACTAGGGAGCATTGTGCGCTCCTGTGATTAGGCTGGCATCCTCTCTCTGTTACTAGTGAGCAGGGTGCACTCCTGTGATGAGGCTGGGATCATCTCTCTGTTACTAGTGAGCAGTGTGCACTCCTGGGATAAGGCTGGGATCCTCTCTCTGTTACTAGGGAGCAGTGTGCACTCCTGTGATAAGGCTATGATCCTATCTCTGTTACTAGTGAGCAGTGTGTGCACCTATGATAAGGCTGGCATCCTCTCTCTGTTACTAGTGAGCAGTGTGCACTCCTGGAATAAGGCTGGGATCATATCTCTGTTACTAGGTAGCAGTCTGCGCTCCTGTGATAAGGCTGGGATCCTATTGATGTTACTAATGAGCAGTGTGCGCTCCTGTGATAAGGCTGGGATCCTCTCTCTCTGTTACTAATGAGCAGTGTGACCTCCTGGGATAAGGCTGGGATCCTCTCTCTGTTACTAGGGAGCAATGTGCACTCCTGTGATAAGGCTGGGATCCTATCTCTGTTATAAGTGAGCAGTGTGTGCACCTGTGATAAGGCTGGCATCCTCTCTCTGTTACTAGTGAGCAGTGTGTACTCCTGGAATAAGGCTGGGATCCTATCTCTGTTACAAGTGAGCAGTGTGCGCTCCTGTGATAAGGCTGGGATCCTCTCTCTGTTACTAGTGAGCAGTGTGCACTCCTGGAATAAGGCTGGGATCCTATCTCTGTTACTAGGGAGCAGTGTGCGCTCCTGTGATAAGGCTGGGGTCCTCACTCTGTGACTTCTGGGCAGTGTGAACTCCTGTGATAAGGCTGGGATCCTCTCTATGTTACTAGTGAGCAGTGTGCACTCCTGTGATAAAGCTGGGATCCTCTCTCTGTTACTAGTGAGCAGTGTGCACTCCTGGAATAAGGCTGGGATCCTATCTCTTTTACTAGGGAGCATTGTGCGCTCCTGTGATTAGGCTGGCATCCTCTCTCTGTTACTAGTGAGCAGGGTGCACTCCTGTGATGAGGCTGGGATCATCTCTCTGTTACTAGTGAGCAGTGTGCACTCCTGGGATAAGGCTGGGATCCTCTCTCTGTTACTAGGGAGCAGTGTGCACTCCTGTGATAAGGCTGGGATCCTATCTCTGTTACTAGTGAGCAGTGTGTGCACCTGTGATAAGGCTGGCATCCTCTCTCTGTTACTAGTGAGCAGTGTGCACTCCTGGAATAAGGCTGGGATCATATCTCTGTTACTAGGGAGCAGTGTGCGCTCCTGTGATAAGGCTGGGATCCTATTGATGTTACTAATGAGCAGTGTGCGCTCCTGTGATAAGGCTGGGATCCTCTCTCTGTTACTAGTGAGCAGTGTGATCTCCTGGGATAAGGCTGGGATCCTCTCTCTGTTACTAGGGAGCAGTGTGCACTCCTGTGATAGGCTGGGATCCTATCTCTGTTACTAGTGAGCAGTGTGTGCACCTGTGATAAGGCTGGCATCCTCTCTCTGTTACTAGTGAGCAGTGTGCACTCCTGGAATAAGGCTGTGATCATATCTCTGTTACTAGGGAGCAGGGGGCGCTCCTGTGATAAGGCTGGGATCCTCTCTCTGTTACTAGTGAGCAGTGTGCACTCCTGGAATAAGGCTGGGATCCTATCTCTGTTACTAGGGAGAAGTGTGCGCTCCTGTGATAAGGCTGGGATCCTCATTCTGTTACTTGTGGGCAGTGTGCACTCCTGTGATAATGCTGGGATCCTCTCTCTGTTACTAGTGAGCAGTGTACACTCAGGTGATAAGGCTGGGATCCTCTCTCTGTTACTAGTGAGCAGTGCGTGCTCCTGGGATAAGGGTGGGATCCTATCTCTCTTACTAGTGAGCAGTGTACACTCAGGTGATAAGGCTGGGATCCTCTCTCTGTTACTAATGAGCAGTGTGCGCTCCTGTGATAAGGCTGGGATCCTCTCTCTGTTACTAGTGAGCAGTGTGATCTCCTGGGATAAGGCTGGGATCCTCTCTCTGTTACTAGGGAGCAGTGTGCACTCTTGTGATAAGGCTGGGTTCCTATCTCTGTTACTAGTGAGCAGTGTGTGCACCTGTGATAAGGCTGGCATCCTCTCTCTGTTACTAGTGAGTAGTGTGCACTCCTGGAATAAGGCTGGGATCATATCTCTGTTGCTAGGGAGCAGTGTGCGCTCCTGTGATAAAGCTGGTATCCTCACTCTGTTACTTGTGGGCAGTGTGCACTCCTGTTATAAGGCTGGGATCCTCTCTCTGTTACTAGTGAGCAGTGTGCACTCCTGTGATAATGCTGGGATCCTCTCTCTGTTACTAGTGAGCAGTGTACACTCAGGTGATAAGGCTGGGATCCTCTCTCTGTTACTTTTGAGCAGTGTACACTCAGGTGATAAAGCTGGGATACTCTCTCTGTTACTTGTGAGCATTGTGCGCTCCTGTGATAAGGCTGGGATCCTCTCTCTGTTACTTGTGGGCAGTGTGCGTTCCTGTGATAAGGCTTGCGCTCCTGTGATAAGGCTGGGATCCTCTCTCTGTTACTAGTGAGCAGTGTGCCCTCCTATGATGAGGCTGGGATCCTCTCTCTGTTACTTGTGGGCAGTGTGCACTCCTGTTATAAGGCTGGGATCCTCTCTCTGTTACTAGTGAGCAGTGTGCACTCCTGTGATAATGCTGGGATCCTCTCTCTGTTACTAGTGAGCAGTGTACAGTCAGGTGATAAGGCTGGGATCCTCTCTCTGTTACTAGTGAGCAGTGTGTGCTCCTGGGATAAGGGTGGGATCCTATCTCTTTTACTAGGGAGCATTGTGCGCTCCTGTGATTAGGCTGGCATCCTCTCTCTGTTACTAGTGAGCAGGGTGCACTCCTGTGATGAGGCTGGGATCATCTCTCTGTTACTAGTGAGCAGTGTGCACTCCTGGGATAAGGCTGGGATCCTCTCTCTGTTACTAGGGAGCAGTGTGCACTCCTGTGATAAGGCTGGGATCCTATCTCTGTTACTAGTGAGCAGTGTGTGCACCTGTGATAAGGCTGGCATCCTCTATCTGTTACTAGTGAGCAGTGTGCACTCCTGGAATAAGGCTGGGATCATATCTCTGTTACTAGGGAGCAGTGTGCGCTCCTGTGATAAGGCTGGGATCCTATTGATGTTACTAATGAGCAGTGTGCGCTCCTGTGATAAGGCTGGGATCCTCTCTCTGTTACTAGTGAGCAGTGTGATCTCCTGGGATAAGGCTGGGATCCTCTCTCTGTTACTAGGGAGCAGTGTGCACTCCTGTGATAGGCTGGGATCCTATCTCTGTTACTAGTGAGCAGTGTGTGCACCTGTGATAAGGCTGGCATCCTCTCTCTGTTACTAGTGAGCAGTGTGCACTCCTGGAATAAGGCTGTGATCATATCTCTGTTACTAGGGAGCAGGGGGCGCTCCTGTGATAAGGCTGGGATCCTCTCTCTGTTACTAGTGAGCAGTGTGCACTCCTGGAATAAGGCTGGGATCCTATCTCTGTTACTAGGGAGAAGTGTGCGCTCCTGTGATAAGGCTGGGATCCTCACTCTGTTACTTGTGGGCAGTGTGCACTCCTGTGATAATGCTGGGATCCTCTCTCTGTTACTAGTGAGCAGTGTACACTCAGGTGATAAGGCTGGGATCCTCTCTCTGTTACTAGTGAGCAGTGTGTGCTCCTGGGATAAGGGTGGGATCCTATCTCTCTTACTAGTGAGCAGTGTACACTCAGGTGATAAGGCTGGGATCCTCTCTCTGTTACTAGTGAGCAGTGTGCACTCCTGTGATAAGGCTGGGATCCTCTCTCTGTTACTTGTGGGCAGTGTGCACTCAGGTGATAAGGCTGTTACTTGTTCCACTCTCTGTTACTTGTGAGCAGTGTGTGCTCCTGGGATAAGGCTGGGATCCTCTCTCTGTTACTAATGAGCAGTGTGTGCACCTGTGATAAGGCTGGGATCCTCTCTCTGTTACTAGGGAGCAGTGTGCACTCTTGTGATAAGGCTGGGTTCCTATCTCTGTTACTAGTGAGCAGTGTGTGCACCTGTGATAAGGCTGGCATCCTCTCTCTGTTACTAGTGAGTAGTGTGCACTCCTGGAATAAGGCTGGGATCATATCTCTGTTACTAGGGAGCAGTGTGCGCTCCTGTGATAAGGCTGGTATCCTCACTCTGTTACTTGTGGGCAGTGTGCACTCCTGTTATAAGGCTGGGATCCTCTCTCTGTTACTAGTGAGCAGTGTGCACTCCTGTGATAATGCTGGGATCCTCTCTCTGTTACTAGTGAGCAGTGTACACTCAGGTGATAAGGCTGGGATCCTCTCTCTGTTACTTGTGAGCAGTGTACACTCAGGTGATAAGGCTGGGATACTCTCTCTGTTACTTGTGAGCATTGTGCACTCCTGTGATAAGGCTGGGATCCTCTCTCTGTTACTTGTGGGCAGTGTGCGTTCCTGTGATAAGGCTTGCGCTCCTGTGATAAGGCTGGGATCCTCTCTCTGTTACTAGTGAGCAGTGTGCCCTCCTATGATGAGGCTGGGATCCTCTCTCTGTTACTTGTGGGCAGTGTGCACTCCTGTTATAAGGCTGGGATCCTCTCTCTGTTACTAGTGAGCAGGGTGCACTCCTGTGATAATGCTGGGATCCTCTCTCTGTTACTAGTGAGCAGTGTACACTCAGGTGATAAGGCTGGGATCCTCTCTCTGTTACTAGTGAGCAGTGTGTGCTCCTGGGATAAGGGTGGGATCCTATCTCTCTTACTAGTGAGCAGTGTGCGCTCAGGTGATAAGGGTGGTATAATATCTCTGTTACTAGTGGGCAGTGTGTGCTCCTGGGATAAGGCTGGGATCCTCTCTCTGTTACTAGTGAGCAATGTGCACTCCTGTGATAAGGCTGGGATCCTTGTTCTGTTACTAGTGAGCAGTGTGCGCTCAGGTGATAAGGCTGGCATCCTCTCTCTGTTACTAGTGAGCAGTGTGCACTCAGGTGATAAAGTTGTGATCCTCTCTCTGTTACTAGTGGGCAGTGTGTGCTCCTGTTATAAGGCTGGGATCTTCTCTCTGTTACTAGTGAGCAGTGTGCGCTCCTGTGATAAAGCTGGGATCCTCTCTCTGTTACTATTGAGCAGTGTGCGCTCCTGTGATAAGGCTGGGATCCTATCTATGTTACTAGTGAGCAGTGTGTGCACCTGTGATAAGGCTGGGATCCTATCTCTGTTACTAGTGAGCAGTGTGCACTCCTGTGATAAGGCTGGCAACCTCTCTCTGTAATTAATGAGCAGTGGGCACTCCTGTGATAAGGCTGGGATCCTATCTATCTTTCTAGTGGGCAGTGTGCACTCCTGTGATAAGGATGGGAACCTATATATGTTTCTAGTGAGAAGTGTGCACTCCAGTGATAAGGCTGGGATCCTCTCTCTGTTACTAGTGAGCAGTGTGCACTCCTGGGATAAGGGTGGGATCCTATCTCTGTTACTAGTGAGCATTCAGTGCTCCTGTGATAAGGCTGGGCTCCTCGTTCTGTTACCAGTAAGCAGTGTGTGCTGAGGTGATATGGCTGGCATCCTCTCTCTGTCACTAGTGGGCAGTGTGTGCTCCTGTGAAAAGGCTGGGTTCCTCTCTGTTACTAGTGAGCAGTGTGCACTCCTGTAATAAGGCTGGCATCCTCTCAGTGTTATTAGTGAGCAGTGTGCGCTTCTGTGATAAGGCTGGGATCCGATCTATTAGTGAGCAGTGTGTGCACCTGTGATAAGGCTGGGATCCTATCTCTGTTACTAGTGAGCAGTGTGCACTCCTGTTATAAGGCTGGCATCCTCTCAGTGTTATGAGTGAGCAGTGTTCACTCCTGTGATAAGGCTGGGATCCTATCTCTGTTACTAGTGAGCAGTGTGCGCTCCTGTGATAAGGCTGGGATCCTTTCTCTGTTACTAGGGAGCATTGTGCACTCCTGTGATAAGGCTGGGATCTTCTCTCTGTTACTAGTGAGCAGTGTGCACTCCTGTAATAAGGCTGGCATCCTCTCAGTGTTATTAGTGAGCAGTGTGCGCTCCTGTGATAAGGCTGGGATCCGATCTATTAGTGAGCAGTGTGTGCACCTGTGATAAGGCTGGGATCCTATCTCTGTTACTAGTGAGCAGTGTGCACTCCTGTAATAAGGCTGGCATCCTCTCAGTGTTATGAGTGAGCAGTGTTCACTCCTGTGATAAGGCTGGGATCCTATCTCTGTTACTAGTGAGCAGTGTGCGCTCCTGTGATAAGGCTGGGATCCTTTCTCTGTTACTAGGGAGCATTGTGCACTCCTGTGATAAGGCTGGGATCTTCTCTCTGTTACTAGTGAGCAGTGTGCGCTCCTGTGATAAAGCTGGGATCCTCTCTCTGTTACTATTGAGCAGTGTGCGCTCCTGTGATAAGGCTGGGATCCTATCTATGTTACTAGTGAGCAGTGTGTGCACCTGTGATAAGGCTGGGATCCTATCTCTGTTACTAGTGAGCAGTGTGCACTCCTGTGATAAGGCTGGCAACCTCTCTCTGTAATTAATGAGCAGTGGGCACTCCTGTGATAAGGCTGGGATCCTATCTATCTTTCTAGTGGGCAGTGTGCACTCCTGTGATAAGGATGGGAACCTATATATGTTTCTAGTGAGAAGTGTGCACTCCAGTGATAAGGCTGGGATCCTCTCTCTGTTACTAGTGAGCAGTGTGCACTCCTGGGATAAGGGTGGGATCCTATCTCTGTTACTAGTGAGCATTCAGTGCTCCTGTGATAAGGCTGGGCTCCTCGTTCTGTTACCAGTAAGCAGTGTGTGCTGAGGTGATATGGCTGGCATCCTCTCTCTGTCACTAGTGGGCAGTGTGTGCTCCTGTGAAAAGGCTGGGTTCCTCTCTGTTACTAGTGAGCAGTGTGCACTCCTGTAATAAGGCTGGCATCCTCTCAGTGTTATTAGTGAGCAGTGTGCGCTCCTGTGATAAGGCTGGGATCCGATCTATTAGTGAGCAGTGTGTGCACCTGTGATAAGGCTGGGATCCTATCTCTGTTACTAGTGAGCAGTGTGCACTCCTGTAATAAGGCTGGCATCCTCTCAGTGTTATGAGTGAGCAGTGTTCACTCCTGTGATAAGGCTGGGATCCTATCTCTGTTACTAGTGAGCAGTGTGCGCTCCTGTGATAAGGCTGGGATCCTTTCTCTGTTACTAGGGAGCATTGTGCACTCCTGTGATAAGGCTGGGATCCTCTCTCTGTTACTAGTGAGCAGTGTGCACTCCTGTGATGA
This sequence comes from Ambystoma mexicanum, assembly GCF_040938575.1. NCBI lineage: Eukaryota > Metazoa > Chordata > Amphibia > Caudata > Ambystomatidae > Ambystoma > Ambystoma mexicanum. The sequence goes on from NC_090937.1 coordinate 1,680,501,876, forward strand.
GGCTGGGATCCTCTCTCTGTTACTAGTGAGCAGTGTGCACTCCTGGAATAAGGCTGGGATCCTATCTCTGTTACTAGGGAGCAGTGTGCGCTCCTGTGATAAGGCTGGGATCCTCACTCTGTTACTTGTGGGCAGTGTGAACTCCTGTGATAAGGCTGGGATCCTCTCTCTGTTACTAGTGAGCAGTGTGCACTCCTGTGATAAGGCTGGGATCCTCTCTCTGTTACTTGTGGGCAGTGTGCACTCAGGTGATAAGGCTGTTACTTGTTCCTCTCTCTGTTACTTGTGAGCAGTGTGCGCTCCTGGGATAATGCTGGGAACCTCTCTTTGTTACTAATGAGCAGTGTGCACTCCTGTGATAAGGCTGGGATCCTCTCTCTGTTACTAGTGAGCAGTGTGTGCACCTTTGATAAGGCTGGGATCCTCTCTCTGTTACTAGTGGGCAGTGTTGGCTCCTGGGATAAGGCTAGGATCCTATCTCTGTTACTAGTGAGCAGTGTGTGCACCTGTGATAAGGCTGGGATTATATCTTTATAACTAGTGAGCAGTGTGCACTCAGGTGATGAGGCTGGGATTATATCTTTATAACTAGTGAGCAGTGTGCGCTGAGGTGATATGGCTGGGATCCACTCTCTGTTACTTGTGAGCAGTGTGCACTCCTGTAATAAGGCTGGGATCATCTCAGTGTTATTAGTGAGCAGTGTGCACTCCTGTGATAAGGCTGGGATCCTATCTCTGTTACTAGGGAGCATTGTGCACTCCTGGGATAAGGCTGGGATCCTCTCTCTGTTACTAGGGAGCAGTGTGCACTCCTGTGATAAGGCTAGGATCCTATCTCTGTTACTAGTGAGCAGTGTGTGCACCTATGATAAGGCTGGCATCCTCTCTCTGTTACTAGTGAGCAGTGTGCACTCCTGGAATAAGGCTGGGATCATATCTCTGTTACTAGGTAGCAGTCTGCGCTCCTGTGATAAGGCTGGGATCCTATTGATGTTACTAATGAGCAGTGTGCGCTCCTGTGATAAGGCTGGGATCCTCTCTCTGTTACTAATGAGCAGTGTGACCTCCTGGGATAAGGCTGGGATCCTCTCTCTGTTACTAGGGAGCAGTGTGCACTCCTGTGATAAGGCTGGGATCCTATCTCTGTTACTAGTGAGCAGTGTGTGCACCTGTGATAAGGCTGGCATCCTCTCTCTGTTACTAGTGAGCAGTGTGCACTCCTTGAATAAGGCTGGGATCCTATCTCTGTTACAAGTGAGCAGTGTGCGCTCCTGTGATAAGGCTGGGATCCTCTCTCTGTTACTAGTGAGCAGTGTGCACTCCTGGAATAAGGCTGGGATCCTATCTCTGTTACTAGGGAGCAGTGTGCGCTCCTGTGATAAGGCTGGGATCCTCACTCTGTCACTTCTGGGCAGTGTGAACTCCTGTGATAAGGCTGGGATCCTCTCTATGTTACTAGTGAGCAGTGTGCACTCCCGTGATAAAGCTGGGATCCTCTCTCTGTTACTAGTGAGCAGTGTGCACTCCTGGAATAAGGCTGGGATCCTATCTCTTTTACTAGGGAGCATTGTGCGCTCCTGTGATTAGGCTGGCATCCTCTCTCTGTTACTAGTGAGCAGGGTGCACTCCTGTGATGAGGCTGGGATCATCTCTCTGTTACTAGTGAGCAGTGTGCACTCCTGGGATAAGGCTGGGATCCTCTCTCTGTTACTAGGGAGCAGTGTGCACTCCTGTGATAAGGCTGGGATCCTATCTCTGTTACTAGTGAGCAGTGTGTGCACCTGTGATAAGGCTGGCATCCTCTCTCTGTTACTAGTGAGCAGTGTGCACTCCTGGAATAAGGCTGGGATCATATCTCTGTTACTAGGGAGCAGTGTGCGCTCCTGTGATAAGGCTGGGATCCTATTGATGTTACTAATGAGCTGTGTGCGCTCCTGTGATAAGGCTGGGATCCTCTCTCTGTTACTAGTGAGCAGTGTGATCTCCTGGGATACTATCTCTGTTACTAGTGAGCAGTTTGTGCACCTGTGATAAGGCTGGCATCCTCTCTCTGTTACTAGTGAGAGGTGTGCACTCCTGGAATAAGGCTGTGATCATATCTCTGTTACTAGGGAGCAGTGTGCGCTCCTGTGATAAGGCTGGGATCCTCTCTCTGTTACTAGTGAGCAGTGTGCACTCCTGGAATAAGGCTGGGATCCTATCTCTGTTACTAGGGAGAAGTGTGCGCTCCTGTGATAAGGCTGGGATCCTCACTCTGTTACTTGTGGGCAGTGTGAACTCCCGTGATAAGGCTGGGATCCTCTCTCTGTTACTAGTGAGCAGTGTGCACTCCTGTGATAAGGCTGGGATCCTCTCTCTGTTACTTGTGGGCAGTGTGCACTCAGGTGATAAGGCTGTTACTTGTTCCTCTCTCTGTTACTTGTGAGCAGTGTGTGCTCCTGGGATAAGGCTGGGATCTTCTCTCTGTTACTAGTGAGCAGTGTGCGCTGCTGTGATAAAGCTGGGATCCTCTCTCTGTTACTATTGAGCAGTGTGCGCTCCTGTGATAAGGCTGGGATCCTATCTATGTTACTAGTGAGCAGTGTGTGCACCTGTGATAAGGCTGGGATCCTATCTCTGTTACTAGTGAGCAGTGTGCACTCCTGTGATAAGGCTGGCAACCTCTCTCTGTAATTAATGAGCAGTGGGCACTCCTGTGATAAGGCTGGGATCCTATCTATCTTTCTAGTGGGCAGTGTGCACTCCTGTGATAAGGATGGGAACCTATATATGTTTCTAGTGAGAAGTGTGCACTCCAGTGATAAGGCTGGGATCCTCTCTCTGTTACTAGTGAGCAGTGTGCACTCCTGGGATAAGGGTGGGATCCTATCTCTGTTACTAGTGAGCATTCAGTGCTCCTGTGATAAGGCTGGGCTCCTCGTTCTGTTACCAGTAAGCAGTGTGTGCTGAGGTGATATGGCTGGCATCCTCTCTCTGTCACTAGTGGGCAGTGTGTGCTCCTGTGAAAAGGCTGGGTTCCTCTCTGTTACTAGTGAGCAGTGTGCACTCCTGTAATAAGGCTGGCATCCTCTCAGTGTTATTAGTGAGCAGTGTGCGCTCCTGTGATAAGGCTGGGATCCGATCTATTAGTGAGCAGTGTGTGCACCTGTGATAAGGCTGGGATCCTATCTCTGTTACTAGTGAGCAGTGTGCACTCCTGTAATAAGGCTGGGATCCTATCTCTGTTACTAGTGAGCAGTGTGCGCTCCTGTGATAAGGCTGGGATCCTTTCTCTGTTACTAGGGAGCATTGTGCACTCCTGTGATAAGGCTGGGATCCTCTCTCTGTTACTAGTGAGCAGTGTGCACTCCTGTGATGAGGCTGGGATCCTCTCTCTGTTACTAGTGAGCAGTGTGCACTCCTGGAATAAGGCTGGGATCCTATCTCTGTTACTAGGGAGCAGTGTGCGCTCCTGTGATAAGGCTGGGATCCTCACTCTGTTACTTGTGGGCAGTGTGAACTCCTGTGATAAGGCTGGGATCCTCTCTCTGTTACTAGTGAGCAGTGTGCACTCCTGTGATAAGGCTGGGATCCTCTCTCTGTTACTTGTGGGCAGTGTGCACTCAGGTGATAAGGCTGTTACTTGTTCCTCTCTCTGTTACTTGTGAGCAGTGTGCGCTCCTGGGATAATGCTGGGAACCTCTCTTTGTTACTAATGAGCAGTGTGCACTCCTGTGATAAGGCTGGGATCCTCTCTCTGTTACTAGTGAGCAGTGTGTGCACCTTTGATAAGGCTGGGATCCTCTCTCTGTTACTAGTGGGCAGTGTTGGCTCCTGGGATAAGGCTAGGATCCTATCTCTGTTACTAGTGAGCAGTGTGTGCACCTGTGATAAGGCTGGGATTATATCTTTATAACTAGTGAGCAGTGTGCACTCAGGTGATGAGGCTGGGATTATATCTTTATAACTAGTGAGCAGTGTGCGCTGAGGTGATATGGCTGGGATCCACTCTCTGTTACTTGTGAGCAGTGTGCACTCCTGTAATAAGGCTGGGATCATCTCAGTGTTATTAGTGAGCAGTGTGCACTCCTGTGATAAGGCTGGGATCCTATCTCTGTTACTAGGGAGCATTGTGCACTCCTGGGATAAGGCTGGGATCCTCTCTCTGTTACTAGTGAGAGGTGTGCACTCCTGGAATAAGGCTGTGATCATATCTCTGTTACTAGGGAGCAGTGTGCGCTCCTGTGATAAGGCTGGCATCCTCTCTCTGTTACTAGTGAGAGGTGTGCACTCCTGGAATAAGGCTGTGATCATATCTCTGTTACTAGGGAGCAGTGTGCGCTCCTGTGATAAGGCTGGGATCCTCTCTCTGTTACTAGTGAGCAGTGTGCACTCCTGTGATAAGGCTGGGATCCTCTCTCTGTTACTAATGAGCAGTGTGACCTCCTGGGATAAGGCTGGGATCCTCTCTCTGTTACTAGGGAGCAGTGTGCACTCCTGTGATAAGGCTGGGATCCTATCTCTGTTACTAGTGAGCAGTGTGTGCACCTGTGATAAGGCTGGCATCCTCTCTCTCTTACTAGTGAGCAGTGTGCACTCCTGGAATAAGGCTGGGATCCTATCTCTGTTAGAAGTGAGCAGTGTGCGCTCCTGTGATAAGGCTGGGATCCTCTCTCTGTTACTAGTGAGCAGTGTGCACTCCTGGAATAAGGCTGGGATCCTATCTCTGTTACTAGGGAGCAGTGTGCGCTCCTGTGATAAGGCTGGGATCCTCACTCTGTCACTTCTGGGCAGTGTGAACTCCTGTGATAAGGCTGGGATCCTCACTATGTTACTAGTGAGCAGTGTGCACTCCTGTGATAAAGCTGGGATCCTCTCTCTGTTACTAGTGAGCAGTGTGCACTCCTGGAATAAGGCTGGGATCCTATCTCTTTTACTAGGGAGCATTGTGCGCTCCTGTGATTAGGCTGGCATCCTCTCTCTGTTACTAGTGAGCAGGGTGCACTCCTGTGATGAGGCTGGGATCATCTCTCTGTTACTAGTGAGCAGTGTGCACTCCTGGGATAAGGCTGGGATCCTCTCTCTGTTACTAGGGAGCAGTGTGCACTCCTGTGATAAGGCTGGGATCCTATCTCTGTTACTAGTGAGCAGTGTGTGCACCTGTGATAAGGCTGGCACCCTCTCTCTGTTACTAGTGAGCAGTGTGCACTCCTGGAATAAGGCTGGGATCATATCTCTGTTACTAGGGAGCAGTGTGCGCTCCTGTGATAAGGCTGGGATCCTATTGATGTTACTAATGAGCAGTGTGCGCTCCTGTGATAAGGCTGGGATCCTCTCTCTGTTACTAGTGAGCAGTGTGATCTCCTGGGATCCTATCTCTGTTACTAGTGAGCAGTGTGTGCACCTGTGATAAGGCTGGCACCCTTTCTCTGTTACTAGTGAGAGGTGTGCACTCCTGGAATAAGGCTGTGATCATATCTCTGTTACTAGGGAGCAGTGTGCGCTCCTGTGATAAGGCTGGGATCCTCTCTCTGTTACTAGTGAGCAGTGTGCACTCCTGGAATAAGGCTGGGATCCTATCTCTGTTACTAGGGAGAAGTGTGCGCTCCTGTGATAAGGCTGGGATCCTCACTCTGTTACTTGTGGGCAGTGTGAACTCCCGTGATAAGGCTGGGATCCTCTCTCTGTTACTAGTGAGCAGTGTGCACTCCTGTGATAAGGCTGGGATCCTCTCTCTGTTACTTGTGGGCAGTGTGCACTCAGGTGATAAGGCTGTTACTTGTTCCTCTCTCTGTTACTTGTGAGCAGTGTGTGCTCCTGGGATAAGGCTGGGATCCTCTCTCTGTTACTAATGAGCAGTGTGTGCACCTGTGAAAAGGCTGGGATCCTCTCTCTGTTACTAGTGAGCAGTGTGCACTCCTGGGATAAGGGTGGGATCCTATCTCTGTTACTAGTGAGCATTCAGTGCTCCTGTGATAAGGCTGGGCTCCTCGTTCTGTTACCAGTAAGCAGTGTGTGCTGAGGTGATATGGCTGGCATCCTCTCTCTGTCACTAGTGGGCAGTGTGTGCTCCTGTGAAAAGGCTGGGTTCCTCTCTGTTACTAGTGAGCAGTGTGCACTCCTGTAATAAGGCTGGCATCCTCTCAGTGTTATTAGTGAGCAGTGTGCGCTCCTGTGATAAGGCTGGGATCCGATCTATTAGTGAGCAGTGTGTGCACCTGTGATAAGGCTGGGATCCTATCTCTGTTACTAGTGAGCAGTGTGCACTCCTGTAATAAGGCTGGCATCCTCTCAGTGTTATGAGTGAGCAGTGTTCACTCCTGTGATAAGGCTGGGATCCTATCTCTGTAACTAGTGAGCAGTGTGCGCTCCTGTGATAAGGCTGGGATCCTTTCTCTGTTACTAGGGAGCATTGTGCACTCCTGTGATAAGGCTGGGATCCTCTCTCTGTTACTAGTGAGCAGTGTGCACTCCTGTGATGAGGCTGGGCTCCTCTCTCTGTTACTAGTGAGCAGTGTGCACTCCTGGAATAAGGCTGGGATCCTATCTCTGTTACTAGGGAGCAGTGTGCGCTCCTGTGATAAGGCTGGGATCCTCACTCTGTTACTTGTGGGCAGTGTGAACTCCTGTGATAAGGCTGGGATCCTCTCTCTGTTACTAGTGAGCAGTGTGCACTCCTGTGATAAGGCTGGGATCCTCTCTCTGTTACTTGTGGGCAGTGTGCACTCAGGTGATAAGGCTGTTACTTGTTCCTCTCTCTGTTACTTGTGAGCAGTGTGCGCTCCTGGGATAGTGCTGGGAACCTCTCTTTGTTACTAATGAGCAGTGTGCACTCCTGTGATAAGGCTGGGATCCTCTCTCTGTTACTAGTGAGCAGTGTGTGCACCTTTGATAAGGCTGGGATCCTCTCTCTGTTACTAGTGGGCAGTGTTGGCTCCTGGGATAAGGCTAGGATCCTATCTCTGTTACTAGTGAGCAGTGTGTGCACCTGTGATAAGGCTGGGATTATATCTTTATAACTAGTGAGCAGTGTGCACTCAGGTGATGAGGCTGGGATTATATCTTTATAACTAGTGAGCAGTGTGCGCTGAGGTGATATGGCTGGGATCCACTCTCTGCTACTTGTGAGCAGTGTGCACTCCTGTAATAAGGCTGGGATCATCTCAGTGTTATTAGTGAGCAGTGTGCACTCCTGTGATAAGGCTGGGATCCTATCTCTGTTACTAGTGAGCATTGTGCACTCCTGGGATAAGGCTGGGATCCTCTCTCTGTTACTAGGGAGCAGTGTGCACTCCTGTGATAAGGCTAGGATCCTATCTCTGTTACTAGTGAGCAGTGTGTGCACCTATGATAAGGCTGGCATCCTCTCTCTGTTACTAGTGAGCAGTGTGCACTCCTGGAATAAGGCTGGGATCTTATCTCTGTTACTAGGTAGCAGTCTGCGCTCCTGTGATAAGGCTGGGATCCTATTGATGTTACTAATGAGCAGTGTGCGCTCCTGTGATAAGGCTGGGATCCTCTCTCTGTTACCAATGAGCAGTGTGACCTCCTGGGATAAGGCTGGGATCCTCTCTCTGTTACTAGGGAGCAGTGTGCACTCCTGTGATAAGGCTGGGATCCTATCTCTGTTACTAGTGAGCAGTGTGTGCACCTGTGATAAGGCTGGCATCCTCTCTCTGTTACTAGTGAGCAGTGTGCACTCCTGGAATAAGGCTGGGATCCTATCTCTGTTACAAGTGAGCAGTGTGCGCTCCTGTGATAAGGCTGGGATCCTCTCTCTGTTACTAGTGAGCAGTGTGCACTCCTGGAATAAGGCTGGGATCCTATCTCTGTTACTAGGGAGCAGTGTGCGCTCCTGTGATAAGGCTGGGATCCTCACTCTGTCACTTCTGGGCAGTGTGAACTCCTGTGATAAGGCTGGGATCCTCTCTATGTTACTAGTGAGCAGTGTGCACTCCTGTGATAAAGCTGGGATCCTCTCTCTGTTACTAGTGAGCAGTGTGCACTCCTGGAATAAGGCTGGGATCCTATCTCTTTTACTAGGGAGCATTGTGCGCTCCTGTGATTAGGCTGGCATCCTCTCTCTGTTACTAGTGAGCAGGGTGCACTCCTGTGATGAGGCTGGGATCATCTCTCTGTTACTAGTGAGCAGTGTGCACTCCTGGGATAAGGCTGGGATCCTCTCTCTGTTACTAGGGAGCAGTGTGCACTCCTGTGATAAGGCTGGGATCCTATCTCTGTTACTAGTGAGCAGTGTGTGCACCTGTGATAAGGCTGGCATCCTCTCTCTGTTACTAGTGAGCAGTGTGCACTCCTGGAATAAGGCTGGGATCATATCTCTGTTACTAGGGAGCAGTGTGCGCTCCTGTGATAAGGCTGGGATCCTATTGATGTTACTAATGAGCAGTGTGCGCTCCTGTGATAAGGCTGGGATCCTCTCTCTGTTACTAGTGAGCAGTGTGATCTCCTGGGATAAGGCTGGGATCCTCTCTCTGTTACTAGGGAGCAGTGTGCACTCCTGTGATAGGCTGGGATCCTATCTCTGTTACTAGTGAGCAGTGTGTGCACCTGTGATAAGGCTGGCATCCTCTCTCTGTTACTAGTGAGCAGTGTGCACTCCTGGAATAAGGCTGTGATCATATCTCTGTTACTAGGGAGCAGTGTGCGCTCCTGTGATAAGGCTGGGATCCTCTCTCTGTTACTAGTGAGCAGTGTGCACTCCTGGAATAAGGCTGGGATCCTATCTCTGTTACTAGGGAGAAGTGTGCGCTCCTGTGATAAGGCTGGGATCCTCACTCTGTTACTTGTGGGCAGTGTGAACTCCCGTGATAAGGCTGGGATCCTCTCTCTGTTAGTAGTGAGCAGTGTGCACTCCTGTGATAAGGCTGGGATCCTCTCTCTGTTACTTGTGGGCAGTGTGCACTCAGGTGATAAGGCTGTTACTTGTTCCTCTCTCTGTTACTTGTGAGCAGTGTGTGCTCCTGGGATAAGGCTGGGATCCTCTCTCTGTTACTAATGAGCAGTGTGTGCACCTGTGAAAAGGCTGGGATCCTCTCTCTGTTACTAGGGAGCAGTGTGCACTCTTGTGATAAGGCTGGGTTCCTATCTCTGTTACTAGTGAGCAGTGTGTGCACCTGTGATAAGGCTGGCATCCTCTCTCTGTTACTAGTGAGTAGTGTGCACTCCTGGAATAAGGTTGGGATCATATCTCTGTTACTAGGGAGCAGTGTGCGCTCCTGTGATAAGGCTGGTATCCTCACTCTGTTACTTGTGGGCAGTGTGCACTCCTGTTATAAGGCTGGGATCCTCTCTCTGTTACTAGTGAGCAGTGTGCACTCCTGTGATAATGCTGGGATCCTCTCTCTGTTACTAGTGAGCAGTGTACACTCAGGTGATAAGGCTGGGATCCTCTCTCTGTTACTTGTGAGCAGTGTACACTCAGGTGATAAGGCTGGGATACTCTCTCTGTTACTTGTGAGCATTGTGCGCTCCTGTGATAAGGCTTGGATCCTCTCTCTGTTACTTGTGGGCAGTGTGCGTTCCTGTGATAAGGCTTGCGCTCCTGTGATAAGGCTGGGATCCTCTCTCTGTTACTAGTGAGCAGTGTGCCCTCCTATGATGAGGCTGGGATCCTCTCTCTGTTACTTGTGGGCAGTGTGCACTCCTGTTATAAGGCTGGGATCCTCTCTCTGTTACTAGTGAGCAGGGTGCACTCCTGTGATGAGCGCATTAAGTACGCGCTCTAAGTAGCGCTGTTTGCTGGCCATCCTTGCTGCTCTACGTGCTCAAGATTCCCCTGGATTGCCTGACCCTGCTTGGACTTTGTTGGTCCCGCCCCCGGAAGTGTACTTAATCCCCTTCCTGCGCGCATTTGCGCGCGCGCTTTAAGTATGCGCTCTAAGTAGCGCTGTTTGCTGGCCATCCTTGCTGCTCTACGTGCTCAAGATTCGCCTGGATTGCCTGACCCTGCTTGGACTTTGTTGGTCCCGCCCCCCGCCACCGGAAGTGTACTTAATCCCCTTCCTGCGCGCGCTCTAAGTAGCGCTGTTTGCTGGCCATCCTTGCTGCTCTACGTGCTCAAGATTCGCCTGGATTGCCTGACCCTGCTTGGACTTTGGTATATATTATATCTGCCCTCTCCATTGACATTACACTTTTTACTATAAGTATATTTTACTTATATATGTTCATTTTCTTATTATTCTAGTTGGTCCCGCCCCCCGCCACCGGAAGTGTACTTAATCCCTTTCCTGCGCGCATTTGCGCGCGCACATTAAGTACGCGCTCTAAGTAGCGCTGTTTGCTGGCCATCCTTGCTGCTCTACGTGCTCAAGATTCGCCTGGATTGCCTGACTCTGCTTGGACTTTGGTATATATTATATCTGCCCTCACCATTGACATTACACTTTTTACTACAAGTATATTTTACTTATATATGTTCATTTTCTTATTATTCTAGTTGGTCCCGCCCCCCGCCACCGGAAGTGTACTTAATCCCCTTCCTGCGCGCATTTGCGCGCATTTGCGCGCGCGCATTAAGTACGCGCTCTAAGTAGCGCTGTTTGCTGTTCGCTGCTTCGTTGCGAGGTGAGGCTACCCCTAATGGTCCACATCACGCTTTAGGTTTCTCACCAGTTTTGCGATGCATGTGTAGTCTAATATCCTTTGCTCTATTTAATGTGCTAACCTATCTTTGGTTGGCTTTGTCCCTTTTATGACTGCTCGCATCAAACACCAAAAGAGAAAGTTATTTGTTTATCTTGGACTACCCTGATTTCAACCTCCTGTAAGGTTATTTCCGTGAAAATGGCAAATGGCTTAAGAAGCATCAAGGGCAAACTCACCGCTCCCCTTCCGCTTTCAGTAACCTCCATTGATTCACTGGTATGCCCGGGAACGACCTCTTACATTGAATTACCAGCCCTGCAAGCTCTAGCGACTACATCTATCCAAGAGGTGCCGAGCACTCTCCGCTCTGCAGAACATGTTGTGCAAATAAAGCTCAAAATAATTCACTACTTCCACTACTTTCTTCGCCTCCGATTCCTCCGGTGCCTCCAATTTCTTCTCCCTCAATCAGTCCTGAAGTACGTAAGGCTATCGATGACTTTAAAAGCTGCTCTGAGTCCCCCCTGGTTTCCGGGACTGATCAATGCCAATTCGATCTAACCATAGCGAAAATGGAGGCTTTGGACAAGGCTGTTTGTCGTTCGATTGGCACCCTAACACCGATAGTCTTTAATTGCGTAAAAAACCGCATGGTTTCCCAATCTCATGCGCCTCACGATCCCAAAACTTTTTTGGATATGAGTGCTGGTTCGGCCAATGTTATTAATAAAGAACTCTCTTTTCCGCACATATTGCTTTCACCTGAACCCACTTTCTTAGATAACAAAGCAGACCCTTCCTTAGTACCGCCTGCTGATTGTCAAACCCAGCACTCCTGTGAGGGGAACCAATCCCAATACTCTCCTAATTCGTTTCCGGTGATCATCCGTATCTTAGATCTCTTGGATAAAGGTCATGATTTGACCCATCTTGCACTGAGGGAGATCAAGTCAACGCAATCACTGATAACTTCAAAGATGGATCGGATCGAAGGCTTCATTGTTGCAGCCGAAACGCTAAAAAATTTCCACAATGTATGCCCCACGACCCATCCACCTGTTATTAATTCACTTATGACAAATAAAAGCATTCAGTGCTGCCTAGACGGGACTCCCGTTCCGCCTGCTACGCCCTTGCAAACACCACTAGATTCTGCCTCGTGCAAATGTCACAATTCTTCCTGCGACTTGAAATCTGCCATAGAGAAAATGAATACGCTAATAGCTCTATATTCATCTGAAGTTCCAACCTCTTTGAATGGCTCTGACAGCCCCTCTGTTCTTCTGACAGCTCTTGAACATATGCAACCTGAACCTCCGGTTCCTGCTTCCAATGGTAATGATGCTGGTTTCATGTCGCGGAGAGCTAAGAAACTTCACCAAAGAGCTGCCAAAAGAAATGCTAAAAGAAAGAAGAATACTGACATAAAAGAATCAAATCCTGCAATTGATTCGAATATTAAGATCTCTGTCGAACCACTAATAGATGAGGACCATATTGACCTTAATCAACTTTCGAAAGAAAGTCAAGCTGTCCTATTTCCACTCATAACATCAGATATGTCTGCAAGTCATGTGGCAGTTCATTCTTGTGAGATGACTGGGCTACCCGCCAGAATTCCCTCAACTGATGACGCTAGATTGACCACTCCTGATATTAATCGAGTCGAAAAACAGCAAATTGACTCTACTGAAATATCCACCTTAAAACGTAAAATGAAAAATAATAGCGTAAAACCAATCAATTCAGTGCTCAAAGGTCAAGTATCATCACCATTAGTAGGAGCTAAATCTAACCTGGCTACCTACTTCCCGGTCTGCGGGAGAAATTGCACTACTCAGCATGATGAAATCGTACTTGTTGATTGTCCATCTAGTTCCATTCCCAGAACATATAGTGAAGTATGTACATCATTCTCTGGAACTAACGGAAATGTCACCACTAGTAATCCAATGAATGATGTCAAGGCTCGGGACAATGTACCAAACACCTCGGGTTCACCATCTGTGCAATTAGTACCTGCACGCTCGACTGATTTACAATCTAGCAGTAATAAGGTGACATTACCTGCACTTTCTCAATCGAGCAATGATTCTAATCACTGTTCTATCTTGCACGACAATGTTGATCTCCCCAGTAGATCTAGCCCTGGGATGTTCGGTAACGGACTAGGAAAGGCAACATCGTTGGCTCCTCAACCTGTTATGGAACCTTCTATTCTGTCTCCTAACGATCAGCCACAATGCACTATTCCTCCATCTCATGTCCTTACCTGCACCTCGAAACAGGGCTTTTTAACAGGTAACTGCAACTTTGATTCTCGAGCTACTACCATGTTATCCCACCATGAAATTTTAGACATTCTTAGGAAGGAACTCAATGAAAGATCATTGCAACCTAATTCTTCCAATGTAACTTTTCATCAAGATCGACCTATGATCTCTCACCATGTCCCCTCCAGTGAAATCGCCTCTGATCCCCTCCCAACATCTTTTGTCCAGTCAACTGACACTAATGAACAAATCATCCTAGAAAAGCACCATTTATTAGGATTTGAGGGGAAAAGCGATCTACTTGGTAAGAACCGAATTAATCGGGCCTATATCTTGGCACTATTCAATCGCATCCCACAATTACGGATGTTTAAATCGGCAGACATTCTGAGAGTGTCAATAGCCACGGACAATAATTATCGTGCTGTAATCCAACTACCTTCAGAGGCTGTAAAGAAATATCTATGGTCTAATAAGGAAGGTATCTATGAAGAAGGCCTCACTTTGAATTTACTGGAAAACGAACAAGAGGCTACCAAATTTATTCAATTTAAATGTCCTCAGGCTTTGAGCCCCCAATCACATGCTCCATCGCAATCTCAAAATCATGGGGCAGCCAATGACGTAATCACTGAGCTTCTGCTTAAAGTAGGCATCTCTCATGACCTACCATGGCTTGTCCCCATGCTTAATTCTCTTTTAAAAACTACGGACCGCTCCCCCATCTCATAGCCGTCCTCCAAAACTCTGCTCTCTTTTCAATCGTGGAATTCTTGTGGCTACCTCAACCTTATGAAATGGCACTCAACCCTTGATTGCCTTAGTCGTCCATCAATACTTATGTTTCAGGAGACTATGAAAACCACTTCCCTTTCTTTTCCTGATTACTCAACGTATTATATTCCTGCTACGCGAGCTCCTGCCGGTCGTCCATCTGGTGGTATTATGATAGCTATAGATAACGCTCTCATGTTTAATTCAAAAATTGTCTGGCATGCTAATAATCTTTAGCAATATTACTGGAAACTAACGGCTACAATTATCGTCATTTAATTGTCATGACCATTTATTGGAATCCGTCTAATACCCCCATTGATGAGATGATTGAGGCAGTTGAGAACTGCTTAGAATTTGTAACTCACGAATACGATAATATTGAAATCATCCTCGGCGGTGATTTTAACTGCGATTGCAGAACCCCCAATGAAACTGGTAGATCTCCTAGAAACCTACTTTCGAAAACTAGAGGTAATATATGGAGGACCTTCTTGAAAGATTGGGATCTAGATCTTATTCCACCCGCTGACCCGTCAAATTGGATCACATGGTCAAGGGTTGGAAAAAGGTCAACAATTGACTTCGTATTTGTTAGTCACAATTTGCTTCTACGATCATCTCCACTAAGAATCCCCATGTTGCCTTTTGGTGACCACGCTGTACTTTCAGGCAACTTGAAATTCGACATTTCCATTACTGGAGTTGATCATGCTACTGCATTGTGTGAAGTAGATCGTCCTACGATTTCTATCAGATGGTCTATGACTCTGTGCAAGCAATTTACTCAATTTGTAAAGTCAGCTACAGCACTTTGGAACAACTCGGAACGAATGCCCACGACTGTTCTTGAGCAGCGATATGTCGAAATAACGCATGCAGCACTAACAAAAAGAAAAAAAACGATATTAAAAATCGTCACTTTTTTGATCCTCTTTGCAAAGCACAGAAGCGGGAGAAAAACAGGGCTCTTAGAGCTTTGAAAAAATCCACTGATCTTTCGCGGGAACGGTATCTCGCGCGGCGTAATTCCATCGTGTCAGCATACAAACGCAGTTTGAAGCAGATAAGACTAATAAGACACAATGAAATAAATTGCAAACTTGTTAGAGCCATTGTATCTCATGATACTCAAACTATATGGCGAACGATCAAGACCCACACCTCTCAAGTATCGCTTTCTATGCCGAATGTTATATCGGAATCTACCTGGTATGAGTATATCAGACACAAATTCAAGATTCCCGTGCGATTTTTGAATATAACGACTCCTGATTTAAGATATCATGACCTCCCGCGGTTGGTTTGGACTATCGCTGACATTAAGTGGGCGATATCTAAACTCAATTATTCTAAATCATCCGGCCCCGATGGCTTGCCTCCTTGTCTATACAAAGATGACCCGGATTTGTGGGCATGTATCTCAAACACCAAGTTTCAGTCTATCCTTAATACAGGAGTTATTCCTGTCTCATGGCTAACTGCCAATATCATCCCGATCTTTAAAAAAGGAGACGCTGCGTTACCGCAGAATTATCGACCTATTGCCTTAATTGACACTGCGGCCAAACTATTCGCCTCTCTCCTTCTTCATGA
The DNA here is from genome assembly GCF_040938575.1 of Ambystoma mexicanum. Classification (NCBI taxonomy): domain Eukaryota; kingdom Metazoa; phylum Chordata; class Amphibia; order Caudata; family Ambystomatidae; genus Ambystoma; species Ambystoma mexicanum. The sequence goes on from NC_090937.1 coordinate 1,680,517,106, forward strand.
CCTGGAGAATCACATCGAAGTACTTGGACTATACTCCAAATACCAAACTGGCTTTAGGAAAGGTATGTCCACCTCGCTCAATGCCATGATGATGGCATTTACCATCGCAGAAGCTAAGAAACTAACATCTAATCCTGTTTACATTGCTCTCATCGACATGTCCTCAGCCTTCGACACAGTGATTCGTAATTTATTATGGGCCAAACTTATCAATATGCGTATTCCATCTGTCCTTATTTATTGGCTCAAAGCCTTACACACTAACACCTCTTACAGAATTAAGCTCACTTCAGAGGGACGTATTACTAAAGCTATCAGCACAGAGGTAGGCCTAAAGCAAGGTTGTAACCTTGCTGCCACCCTTTTCAATCTATACCTCTCCGATCTCGATAAAGGTTGGGATGCAAAAAATCTCTTTTCTGTTAAAATTGGCTTGATCCGTCACAAATGGCTCGCCTTTGCAGATGATATTATCTTATTTGATCCCACCCCGTCAGGCCTCCAATTCAAACTACGGCTATTTGAGGAATTTGCATTAGCACACAATTTGACGCCTAACCCTGCCAAAACAGCAGTAATGGAATTTGGTGTTCGGAAGCGAACTGGCAAGTCGCAATGGCACATCATGCAGACTCCCATCCCTCTCATTACGGAAACGATTTATCTGGGTTATCATTTAACAGAGAAAAATTCTACCCTAATGTGGACTGACCTACTTAAAAAAAAGATCAGACCCCTGATATCACAATTGAAGGTAATTTATGCGAAATACTGTAAGTTTTCACTAACTCCCCTCATCGAATTTTTAACTTTAAAAATTGAAAGTGTAATTCTGTACTCTCTCGACATATGTATGGGTGAGATGGGCCCAATTCTGGATCAATTGCAAGGAACTGCCCTGAAACGTGCCATGTCGCTTGCGATATCCCTACCCAACGTAATCTTGAGGCATGAATTAGGTTTAGTCGCTCTTTCCACTCGATGTAAATGGCGATTTCTAACCCATTTCGCTAAGATTGGACATCCTATAGCGAACTCCCTATATGTTGAGTTGAATCGTACCATTAACCTGCTGCCCACATCCTCTATGGCTCTCTATGTGACAAAAATGGTTGCTATACTTAAGATGGCCAACATTACTGTGGATGATGTTCACTACAGACCAGGATATGCCAAAAAAAAACTGTTTGAACTCGATTGGTATACCTCTCTCGATAGCATGAGATCATACAAACTTTACAAGGAATATCACTTATTTACACGCAAACGTATCCCCAGATACGATTATATTGTGCTTTTTCCCTGTAATTCTACCCGGAAGATGTTTCTTTGGTTTAAATTTAATTTGTTCCATACCAAAGAAAGAGTAGTAAAATGGGTTGGTCATAAGTTGTATGCGTCGAGCCCTCATTGCAGATTTCCAATGTGCACCGCAACCATTGAAACATTAAAACATTTGATTTTATATTGTCCCCATTTTAAGAATCAAAGAACGATTTTATTCACCGAATTTGTAAATATTAATTTTACTGACTGCCTGCCTTTCCTTTGGGCTAGAATGATGCAAGGCAACCACAAACCGCTCATATATGCTCTAACGAAATTATGTAATGTAATTGTAAGAGAATTGGAAAAAGACTGCTACATGAATATTTCATGAATTATCCATTCTCTTTTCTCTACCCTTTGCAAATCTGTATAAGATAGATGATGCATGCCCATTTTAATGAGTAGATATTTCTATCGTCTATTTCCTTTTTCTTCCCTTTTTCTTCCCTTTTTCTTTTCTTTTCTTTGTCCTTTAGCAATATGTCATAGGAATTCTTGGTCTGTAATTTTACTTGAAGGATGGTCTCTTTTTTTATTCCTTTTTTATGATTAAATACTGTAATGTTTGATGTCCGAAGGTACCTTATGTAACGACTCTCTCAATATATTTGATTGTGTTTCTCTTCCTTTTGTAAAGACTCTCCTACTTGTTAGGAGCGTCAAATACAAATAAATAAATAAAAAAAAGGGAAAACCCTTTTACCTGGTGTAGAAAAAAAAAAGAAATGCTGGGATCCTAGCTCTGTTACTAGTGAGCAGTGTGTGCACCTGTGATAAGGCTGGGATCCTCTCTCTCTTACTTGTGAGCAGTGTACACTCAGGTGATAAGGCTGGGATCCTCTCTCTGTTACTAGTGAGCAGTGTGCACTCAGGTGATAAGGCTGGGATCCTCTCTCTGTTACTTGTGAGCAGTGTGTGCTTCTGTGATAAGGCTGGGATCCTATCTCTGTTACTAGTGAGCAGTGTGTGCACCTGTGATGAGGCTCGGATCCTCTCTCTGTTACTTGTGAGCAGTGTGCACTCAGGTGATAAAACTGGGATCCTCTCTCTGTTACTTGTGAGCAGTGTGCACTCAGGTGATAAAACTGGGATCCTCTCTCTGTTACTAGTGAGCAGTGTGCGTTCCTGGGATAAGGCTGGGATCCTTGTACTGTTACTAGTAAGCAGCGTGGGCTCCTGTGATAAGGCTGGGATCCTTTCTCTGTTACTAGTGAGCAGTGTGCACTCCTGTGATAAGGCTGGGATCCTCTCTCTGTTACTAGCGGGCAGTGTGCGGTCCTTTGATAAGGCTGGGATCCTCTCTCTGTTACTAATGAGCAGTGTGCGCTGAGGTGATAAGGCTGACATCCTCTCTCTGTTACTAGTGAGCAGTGTGCGCTCCTGTGATAAGGCTGGGATCCTGTCTCTGTAACTAGTGAGCAGTGTGTGCTCCTGTGATAAGGCTGGCATCCTCTCTCTGTTACTAGGGAGCAGTGTGCATTCAGGTGATAAGGCTGGGATTCTCTCTGTTACTAGTGAGCAGTGTGCACTCCTGTGATAAGGGTGGGATCCTCTCTCTGTTACTAGTGAGCAGTGTGTGCACCTGTGATAAGGCTGGGATCCTCTCTCTGTTACTTGTGAGCAGTGTGCACTCCTGTGATGAGGCTGGGATCCTCTCTCTGTTACTAGTGAGCAGTGTGCACTCCTGTGATAATGCTGGGATCCCCTCTCTGTTACTAGCGAGCAATTCAGATGATAAGGCTGGGATCTTCTCTCTGTTACTAGTGAGCAGTGTGTGCACCTGTGATAAGGCTGGGATCCTCTCTCTGTTACTTGTGAGCAGTGTGCACTCCTGTGATGAGGCTGGGATCCTCTCTCTGTTACTAGTGAGCAATGTGCGCTCCTGTGATAAGGCTGGGATCCTCTCTCTGTTACTAGTGAGCAGTGTGCACTCAGGTGATAAGGCTGGGATCCTCTCTCTGTTACTAGTGGGCAGTGTGCACCTGTGATAAGGCTGGGATCCTCTCTCTGTCACTTGTGAGCAGTGCGCACTCCTGTGATATGGCTGGGATCCTATCTCCGTTACTAGTGAGCAGTGTGTGCACCTGTGATAAGGCTGGGATCCTATCTCTGTTACTAGTGAGCAGTGTGCACTCAGGTGAGGGAGGGAGACCACCCAACACTTCTCCTAGCGAGGCCTGCGTGGCACTGAATGGCGATGCCCCCAGAGTGAAGGACAGCGCCTTAAGATTGGACTCGTATGTGCCCAGGGTGTGCTTTGAAGCGCTGGCGCGGGTGTAAGGGAGTGAGGGGGCGCCGGTGAGGAGCTCAGGGGCAGAGACTAGTCTCCCGGAGCTCGGGGGAGATGCCAGCCAATCACTTACACCTGGGCTGTTGCTGCTGGACCCCACCGGGCACCTGGGCGTTTGGGTATCTTCTGCACTTCCACAGAGGTCGCCCGTGTTGCCCCCACTGCCAACCCTAAAAGTGGCCGTTTGATGGTGTTGGTTGACATTTCAATGCAAGTCGCCTCTCACTCATGAGTGGCTTCAATACGGCTGCCTTGTCTTTTATTTGCAGTTCTGGTAAAAAAAAAAAAAAAAGCCAAAAATACACATTCTGACATCCCACCGCCCCTCCCCTCCACAGCCAGAAGAATTCAGGGGTCAGATTACAGAAACTATGCACAGGTGCAAAGTTTGCACGGTGTTAGCACTAGTGCAAAGAGCCATTGCACCTCGAGAAGGGCACATTCAACGCACCAGGGCAGAAATGGCCCTAGTGCTGAAAAGATGCATTTTCACTGCATGTTTGCACCGGGGCAAAGTTCCCCTGATGCAGAACTGCATCACATGTTCCTCTTTAGCCCTGGTGCCTTGAATGTGCCCTTCTCGAGATGCAATGGGTTTTTAATGTGCGAGTTTCTGTAATCAGACCCTCGGGGCCTCCCACTGGCTGCGATGCACCGTGCAGGACCTGTGTGAAGTAGTAAGGGGGGGCGGGGCGGGGGTCCCATCAAGCCCTACACCCCTGACAGGAGGCCATGGGCCCCCGCTATACGTTCCCATAGGGGCCCTCCAGAGCGCCGGTGACCCAGGGGTTACATCCGGTCGTGGGAACCTTGCACCCCCCCCCCTTCACCCCCTGCTGAGGCCGCCCCTCCTCCTCCACCCCCGGCCTGCAGACAGATCCGAGCCGCCCTGCTGATGGCAATCTGCACCAGGCTGGGCCCGGGCCAAGGGCGGCGAGATCTGAGGCCTGGCGGGGACTCCAAGTCCCTGGAGCAGGGCTCTGCGCCCACCCCCTCCACCTCTCCCTGCCCCCCTGCCAGGGAGCCTCAGGGGAGGCACAGAGTTCGTGCTCAGGGCTCGCCTGCAGAGAGAGAGGGGGCTTCCCTGCCCGACACGGAGCACGCACACACTCTGCACTGCAGTGGTGCGTGCACACAGTGGGGTGTTCTGTGAGCTCCCACCCCACACCCCCTGCCAGGGAGCCTCAGGGGAGGCGCAGAGCCCGTGCTCAGGGCTCGCCTGCAGAGAAAGAGGGGGCTTCCCTGTCCCTGACACGGAGCACGCACACACTCTGCACTGCAGTGGTGCGTGCACACAGTGGGGTGTTCTGTGAGCTCCCACCCCACACCCCCTGCCAGGGAGCCTCAGGGGAGGCGCAGAGCCCGTGCTCAGGGCTCGCCTGCAGAGAGAGAGGGGGCTTCCCTGCCCCTGACACGGAGCACGCACACACTCTGCACTGTAGTGGTGCGTGCACACAGTGGGGTGTTCTGTGACCTCACATGTCGCATTAATATACACCCGCAAAAAGTTCATTCACGTTCAGCAGTGACACGTGTGCTACTGTGGGCCCGATTCATGGAATACGGCGCAGAGATCCCGCAAATCCTGTGCGCCGAGAACGAGTCTGCGCAAGCCTGCGCGCACACTGCGCCTATTCATGGGACTGCTTCAGCAAAGTAGGCCTATCCACGACCCCGACACGCCCCCGCGCAAAGCCAAAACAGACACATTCACTTACCATTAAAGGCTCCCTGGGCGTGAACACACGTGTCCTGTGAAAAGTGCGTGGGGTCCCCCCCCCATCAAGCCAGCACCACTGCGATGCTGCCTGGTCCCCCGTAACTATAACCACCCCCCTGGAGCATGTGTACCATTTCTCGCAACAGTTGCCATATTTCAGTCAATCTGCATGTGAACCCCCATAAAGCGGCCCAGCACCCCACTATGCTGCAGGCCCGCACCCCTAACTCCGACATGCAAACTCATCTCCGCACTGCGATTCCTATGCGCAAGTGTCTTTACTCCTTCCTACGGGTGCCACCCCTAACTCCGACATGCAAACTCATCTCTGCACTGCGATTCCTATGCGCAAGTGTCTTTACGCCTTCCTACGTGTGCCACCCCTAACTCCGACATGCAAACTCATCTCCGCACTGCGATTCCTATGCGCAAGTGTCTTTACGCCGTCCTACGGGTGCCACCCCTAATTCCGACATGCAAACTCATCTCCGCACTGCGATTCCTATACGCAAGTGTCTTTACGCCTTCCTACGGGTGCCACCCCTAACTCCGACATGCAAACTCATCTCCGCACTGCGATTCCTATGCGCAAGTGTCTTTACGCCTTCCTACGGGTGCCACCCCTAACTCCGACATGCAAACTCATCTGCGCACTGCGATTCCTATGCGCAAGTGTCTTTACGCCTTCCTACGGGTGCCACCCCTAACTCCGACATGCAAACTCATCTCCGCACTGCGATTCCTATGCGCAAGTGTCTTTACGCCTTCCTACGGGTGCCACCCCTAACTCCGACATGCAAACTCATCTCCGCACTCCGATTCCTATGCGCAAGTGTCTTTACGCCTTCCTACGGGTGCCACCCCTAACTCCGACATGCAAACTCATCTCCGCACTGCGATTCCTATGCGCAAGTGTCTTTACGCCTTCCTACGGGTGCCACCCCTAACTCCGACATGCAAACTCATCTCCGCACTGCGATTCCTATGCGCAAGTGTCTTTACGCCTTCCTACGGGTGCCACCCCTAACTCCGACATGCAAACTCATCTCCGCACTGCGATTCCTATGCGCAAGTGTCTTTACGCCTTCCTACGGGTGCCACCCCTAACTCCGACATGCAAACTCATCTCCGCACTGCGATTCCTATGCGCAAGTGTCTTTACGCCTTCCTACGGGTGCCACCCCTAACTCCGACATGCAAACTCATCTCCGCACTGCGATTCCTATGCGCAAGTGTCTTTACGCCTTCCTACGGGCGCCACCCCTAACTCCGACATGCAAACTCATCTCCGCACTGCGATTCCTATGCGCAAGTGTCTTTACGCCTTCCTACGGGTGCCACCTCTAACTCCGACATGCAAACTCATCTGCGCACTGCGATTCCTATGCGCAAGTGTCTTTACGCCTTCCTACGGGTGCCACCCCTAACTCCGACATGCAAACTCATCTCCGCACTGCGATTCCTATGCGCAAGTGTCTTTACGCCTTCCTACGGGTGCCACCCCTAACTCCGACATGCAAACTCATCTCCGCACTGCGATTCCTATGCGCAAGTGTCTTTACGCCTTCCTACGGGTGCCACCCCTAACTCCGACATGCAAACTCATCTCCGCACTGCGATTCCTATGCGCAAGTGTCTTTACGCCTTCCTACGGGTGCCACCCCTAACTCCGACATGCAAACTCATCTCCGCACTGCGATTCCTATGCGCAAGTGTCTTTACGCCTTCCTACGGGTGCCACCCCTAACTCCGACATGCAAACTCATCTCCGCACTGCGATTCCTATGCGCAAGTGTCTTTACGCCTTCCTACGGGTGCCACCCCTAACTCCGACATGCAAACTCATCTCCGCACTGCGATTCCTATGCGCAAGTGTCTTTACGCCTTCCTACGGGTGCCACCCCTAACTCCGACATGCAAACTCATCTCCGCACTGCGATTCCTATGCGCAAGTGTCTTTACGCCTTCCTACGGGTGCCACCCCTAACTCCGACATGCAAACTCATCTCCGCACTGCGATTCCTATGCGCAAGTGTCTTTACGCCTTCCTACGGGTGCCACCCCTAACTCCGACATGCAAACTCATCTCCGCACTGCGATTCCTATGCGCAAGTGTCTTTACGCCTTCCTACGGGTGCCACCCCTAACTCCGACATGCAAACTCATCTTCGCACTGCGATTCCTATGCGCAAGTGTCTTTACGCCTTCCTACGGGTGCCACCCCTAACTCCGAGATGCAAACTCATCTCTGCACTGCGATTCCTATGCGCAAGTGTCTTTACGCCTTCCTGCGGGTGCCACCCCTAACTCCGACATGCAAACTCATCTCCGCACTGCGATTCCTATGCGCAAGTGTCTTTACGCCTTCCTACGGGTGCCAGAGAAATCGAGGGATTTGCGCTGGCATTTCACAGGCGAGAGGTTGCACGGTCACATCCATGAATACGCTTCGTTGTGCACATTTGTGGGCGTGGAATGGACTGCCTGCGGCCTGTCCCTTGTAATGCCCACTTTTCCCTTTTTCTCCCTCATTTTCCGAGTTCCGCCATCTGTGCAGAGCTCGCCCACATTTCACGCAACATCCCGATTCTTCCGCAAATAATTCCATGAATCAGGCCCTGTGTGTTTTTCATTGAACACGTTTAATCATGAATTGATGTATCTTTAAAACAATTAATGAAACATTGCATAAAAAAAAGAAATAGCAGTCTGAAAACCCCACCGCCCCCCCGCACCCCACGCTTTGCTTTGACTGAGAGCCTTCGAGGTCTAATCCACAGCGCCCGGGATGACACCCCAGATAGAGATGCACGGTATCATGAAACACTGACAGCTCCTCTGCCTCCCTTAGAGTGCACAGGCAGAGCTTTAAACAGTGCGTGCATAGCGCGTGCTTACCTAGGCTGCCGCCCTCGTCTAATTGCACTAAAAGTGTGATTATCACCCAACATAATGGTAGTATCATACAATGTCAACAGGTCTTTTACACCGCATCTCTGAAATGTGTGGTGAGCTTCTGGCACCTGGTTTTGCCAGAGCTTAAAGAGGAGGTGGTTATGAGGGCAAGGCAGGCATTACACATGTGGCGCTCGTCAGTGCGATCCAGAAGCACCAGGGTCCCAAATGCTGGTGTGGTGCTCCACTGTGTGTGGCATTGCTACTTGGCTACGTGTCCTATTAGAAGACGGCGCTGGGACACTGGGACTTTTCCTAGAGGCCCACCTGGAGGTAAGACATTAGTGAGCTATCCCAGGGGTTTGTAGATCCCCAAGCCTTAGTATCAGTCTGTACTAGCTCAGGACCTTGGTAGTGTGGCAGAGCAGTCAGGCTTATCTTAAGAGGAAGATGTGAGCTGGAGGTAAGTACTCTGAATCATAGCTAGACAGGCACAGCAAAGAAGAACGTACACTTATATTTACATAAAAGATATATATTCATTGTCATTACACCAGGATGACGTTAAATACTTCAGACGTTTACGGTAGAACATCTAGAATACTAGATAATACACTTCAGAGGTTCATGAGATGGTTTCTTCGCCTGGCAAGTCTTTAAAGTCCAAAAAAGCAACCCGAGCGAACAGCATTTCGGAGAGGGTTTGAAGTCTTGACAAGCAGCGAATTATGAAGAGATCCTGTGGATTGCTTCCAGTGTCTGAAGTTATTGAAGCAGCAACTTAGCAACTAACAAAGGAGACCGAAAAACAGACTCGAGAAGGGGACACAAGCAGCAGCTTGGGTCAGAGGTAAGAGGGGTTGCCCTGGACGCCTCTAGGTGCTCTCCAACACTCTCGAGCGATGGAATCAGGTAATTAATACCCTTTTCCTCATGGGACCTTTGGTCTGAAGAAAGTGTTAGTGTTGGCTCCTCCGTGATGTGTCAGCTCTGGACCGGACCTCTGTATTCCTTGGACTGGTGATGCAAGGCAGGACAATGGACGGTGACTCTCAGCAGCAGTCTCGAGGGAGGACCTGTGCACGACTTTCAGCAACTTCTCGCTTTACTCTGCGGTTTCGGCGCCTTTTCAGCAGCACCCACAAAGAACACGGATCGCCCGGTCAGTCTTCTTCGCTTCCTGCAGTGCCACACTCTGGTGGGGGGGTCTGGGTGAGTTTAACAGAAATATGGTAAAGACATTTACTCAGCATACACATATAAGACAGTGACTTTTAGGAAGGAGAATAGTTGGTTAGTGTTCTACCAGCAAGGCTTTTGGTTCTAGAGGTGGTTTCTTTGTCCAGCCAGGCTTTTAAGTCCAAAAACGCAACCCTAGCTAAAGGCAGTTTGGAGAGGGCATACAGTCTTGACAAGCAGAAGAATAGGAAACATTCCTGTGGATACTTTAGAGTCTCTGGTCTTTACGACGTAGCAAGATTCAACCAACGTTGGAGATCCTGTCAAGGACTCACTAAAGGGACACTAGCAGCAGCTTGGGTCGGGGGTAAGAGGGCTTTACCCTGGACACCGCTGGGCGCACTCCAATGCCCTGGAGCGACTTCACGGATCAAGGTAAGCACTACCTTTCTCCCCCCAGGACCTTAGGTTTGAAGACGACGCTGTGGCTGGATTATCCTCTATGGGGCAGCGCTGGACCAACCCTCTAGATTCCTTGGTGTGATGATGAGAGGCAGGGCAGTGGACAGGATCTCTTAGCAGCAGTCTCACGGAACTACCTCTGGCATGGCTTTCATCTACTTCTTTGGTCACTCTGTGGATTGGCGCCTTTTCTGCAGCACCAACAAAGGATGCAATTCGCCCTGTCTCTCAGACCCACACTTTGCTGAGCGAGTCTGGGTGAGTTGGATTGGATCTCTAGTGTCCTTGAGGGCTCAACCCAGATTTGGATAGGTTTGGCTTTTCGATGACAATGCACTTGGAATGGGTAGCATGTCTCCTGGTATTGGGGTTTCTTGGCTCTGGAAACTAGCTGGACCCCAGCAGATAGCTCAAATCAAGGTTCGTCTTGGGACTGGTTGTCCCCATCAGTCAAAGGGAAGGAGTCGTCCTCTTTGTTGGAGTTCCTCTGTCACACAGAAAAACGGGGTGTGGACAGAAGTGGCCAATTCAGAGTGTTGCAAAGGGTCCGCAGGTGTCTCTGGTTGTCTCATCTTTGGTTACTTCAGCTTCCAGAAGCCTCGCCTTTTACACAGCTCCAGCACTCACTCCTCTGCAGTCTTCCTCAGTGGTTTAGATAAAGGGGCATTTGCCTGTCCAATCAGGACAGCCAGAACCCCCAGTGTGAGCTATCCTGCAGAAGAAAAATCACACAATAGTTGGTAGGACACGTCCACTGCCACCAGCCATAACTAGGTGATCGTCTATGTGACTGAAAGTCACAGGAGCAGAGAGAATAGGGATAGAGGGTATCCCTGTGGCGCTCCGCTGAAGGTGGCGCGTGCCAATCTCTCAGACTATAGAGTTTTGAGAGAGATACTAAGTATCTCTCTATCCTTAGGAACTGTAGTTACTCTAGCATAAAGAAAGCAATCTCAAAGGAGGACCCTACAGGACCCCAGCGACACATAAGGCGCTGTGTGACGCAGCAGTGAAACACAGATGCCTTAAAGGGATGTGGAGGAAAGTAGATTCCTTAGGACATTAAAGGCAAGTAAAAATGTTTATTGTCCCTACGGGTCGGCCATGTTTTTTTAAGCCTAAGTGGCTCGATTTTAGAAAACTTTCCTATGGACCTTACCTGAGTTTTCGCCCATTAAACGCACGCGAAAACAGGCACCAGGGAGCCGCCATTTTGTGATAATCCTATCACTTGCCGCATCGCCCTGGCTGACCTGCTTCTGCGGCACTAAATCATATCCCCCGCCCCTGAGCCTGACATTATCAAAACATTCATATACCCCGCCTCTCTCCGTGACATTACTGTGCTGCGTAGGCAAACGCGCCCAGTCGTCTTCTACGCGACTCCACACAGAACCCGGAAACCAACACAGACCATCTCACAACACAGCGCGCCACAATTCGGAATATGAAACTGTACTTTAAAATCAAACAGCAACACGGTACATTTGGTAAAGTACATTTATTAGACATTAAATGTTTAGAGAATATTCAGCAATTGCCATATGAACTCCGAAAGCCATTTATTTTCTTTTATCTGTATCCGCAAATCCGTCTAAGTTAATATTGAGTCACGCACTGTTCCTTTATGGTACACAGGGTTTTGCTTTTCGTTAAAAGAAGCACTTTGGAAGCACGGTGAACCGCAAGGCTCTTCCATTAATTAGGCACTAGTCCACCGTAAAGGTTGATATGTTGCTTCTAGCCACTAGTACAGCGTAAGGGCATGTGGGCCCTTGGCGATCGTCCCATAATATGGTTAACGTGCTCCAGTTGTTCACACGAAGCTGCAAGTGTCTATTGAAGAATCCGTCTGCCGGTGTCTCAAACCGATGACAGTAGCAGAAGGGGAGCAAATACCTGTTATGAAAACAAAAAAAATATAATTAGTCTCGCCAGCCGATCTTCATTAATATTACTCATTTTATTTATTACGGCCGATCAGAAACTATTTGCTTGCAAGGATAGTTCAATGGAGTATGTTCGGCTCTAAAATCAATGCGAAAAGTAACGAAATAAATCGAGGCCAACACACAATGAGAAATGACAGTTTGTCTACATGCGTGTGCAATGATATGATATATGATATGGCATTTGTAACGCGCCTATACTTTTCAAGGCGCGACGAGGCAGGGGGGGAACAAGGGCAGACAGACAACGATCCTACTAGGCCAGGTGTCTTTCAGATCACGCATGGGGAAGGGGAGAGGGGGGTAAAAGGGCTGTACATGGTTAGTAGAATACAAGATAAATAATAGGGCCAGCTGGTGGCACGTGCAAGGTAAATGCCGGGAGAAAGGGCTGAAGGATACAGAGACAGTCCCGTAGTGCAGGTAGGCAGTGCAGGGAAAAGTGGCTGGGCCAAGGACCGAGATCGGTGAGATCAGTGGACCTGCATGCCCATGTGCCCACTATGAACACGTTTTCCTTGCTTTTCCTAGCTCTTCATTCATTCATTTATTCATGCATCCATTCATTAATTCTTCATTCCGGTATAAAAGCGTCTAAAGATTTACTCACATTATATTTGAAATTTCCATTGTGTCTCTGCGTAATGCAGTCTGTAAATCTGACCATGCTCTTGACAACGATTTTTCCTATACTGAACTAAAATGAAACTCGGTCTAGTTTCTGAATTTTCTGCCTTATCGTCTCTTACGTTATTGCACACCCCCTTCAAATGAAGTTCTTTCGGCATGGTCCCTATCTCAAGGTCAAAAAACAATAGACCCTTATACTTTCAGTGCGACTTGTGGGCCTTTTCTGGGCGCGAGCTGAAAATCAAAGCCGCTGTCCTTCGCATTCTTTATTTGCAACATCACGTAGTAAAGGCATCTGCGAGAACTTGAAGTTTAGAATCCCTCTATGTAGTGCGCCACAATGTGCAAATGCGAACTGGCCTCTCTCCCAAATGCCACGGCCCGCTTGGCGTATTTAAAGGCCCCCAATTTTGTCCCTGTTGTCTGCGAGCTTTGCAGCCCAAATTGAGACATTTAATTTTTGGCGCAAGGTCAGGGAAAGCATAAAGTACCACAGGAGTTGAGTTAAAAGTGAGATTTATTGTTTGTTTGTTTGTTTTATTATTTGCAATACACAAGCCTCCCCTCCGTTAACAGTGCGCAACAGTGCGCAGCATTTACATTTACATGAGAAAAATATATACATACACATATGTGAGGTGAATAGAGAGAATTCAAAGATGACACCCAGCTTGCTCGCCACCCATGATGGTGAAGGTAGGTGTTAGGTTTACAGGTACACTGTACAATAACATTTATTTACAAAAAGACAATCGTATTGCAATTATTTAAACCAGGATTTGTACTTCACAACCAGCTGTGCTTCTCGTGGACATGGCACAGTTGCAATGTTCGGTGGCAATGGATCACTGCTCTGCACAGAAACGTCCAAAATTCCATATCTGTGCTTCTCTAACACAGCAACAATAAGGCCTTTCACAAAGTCGAACTGCATTTCATCATAGACTGGTTTGATCACCCATTGCTTACTTCGTTTTGAAAACACCTTAGTGTAGCGAGGCATCCTTACTTTACCCCTAGTCCAAGATTGTTCACGTCCGACATTGCTGTTATGGGCCAAGACCGCTAGTAGAGTGCGATGTTTCATGCCCCGAAAGCTAAAATGCAAGCGCTTTGGCCTGTACTTTAGGCACATATTGTGGAACACCTCCAAATCTCCTGTGTGACAGAATTCTGTCAGTCCTCTCAAATCTCTTGATAGAGTTTTGTCGAAAACAATCTTCTCAATGGCTTTGTGTGTCAGTGATGATGGAATCAACCACTTCTTCTTCCGTGCCTCCTCTGGGGACAAAGGGCCATGTTCACATTGGTGGAAATGTTCATTTGCTGTCCAGCGGTGAACGTTGGTACAGTGGTGCATCAGTGACCACCATTTTTCAAGTAGTATTTCCACTGACCCCTCACAAGTTTTTGAGCTCCACCAAAGATGGTTGGTGATAGAATGTGACCACTGCAAAATACTTTCAAAACCTTTTTTTTTCCCTGCAGCTGAGATTTTCTTATTGATTGATTTAGCAAGATGCCATACGTCAAATTGATGATTAATAAGCGGGAACTGCTCTCTCATTGTCTTGCCAATTAAAACGTGTCTGTCCGTGGCTATGAGGTCGATGTGCATTCCCCTCTATTGTAGATATTCCAACGATTTTATAAATCCTAGTTTCTCCATGGCCACTGAGGATTTACATTGGGACACCTGCACGACCACCGAACTCACAATTTTCTTACTATCCATGTCCTAAAAGTGGTAGGTGCAGTACTTGGCAGAAAATCCAGGGCTGTCGCACTGTCCATCGCTGGCTAGCCTGAAACTTTTCCCTTCGAATTAACTTGCTAGAGACAATTCTTCAATTTTCCAAGCATCGCTAATGGCCGGAAACAGATAATCACGTTGGTATATGTAGTACAGCGATTTAGAAATGAAAGGGAGTCCCACAAACTGAAAGAAAGCCTCTAACTTTCTAAAACTGGAGCCACTAAAAAGTGATGCAGCTGCACACAGTAGATTGCCTGCTGGCAGTTTCCCCAGCATCGTTTGTGCAGACCATGAGAACCTATGATTTAATCGGCAGGCGGCCTTTTTTTTGACGTTACTGCCTTTTATTTGACGAGTTACATTAATGAATGGCTTCCCACATACTTTCCCTCTAACTGAATGTCCACATTTCAGCATACTTATAATTTCCATCAAACAACTTTCGAATACAATGTATTTGCTCTCTTTCATTAGACTGTCATCCTGCGTCAACGTTGTTTCGGCCTGTGACATTGCAGAGATTTCAAAACATTGGAAAGTAATATCGCTGATATCAAGTTCTGAGGCGTCTATGGATGCTGCGGCTGGTTCATTCTCTGTCATTTCGACATCTATTACTTCAACATTGATTGGAGAACACAACAATTTCGACATGTTTTTGGGTGGCAATTTTTTGGCGGGTGTAGATTGTGTGAATTGATCTGCAACTACTTCAGAGCTATCTTCAATACATTCAATAACATCTTCTTGTGGTGGTGCGGTCGCACTGTAGCAATGATCCAATGCAACTTTTCTGTATTCTCCAAACACAGTTAATTCATGTTCTGGCCATTGGACATGAGCATCTCGAGCCTGAACATGCCTCGCCTTAATTAATAGTTCATCCGTAGTGTACATGGTCTGGCAAGCAACATATCTCATTCGCTTCGCTGTCTGTGTATGTATAGGTCTGACACCCACGGGTAACTAGAGGAGAGATTGGAAAAGGGATGTTCAGTTTAAACACAAGATAAAGTATAGTACAATTGACTGGAAAAAAACATACAATAGTCCTCAGCACAAACATTTTTTTAAAGTTATGAACTGTTTGTAACTAACCTTTTTTTGTTTTTTTTCTTTGCAACTTTTTTGACTCGACCTTCAACATCTGCACGCTGTTGCTCCGATTCATTTCCGCATGCCCTCCCTTCCTCTTGCGCTGCAATGACTATATTTTCTGTATCCGCATAGACAGCACGGAATGAGGCTCCATCGTCTCCCTGAAACATAGTACTTTCATTACTATGTAACAAAATATTGTTAGCATAAAACACACGTAAGGACGCACACACAGGTACATCTCAATAGCCAAACACGATTTAAACCTTGTGTGCAACAATCAAATGACAAGTATTCGACCAGTGATGATCTATTTCGATGGAGCTGTCAGTATCCATACCTCTGGCTCTGCATGCACTGCCATGAATGGTTGTATTGGAGAGGAGGCATCTGCATCTCCCTGAAACACAGTACTTGCATTAGTATGCTTTTCAATATTGGAAACATAGCACACACTTGGGGCCGACGGCACAGGTACATATAAAGAGATAACCACAAATGATGCATTGTCTAAAACAATCAAGGAAAATATAAATATGCAGATTTCATCGACTTATTTCTCCGATTCCTTTACATCTGCATCATCAAAATGAGATGTTGTGATTGTGGTGGAAGCTCCGTTGTCTCCCTGAAACACAGTACTTGCATTAGTATGGTTTTCAATTTTGGAAACATAACACACACTTGGGGTCGAACTCACAGGTACATATAAAGAGATAACCACAAATGATGCATTGTCTAAAAGAATCAAGGAAAATCTAAATATGATCACATTTCATCGACTTATTTCTCCGATTTATTTACATCTGCATCATCTAAATTGGATGTTGTGATCTTAGTGGAAGCTTCGTCGTCTCCCTGAAACACAGCACTTGCGTTAATAGGGAAGAAAGTATAGCAAATGGAATCACGTTATATGATCACGCATGATGGAGCTGTCAGTATCCATACCTCGTGCTGCTGAAGAATATCTATGGATGTTGCAAATGTAGTGCGCACTTCCGAAAGCTGTTGCGCCGATTCGTATACGCATGGTCCCGCTTCCACTTCCCCTGGAATTACTTGAATGTCAGGCTCTGCATCAAGTGCAGGGGTTGACGCTCCATCAACTGCCTGAAACATAGTACTTGCATTAGTGAGGATTACAATAGTGAAAACATAACACACACCTGGGGTCGACAGCACAGGTACATATCAACGGCTAACCACAAATGAAACATTGTGTAGAACAATCAAACGACAGGAATTCCAGCTCTGATGATGACGCTTGATGGAGCTGTAAGTATCCACACCTCCTGCTGGTGAAGAACATCTAGAAATGTTGTAGATGTGGCGGACGCTTCAGCATCTCCCTGAAAGACAGTACTTGCATTAGTATGGATAACACTAATTATAACTGAAAACAAACACCAGTGGACGATAACTAAGGTGTATATCAATTGGAAAGCACTAACCAAACATTCGGTAAAATGATTACACGATAGAATAAAACTATTACTTGACATGCATAAAACAAGTCTGTAGCGGATTAGCCTAGTAAGATTACCTGATACGCGCTAGAAGTGGTTGATAACTGCGACCACATCAAGGATGTAGAATGTTCTTGCTTCAGATTCAAGGGATAGTCAAGAAGTTGTAAAGGTAAATTAATGATTGATAATGAAATGCCAATATTAAAAATAGCCATGTAAGCTGACAGAATACTTGAAAAATGCTCAATACAGCACAGTTCTCTCTCCCCATATATATATACATTGCGTTTGTGGGTTATGAAATCGAAAAAGAATATATTGATAAATGTCATTATTCAAAAAGCTGTACACTCATATCAATATCGAAATTATTACAAGGGATAGAACACCTACAATATAAATTAATCCATTTGGCTACCTACACACTACTGCAAGGCCTAAAGATAAATCCGGACACTTGACTCACCGATGGCGGAATGTGGACGAATAGAGTGGGAATAGCGTTTCCGTGTCGTTCGCCGTTTATTCTTCTTTGTTACCCAAGATGTGGCGTACATGTCCAAGGAAAAGTGCCGGCTGCAGATGCGGCATCGATCACCCCTCTTGTCCTGTAAGACTTGTTGGACTCTACTTTCCAGCTCATCCAGTGGATATCCGCAATGTCTGACCCATTCTCTTATTCGATCAACAGTTTTCGGGAATACATGCATTGTAGTGCCTTCAGATTTAGCATGGGTCTTCGAAGGGCAACCGCTAATCGAACAGGCAGGCATTGTTGATAAATCTGAAAAGTAAATATCGACATTATTATACAATCTTCAAGAATAAAGATTTGATACAAAAGTAAATGAATCATACAATGATCAATGCAAGGTTTGTTTTGGTCGCAGGAACTATACCAGTTCATTATGTGCAGCTTAGTATTTGCATAAGTTGCAGAAATGTATAAATGATGTGACTAAAATCTGAACATGTGACTCATCCCTTGGATGTTCTGTCTTGCACGAGAAGGAAACATGCTTACATTATAGACTGGACCCCCGAAGGATGCAATTCAATGACAATAGACACAGATGAAAATCAATAGATCTATTGATAGCATAGCAATGGAAACTCAAGTCAATAGCAATGAGACCAATGAACCTAGCACTATTGTGTACTCAAATCTGTGAAATATGATTAGGATACATGGCCTTACCTTGACCAACAAACAGTTGGGTTCAGCAAGCAGAGCAGTATGTTGAAGGAGAATAGGTGGGTGGCCACAGGTAGCACACTGATGGGTTTGCTCTAAGCGGTCCCAGAAGTTCACGGATAGCACGACGACGAGCAGATTAGAGCAGATCTCAGTAGTTGCCAGGTAACACGTTCAGGAGTTGACTTGCAAAGCACAAAGATGTTCTCATGAGACATATCAAGTGGTTTATAAAGTATTAGAAATAGGGGTGTGTTTGTGAATGAATGACGTATGTATGTCGTGGTTTTAGGGGGGCAGCCTGCTTCAAGGGGAGGCCTGGCTGGAGACACGGGGTCTGAGGAGGCCATGTGAGCGATGGCACCTTGGCGTGGGATACCTTTTGAAGTGTACATGTAGTTTGGCACCTTGGCCGTTCGCGCCCCTGACAGCCCCACATGCCAGCGCGCATCCACCGGCGCGAACCGCATTTATATGAATATACAGTATATCGCCTTTATATGAATGATAGTATATCGTTGCTTATCAATAACAAATGCCACATACTGGAGATTCTTGTGAGCACAGACCCACACTTCAACCAGTGTATTATAGTGGTCAAGACCCTAAGGCCTGTATAATCAAATGGTATATGTTAGTATAGATATATGTGTGACTTTTATAGAGAAATAACCTACTGAAAGACCTTGAACAAGTGTTATTTAGTGCATGCATTATCGAGATTATGTTATGTTAGCTTAGATAGATAGTGACCACCCTGCTTCACAGCGACCAGACCTTCACCCATTCGGAGCACAGATGTCTGACGTCCATCCTTGAATGGAGACACACTTGATTCATTTAAAAAATCGAAACAACCGTTGTTAAAATATATGTGGTGTTTTATTTTGTATCTTATTTTCATGACACAAAAATACAAGACTTTAAAGATTATACAGGTCAGGTTGCAGCACAGCGAGAGAAAATCCCCTGTACTGGCTGCTGTCACTCGGGAACGTTTCTCTAATGGCACGAACGGCACAGGCGGGAATCACTCTTCGAACGCTGTGTCCAAGCCTTCCGTGAAGCCACCATGTAAAGGAACGATAGGCCACCAGCCTGTACCACCTGTGAAAAGGAATGAAACAAACTGTTTTTAAATGACCAAGATAAGTTTAATAAACGTTTGTTGTCAATGACAATTCTTGTAACTAATGGCATTCTGCACGGACAAATGCTATCTAGACAATGCACACTATTGAACGTCTTACATGCGTTACAATGATATGTAGATGTAATTTTGGATATAGTAGAAGAACATGAAATAGGAGTGGCATGACAAGCAGAGAATACTTACTCGTTACTCGGATTACGAGGACGAACAGTTGCGTGAAGTTCGTGCCGTGTGAGGCAGGCTGCCCTGAAGTCTGGCAGCTCGGTGATGCATTGCGGTCGTGGCTCGCCTTCCGAAATGTAGGCCAGGCATCCCGAGTTTTCTCGGCAGCAGCAGTTCTCGTCCTCAGATGGCATTAGCTTGCACCGATTGCATGTGCACCAGGTGGAGACGCCGTCCATTCGACTAGACCCAGGCTCTTCATCTGTTGATTCGTCCTGCCAACTGCCGTCCGAATCCCCATCGTTTTCGCGTGCTTCCCTTTCCAGTAGTTCCTCCTCGGTATACTCGGGCTCGTACATGTAGGGCATTATTGTAGCCATTGTGTGTTAAATAAACTAAAATAATTTATAGCGGTGGTACTGGTATCTGTTCACACGGGCTACAAGCGGCGAAGGTAGCTGACCAGAGCACTGAAACGAGTCACAGAATACACAAAGTAACACAGAGAGAGGAATGGAATCGAAAATCTGCTGCTGTGTGTTGTGAAACGGTCTGTTTATACTTATTGAGGAAAGAGGCGTCCTGCCATTTC
Source organism: Ambystoma mexicanum (assembly GCF_040938575.1). Classification (NCBI taxonomy): domain Eukaryota; kingdom Metazoa; phylum Chordata; class Amphibia; order Caudata; family Ambystomatidae; genus Ambystoma; species Ambystoma mexicanum. The sequence goes on from NC_090937.1 coordinate 1,680,536,988, forward strand.
CATGGCGACACGTCATTAGCTGAGGCGCAGCGATTGTTGACACGAGACGTGCTTTGGCGTTGGGAAATGGGCGGTACGAGTCTGCTGATGGCAGGCTCAGGGGCGGGGGAATTGATTTAGTGCCACAAAAGCAGGTCAGCCAGGGCGATGGGGGAAAAGATAAGATTATCAGAGAATGGTGGCTCCTTGGTGCTTGTTTTCACATGCGTTTAATGGACGAAAACTCGGGTAAGGTCCATAGGAAAGATTTCTAAAATCGAGCCACTTAGGCTTAAAAAAACATGGCCGACCCGTAGGGACAATAACATTTTTTGCTAGACCATGCCTTTAATCTCACTGGGCATTGCCTGGAAAAATCAGGGTGTGCCAAGGGACCTGTGCTTAAGGCGCCGCGTCAAAAGCGCTGTGCCGGAATGTCAGCTTTGTAGCTTGGTGACTACCTGCACTTCTTCTTTTCCATTTAAAGCACTGGGAATAGGTGAAAAAGGTGGCAGAGAAAAGGGGATTGAACGTGCGCGAAAGTCGGTGACACAAGTTGCAGTTGGGCATAGCGAGAGAGACATAGGCAATTAGACAAATGGATGGGGCATACATAGACAGTGAAACAAACAGGGAAGCGCAGTGCGATAGAGAGAGAGGGGGGGCAACTCTGGCCCTGGGAGAGAAACAAAATAAGTGACACACAGATGTTGGGATAAATTGAGAAGAGCCAAATAGAAAGTGAAAACGAGTACGAGTGTGAGCGCAGGGCAGAGAACTGAAGAGTGAGAAGAGGTGGCACGAAAGGAAAATGCGTGGACTGTGAGGAAGGAACGAGAGATAGAAAAAGTGACGCAAAGATAAAGGACATGAATGACGAAAGAGAGTGACCGGGAGAGTGTCACTTAGATAACCAGGGGAAGAGAGACATGGGAGAGGTGAGTTCTAGAGAACGAAAGAGAAAAAGAGAGAGGATGTATGTGTGTGATGGTGACAGGGCCTTTCAATGTTTTCCTTTCAGATGGGCCCCAAGCCTTAAGGTGGCCCTAAGCAGCTGCCCTTTGCTGGCAGTCCTATGACACAGCAACATACATCTTTAATTTAGGATTTGAATGTACCCTTTACGGCATGCACATTACAGGCTAGCTTTGCAGGCGGTCAGCTCATGGGCTTTCCAATATCCAGCAGGGTTCTTCTCGCCTGGTTGTCTTTTTGGTTCCCTTTACAGTGCAAACGTTACAGGTTGCCTTTGCTTGAGCCTTCGGGACGCCACCTCTTTTGGGCATTTCAATAGACAGCACAGTTCTTCTCATCTCTCAGCTGGCATTTAGTGTTACAGCTCCCTGCTGGCTGCCCACCCCTTGACAATCTGCCCATCTGCTTCATTCTTTTGACTCTGTTGTCATTTAAGGGCCCCATGAGTGCTACAGACTGGTTTTCCTAACTGTAGCAAAGGGGGGCGCCCACGCATCATATTGAAATGGGCACCCACCAGCCCTGACATACCTTCAGCCAGCCCTGGTGTGTAATATGGTTTTGTTTGCATTAGGAACAGGACCCCCATACTCAAAATAAGGTTCTTGCCGTAAATAAATGAGAAGTCTGGAAAATGTCAAGGTGCAAGTACATCTCCTCCAGCAGTGGCCTGAAGCTCTGTCGGTCTTTGGGAGTGTGCTGTTGACATCATGGGCCTCATTACAAGTGAGGCGGTAAGGGGTTAACGGCGCCGGTAAAGGTGCCGGTGCCGTTAACCCCGTACCGCCTCATTACGTGGTCCCCTCACGGGACCCGCTCTGAGGGTCAGACCAGACGTCCTTTGCGGGTCCCGCGAGGGGACCAGCATGCTAACAACGGGCCCGTCATTAACGGGCCCGTTGTTAGCATGCTCCCCATTCCTTTCGAGTCATATGGGGGCTCAAATGGGAATGGGAATGGGCATGGTCCGGGTTCCCTGAATGGGGAAATACCGGGCCCTCCAAAGTCAGAATGGCTCGGTATGTCCCCATTCAGGGACCACAGACCCGGGCCAAGGGCATGGCTACCTCCAAACTCGTAATGAGGCCCCACGAGTAATTTAAGCAACTGACGAAGGTTTTCATAAACTGAAGCGCTTTGGGCTACTTCACTTTGAATGTCTTACTCATGAACTCATGTTTATCTACAATTGTCTATATGAGTATTGATGAACTTGGCTTTGAATCTACAGTAAATATGGATTATCTTTGAGGCCTTCATTTATCACAGGGTTGTCCAACTCCAGGTCTCGAGGGCCGCAATCCTGGCAGGTTTTCATGATATCCTCCATTAATATTCATGAGAAAAAAATGGCATACATTTAGAATCATTGAATGCAAATTTATTTCAGAAATGTTTATGAGGGATATCCTGAAAATCTGACGTGTTTCCAGCCCTGGAAGTTTGGATTTGCAGAATCCTGATTTAACTTGTTTAAAAGATGTCATGCATTTGGGCATGCTTCCTCCAGTCAATTCTTGTGATTTGGTCTTGCATAAAGTTTTGGCAGGGCTGTTGCTCCTTATCTCAATAAGGCCAGATGATGCTTAAAAAAAAGAATGAAACAAAAATTGGTTTATTCTGCAAAATTTTAAATTCAATTTTTATAAAAGAATAAACAGAGTCTTCACTTGATCAAGGATGAATTGATAGAGTCAAATGAGGGGCCTGATGGCCTCCTGTGAATATTCCTGGCGGTTCTAAAAAATGTTGCAAGTTTACCCTCGTAGACCGCGCCAGTGCGCATAGGCCGGGAGGCTCTGTTCCACTCCGAAATGCCATCGACCAGAGCAGACCGGCTGCAGGGTCGAGACGACTTCTAGTAGTCCCCTACCTCATCTTTACGTACCCCTGACTGAGCAACGTGGAATTCAAGAGAAGCTGGTATTATTTTCCTTAAAGTCAAGGCACTATTATGAGCAAGCAGGCGGGGCCTGTTAGCTGCACGAGTAACATATCATTTGTGTGTGAAAAGCACATTTGAGAGCTTCGGGCGGCGTTCATACAGTCATTTAAAAGGCCAATCAAGGCTGCCCCTAGAATTTCTGGGGCCAAGTGAGCCACATTAATTTCGAGGCCCCTTAATTTGCTTTTGGTGACATCACAGGAAGTGACATCACAAGATACTGACCACTACGTATGTAGGTAGGGATAAACATGGTAAAGAAAACCAGATATATATGTAAATAACTCGACAGGAACATTTCCAATAACTACACTAGCGAAGTATAATAGATGCCCACCTTTTAAGCCGAACAATGTATAATGGAATCGTCCAAAGAAAACAAAATTCAAGCATGAGACGTGCGCTTTAATGGCACTTTTATGTGTTCTTGTGTGTAAGCGTCTGCATTGGAAACATGACCACCTGGTGTGAAATTCTAGTAGCTAAACACTTGAGCAAGCAAACATTTTGTTAAAATTCTTGCCTCAAAACCACACAACTCTGCTTCATGTGGCGTGATGTCCATTAGGGATTTCAAGTGGAGAAACCTTCAACAAACTAATAAAAGACACTAGCCTCACCATATCCCCCAGTGACCCATGCCCACCCGCCATCAACGTACCCGTCCCCCCAGTGACACATGCCCACCCGGCATTAACCTCACTGGATCACCAAGTGACCCATGCCCACCTGGCATTAACCTCACCGGATCACCAAGTGACCCATGCCCACTGGGCGTCAACCTCGCTGGATCCCCCAGTGACCCGTGCCCACCTGGCATCAACCTCCCAGATCGCCCAGTGACCCATGCCCACCCGGCATCAACCTCCCAGATCCCCCAGTGGCCCATGCCCACCCAGCATCGACCTCCCCGGATCCCCCAGTGACACATGCCCACCCGGCATTAACCTCACTGGATCGCTAAGTGACCCATGCCCACCTGGCATTAACCTCACCGGATCGCCAAGTGACCCATGCCCACCTGGCATCAACCTCACCGGATCGCCAAGTGACCCATGCCCACCCGGCATTAACCTCACCGGATCGCCAAGTGACCCATGCCCACCTGGCATCAAACTCACCGGATCGCCAAGTGACCCATGCCCACCCAGCATCAACCTCACCGGATTGCCAAGTGACGCATGCCCACCTGGCATCAACCTCACCGGATCGCCAAGTGACCCATGCCCACCTGGCATCAACCTCACCGGATCGCCAAGTGACCCATGCCCACCTGCATTAACCTCACCGGATCGCCAAGTGACCCATGCCCACCTGGCATCAACCTCACCGGATCGCCAAGTGAGCCATGCCCACCTGGCATCAACCTCACCGGATTGCCAAGTGACCCATGCCCACCTGGCATCAACCTCACCGGATCGCCAAGTGACCCATGCCCACCTGCATTAACCTCACCGGATCGCCAAGTGACCCATGCCCACCTGGCATCAACCTCACCGGATCGCCAAGTGACCCATGCCCACCTGGCATCAACCTCACCGGATTTCCAAGTGATCCATGCCCACCCGCATTAACCTCACCGGATCACCAAGTGACCCATGCCCACCTGGCATCAACCTCACCGGATTGCCAAGTGATCCATGCCCACCCGCATTAACCTCACCGGATCACCAAGTGACCCATGCCCACCTGGCATTAACCTCACCGGATCGCCAAGTGACCCATGCCCACTGGGCATCAACCTCCCAGATCCCCTAGTGACCCATGCCCACTGGGCGTCAACCTCGCTGTATCCCCCAGTGACCCATGCCCACCTGGCATCAACCTCCCAGATCCCCTAGTGGCCCATGCCCACTGGAATTAACCTCACCAGATCCCCCAGTGACCCATGCCCACCCGGCATCAACCTCCCAGATCCCCCAGTGGCCCATGCCTACCTGGCATCAACATCCCGGATCCCCCAGTGACCCATGCCCACCTGGCATTAAACTCACCGGATCACCAAGAGACCCATGCCCACCGGACATCAACCTCACCGGATCGCCAGTGACCCATGCCCACCCGGCAATAACCTCACCGGATCGCCAAGTGACCCATGCCCACCTGGCATTAACCTCACCGGATCGCCAAGTGACCCATGCCCACCTGGCATTAACTTCACCGGATCACCACGTGACCCATGCCCACTGGGCGTCAACCTCGCTGGATCCCCCAGTGACCCATGCCCACGCGGCATTAACCTCCCAGATCCCCCAGTGACCCATGCCCACTGGGCATCAACCTCACCAGATCCCCCAGTGACCCATGCCCACCCGGCATCAACCTCGCTGGATCCCCCAGTGACCCATGCCCACCTGGCATCAACCTCCCAGATCTCCCAGTGACCCATGCCCACCGGGCATCAACCTCCCAGATCCCCCAGTGACCCATGCCCACCCGGCATCAACCTCACCAGATCCCCCAGTGACCCATGCCCACCCGGCATCAACCTCGCTGGATCCCCCAGTGACCCATGCCCACCTGGCATCAACCTCACCGGATTACCAAGTGACCCATGCCCACCCGGCATCAACCTCGCTGGATCCCCCAGTGACCCATGCCCACCGGGTATCAACCTCCCAGATGCCCCAGTGACCCATGCCCACCCGGCATCAACCTCGCTGGATCCCCCAGTGACCCATGCCCACCTGGCATCAACCTCACCGGATCACCAAGTGACCCATGCCCACCCGGCATCAACCTCGCTGGATCCCCCAGTGACCCATGCCCACCGGGTATCAACCTCCCAGATGCCCCAGTGACCCATGCCCACCTGGCATCAACCTCACCGGATCGCCAAGTGACCCATGCCCACCTGGCATCAACCTCACCGGATTTCCAAGTGATCCATGCCCACCCGCATTAACCTCACCGGATCACCAAGTGACCCATGCCCACCTGGCATCAACCTCACCGGATTGCCAAGTGATCCATGCCCACCCGCATTAACCTCACCGGATCACCAAGTGACCCATGCCCACCTGGCATTAACCTCACCGGATCACCAAGTGACCCATGCCCACTGGGCATCAACCTCCCAGATCCCCTAGTGACCCATGCCCACTGGGCGTCAACCTCGCTGGATCCCCCAGTGACCCATGCCCACCTGGCATCAACCTCCCAGATCCCCTAGTGGCCCATGCCCACTGGAATTAACCTCACCAGATCCCCCAGTGACCCATGCCCACCCGGCATCAACCTCCCAGATCCCCCAGTGGCCCATGCCTACCTGGCATCAACATCCCGGATCCCCCAGTGACCCATGCCCACCTGGCATTAAACTCACCGGATCACCAAGAGACCCATGCCCACCGGACATCAACCTCACCGGATCGCCAGTGACCCATGCCCACCCGGCAATAACCTCACCGGATCGCCAAGTGACCCATGCCCACCTGGCATTAACCTCACCGGATCGCCAAGTGACCCATGCCCATCTGGCATTAACTTCACCGGATCACCACGTGACCCATGCCCACTGGGCGTCAACCTCGCTGGATCCCCCAGTGACCCATGCCCACGCGGCATTAACCTCCCAGATCCCCCAGTGACCCATGCCCACTGGGCATCAACCTCACCAGATCCCCCAGTGACCCATGCCCACCTGGCATCAACCTCGCTGGATCCCCCAGTGACCCATGCCCACCTGGCATCAACCTCCCAGATCCCCCAGTGACCCATGCACACCGGGCATCAACCTCCCAGATCCCCCAGTGACCCATGCCCACCCGGCATCAACCTCACCAGATCCCCCAGTGACCCATGCCCACCCGGCATCAACCTCGCTGGATCCCCCAGTGACCCATGCCCACCTGGCATCAACCTCACCGGATTACCAAGTGACCCATGCCCACCCGGCATCAACCTCGCTGGATCCCCCAGTGACCCATGCCCACCGGGTATCAACCTCCCAGATGCCCCAGTGACCCATGCCCACCCGGCATCAACCTCGCTGGATCCCCCAGTGACCCATGCCCACCTGGCATCAACCTCACCGGATCACCAAGTGACCCATGCCCACCCGGCATCAACCTCGCTGGATCCCCCAGTGACCCATGCCCACCGGGTATCAACCTCCCAGATCCCCCAGTGACCCATGCCCACCCGGCATCAACCTCGCTGGATCCCCCAGTGACCCATGCCCACCGGGTATCAACCTCCCAGGTCCCTTAGTGACCCATGCCCACCCGGCATCAACCTCCCAGATCCCCCAGTGACCCATGCCCACCTGGAATCAACCTTGCTGGATCCCCCAGTGACCCATGCCCACCGGGTATCAACCTCCCAGATCCCCCAGTGACCCATGCCCACCCGGAATCAACCTCGCTGGATCCCCCAGTGACCCATGCCCACCCGGCATCAACCTCGCTGGATCCCCCAGTGACCCATGCCCACCCGGCATCAACCTCCCAGATCCCTTAGTGACCCATGCCCACCGGGTATCAACCTCGCTGGATCCCCCAGTGACCCATGCCCACCCGGCATCAACCTCCCAGATCCCCCAGTGACCCATGCCCACCCGGCATCAACCTCACCAGATCCCCCAGTGACCCATGCCCACCCGGCATCAACCTCGGTGGATCCCCCAGTGACCCATGCCCACCCGGCATCAATCTTGCTGAATCCCCCAGTGACCCATGCCCACTGGGCATCAACCTCCCAGATCCCCCAGTGACCCATGCCCACCTGGCATCAACCTCGCTGGATCCCCCAGTGGGCCATGCCCACCTGGCATCAACCTCACCAGATCCCCCAGTGACCCATGCCCACCCGGCATCAACCTCCCAGATCCCCCAGGGACCCATGCCCACTGGGCATCAACCTCACCAGATCCCCCAGTGACCCATGCCCACCCGGCATCAACCTCCCAGATCCCCCAGTGACCCATGCCCACCTGGCATCAACCTCACCAGATCCCCCAGTGACCCATGCCCACCCGGCATCAACCTCCCAGATCCCCCAGTGACCCATGCCCACTGGGCATCAACCTCACCAGATCCCCCAGTGACCCATGCCCACCCGGCATCAACCTCACCAGATCCCCCAGTGACCCATGCCCACCTGGCATCAACCTCACCAGATCCCCCAGTGACCCATGCCCACTGGGCATCAACCTCACCAGATCCCATAGTGACCCATGCCCACCCGGTATCTACCTCCCAGATCCCCCAGTGACCCATGCCCACCTGGCATCAACCTCACCAGATCCCCCAGTGACCCATGCCCACTGGGCATCAACCTCACCAGATCCCCCAGTGACCCATGCCCACCCGGAATCAACCTCCCAGATCCCCCAGTGACCCATCCCCACCTGGCATCAACCTCACCAGATCCCCCAGTGACCCATGCCCACCCAGCATCAACCTCACCAGATCCCCCAGTGACCCATGCCCACCCGGCATCAACCTCACCAGATCCCCCAGTGACCCATGCCCACCCGGAATCAACCTCCCAGATTCCCCAGTGACCCATGCCCATCCGGCAGCAACCTCCCAGATCCCCCAGTGGCCCATGCCCACCCGGCATCAACCTCCCAGATCCCCCAGTGACCCATGCCCACCCGGCAATAACCTCACCAGATCCCCCAGTGACCCATGCCCACCCGGCATCAATCTCGCTGGATCCCCCAGTGACCCATGCCCACCTGGCATCAACCTCCCAGATCCACCAGTGACCCATGCCCACCCGGCATCAACCTCCCAGATCCCCCAGTGACCCATGCCCACCTGGCATCAACCTCACCAGATCCCCCAGTGACCCATGCCCACCTAGCATCAACCTCACCGGATCGCCAAGTGACCCATGCCCACCCGGCAATAACCTCACCGGATCACCAAGTGACCCATGCCCACCTGGCATCAACCTCACCGGATCGCCAAGTGACCCATGCCCACCCGGCATCAACCTCCCAGATCCCCCAGTGACCCATGCCCACCCGGCATCAACCTCCCAGATCCCCCAGTGACCCATGCCAACCCGGCATCAACCTCACCGGATCCCCCAGTGACCCATGCCCACCCGGCATCAACCTCCCAGATCCCCCAGTGGCCCATGCCCACCCGGCATCAACCTCACTGGATCCCCCAGTGACCCATGCCCACCCGGCATCAACCTCACCAGATCCCCCAGTGACCCATGCCCACTGGGCATCAACCTCCCAGATCCCCCAGTGACCCATGCCCACCCGGCATCAACCTCCCAGATCCCCCAGTGAACCATGCCCACCCGCCATCAACCTCACCAGATCCCCCAGTGACCCATGCCCACCGGGCATAAACCTTCCAGATCCCCCAGTGGCCCATGCCCACCCGGCATCAACCTCACCAGATCCCCCAGTGACCCATGCCCACCTGGCATCAACCTCGCTGGATCCCCCAGTGACCCATGCCCACCTGGGCATCAACCTCACCAGGTCCCCCAGTGACCCATGCCCACCCGGCATCAACCTCACCAGATCCCCCAGTGACCCATGCCCACCCGGCATCAACCTCACCAGATCCCCCTTGTGACCCATGCCCACCCGGCATCAACCTCACCAGATCCCCCAGTGACCCATGCCCACCGGGCATCAACCTCCCAGATCCCCCAGTGACCCATGCCCACCCGGCATCAACCTCACCAGATCACCAAGTGACCCATGCCCACCCGGCATCAACCTCCCAGATCCCCCAGTGACCCATGCCCACCAGGCATCAACCTCCCAGATCCCCCAGTGACCCATGCCCACCCGGCATCAACCTCACCAGATCCCCCAGTGACCCATGCCCACCCGGCATCAACCTCCCAGATCCCCCAGTGACCCATGCCCACCCGGCATCAACCTCCCAGATCCCCCAGTGACCCATGCCCACCCGGCATCAACCTCACTAGATCCCCCAGTGACCCATGCCCACTGGGCAGCAACCTCGCTGGATCCCCCAGTGACCCATGCCCACTGGGCATCAACCTCACCAGATCCCCCAGTGACCCATGCCCACCCGGCATCAACCTCACCAGATCCCCCAGTGACCCATGCCCACTGGGCAGCAACCTCGCTGGATCCCCCAGTGACCCATGCCCACCCGGCATCAACCTCGCTGGATCCCCCAGTGACCCATGCCCACCGGGTATCAAACTCGCTGGATCCCCCAGTGACCCATGCCCACCGAGTATCAACCTCGCTGGATCCCCCAGTGACCCATGCCCACCAGGTATCAACCTCCCAGATCCCCCAGTGACCCATGCCCACCGGGCATCAACCTCACCAGATCCCCCAGTGACCCATGCCCACCCGTCATCAACCTCCCAGATCCCTTAGGGACCCATGCCCACAGGGCATCAACCTCCCAGATCCCCCAGTGACCCATGCCCACTGGGCATCAACCTCCCAGATCCCCCAGTGACCCATGCCCACAGGGCATCAACCTCCCAGATCCCCCAGTGACCCATGCCCACAGGGCATCAACCTCCCCGGATCGCCAAGTGACCCATGCCCACCTGGCATTAACCTCCCAGATCCCCCAGTGACCCATGCCCACCGGGCATCAACCTCGCTGGATCCCCCAGTGACCCATGCCCACCCGGCATAAACCTCCCCGGATCCCCCAGTGACTCATGCCCACTTGGCATCAACCTCACCAGATCCCCCTGTGACCCATGCCCACCGGGCATCAACCTCCCAGATCCCCCAGTGACCCATGCCCACCTGGCATCAACCTCACCAGATCCCCCAGTGACCCATGCCCACCCGGCATCAACCTCCCAGATCCCCCAGGGACCCATGCCCACTGGGCATCAACCTCACCAGATCCCCCAGTGACCCATGCCCACCCGGCATCAACCTCCCAGATCCCCCAGTGACCCATGCCCACCTGGCATCAACCTCAGCAGATCCCCCAGTGACCCATGCCCACCCGGCATCAACCTCCCAGATCCCCCAGTGACCCATGCCCACTGGGCATCAACCTCACCAGATCCCCCAGTGACCCATGCCCACCCGGCATCAACCTCCCAGATCCCCCAGTGACCCATGCCCACCTGGCATCAACCTCACCAGATCCCCCAGTGACAAATGCTCACTGGGCATCAACCTCACCAGATCCCCTAGTGACCCATGCCCACCCGGTATCAACCTCCCAGATCCCCCAGTGACCCATGCCCACCTGGCATCAACCTCACCAGATCCCCCAGTGACCCATGCCCACTGGGCATCAACCTCACCAGATCCCCCAGTGACCCATGCCCACCCGACATCAACCTCCCAGATCCCCCAGTGGCCCATGCCCAGCTGGCATCAACCTCCCGGATCCCCCAGTGGCCCATGCCCACCCAGCATCAATCTCGCTGGATCCCCCAGTGACCCATGCCCACCTGCCATCAACCTCGCTGGATCCCCCAGTGACCCATGCCCACCCGGCAATAACCTCACCAGATCGCCCAGTGACCCATGCCCACTGGGCATCAACCTCCCAGATCCCCCAGTGACCCATGCCCACCCGGCATCAACCTCCCAGATCCCCCAGTGACCCATGCCCACCCGGCATCAATCTCGCTGGATCCCCCAGTGACCCATGCCCACCTGGCATCAACCTCCCAGATCCCCCAGTGACCCATGCCCACCCGGCAATAACCTCACCGGATCGCCAAGTGACCCATGCCCACCCGGCATCAACCTCCCAGATCCCCCAGTGGCCCATGCCCACCCGGCATCAACCTCACCATATCCCCCAGTGACCCATGCCCACCGGGCATCAACCTCCCAGATCCCCCAGTGACCCATGCCCACCCGGCATCAACCTCCCAGATCCCCCAGTGACCCATGCCCACCGGGCATCAACCTCCCAGATCCCCCAGTGGCCCATGCCCACCCGGCATCAACCTCCCAGATCCCCCAGTGACCCATGCCCACCGGGCATCAACCTCCCAGATCCCCCAGTGGCCCATGCCCACCCGGCATCAACCTCCCAGATCCCCCAGTGGCCCATGCCCACCCGGCATCAACCTTGCTGGATCCCCCAGTGACCCATGCCCACCCGGCATCAACCTCACCAGATCCCCTAGTGACCCATGCCCACCCGGCATCAACCTCCCAAATCCCCCAGTGGCCCATGCCCACCTGGCATCAACCTCGCTGGATCCCCCAGTGACCCATGCCCACCCGGCATCAACCTCGCTGGATCCCCCAGTGACCCATGCCCACAGGGCATCAACCTCCCAGATCCCCCAGTGACCCATGCCCACCCGGCATCAACCTCCCAGATCCCCCAGTGGCCCATGCCCTTCCGGCATCAACCTCACCAGATCCCTTAGTGACCCATGCCCACTGGGCAGCAACCTCGCTGGATCCCCCAGTGACCCATGCCCACTGGGCATCAACCTCCTGGGCAGCAACCTCGCTGGATCTCCCAGTGACCCATGCCCACCCGGCATCAACCTCACCAGATCCCCCAGTGACCCATGCCCACCCGGCATCAAGCTCACCAGATCACCAAGTGACCCATGCCCACCCGGCATCAACCTCCCAGATCCCCCAGTGACCCATGCCCACTGGGCATCAACCTCACCAGATCCCCCAGTGACCCATGCCCACCCGGCATCAACCTCCCAGATCCCCCAGTGACCCATGCCCACCCGGCAATAACCTCACCAGATCCCCAAGTGACCCATGCCCACCCGGCATCAACCTCGCTGGATCCCCCAGTGACCCATGCCCACCCGGCATCAACCTCACCGGATCCCCCAGTGGCCCATGCCCACCCGGCATCAACCTCACCAGATCCCCCAGTGACCCATGCCCACCCGGCATCAATCTCACCAGATCCCCCAGTGACCCATGCCCACCTGGCATCAACCTCACCGGATCCCCCAGTGACCCATGCCCACCGGACATCAACCTCGCTGGATCCCCCAGTGACCCATGCCCACCCGGCATCAACCTCGCTGGATCCCCCAGTGACCCATGCCCACTGGGCATCAACCTCACCAGATCCTCCAGTGACCCATGCCCACCCGGCATCAACCTCCCTGGATCCCCCAGTGACCCATGCCCACCCGGCATCAACCTCACCAGATCCCCCAGTGACCCATGGCCACCGGGTATCAACCTCACCAGATCCCCCAGTGACCCATGCCCACCCGGCATCAACCTCCCTGGATCCCCCAGTGACCCATGCCCACCCGGCATCAACCTCACTGGATCCCCCAGTGACCCATGCCCACCCGGCATCAACCTCACCAGATCCCCCAGTGACCCATGCCCACCGGACATCAACCTCGCTGGATCCCCCAGTGACCCATGCCCACCTGGCATCAACCTCACCAGATCCCCCAGTGACCCATGCCCACCTAGCATCAACCTCACCAGATCCCCTAGTGACCCATGCCCACTGGGCATCAACCTCGCTGGATCCCCCAGTGACCCATGCCCACCTGGCATCAACCTCCCAGATCCCCCAGTGACCCATGCCCACCCGGCAATAACCTCACCGGATCGCCAAGTGACCCATGCCCACCCGGCATCAACCTCCCAGATCCCCCAGTGGCCCATGCCCACCGGGCATCAACCTCCAAGATCCCCCAGTGGCCCATGCCCACTCGGCATCAACCTCACCATATCCCCCAGTGACCCATGCCCACCGGGCATCAACCTCCCAGATCCCCCAGTGACCCATGCCCACCGGGCATCAACCTCCCAGATCCCCCAGTGACCCATGCCCACCGGGCATCAACCTCCCAGATCCCCCCCCAGTGGCCCATGCCCACCCAGCATCAACCTCCCAGATCCCCCAGTGACCCATGCCCACCGGGCATCAACCTCCCAGATCCCCCAGTGGCCCATGCCCACCCGGCATCAACCTCCCAGATCCCCCAGTGGCCCATGCCCACCCGGCATCAACCTCGCTGGATCCCCCAGTGACCCATGCCCACCCGGCATCAACCTCACCAGATCCCCCAGTGACCCATGCCCACCCGGCATCAACCTCCCAGATCCCCCAGTGGCCCATGCCCACCTGGCATCAACCTCGCTGGATCCCCCAGTGACCCATGCCCACCCGGCATCAACCTCGCTGGATCCCCCAGTGACCCATGCCCACAGGGCATCAACCTCCCAGATCCCCCAGTGACCCATGCCCACCCGGCATCAACCTCCCAGATCCCCCAGTGGCCCATGCCCTTCCGGCATCAACCTCACCAGATCCCTTAGTGACCCATGCCCACTGGGCAGCAACCTCGCTGGATCCCCCAGTGACCCATGCCCACTGGGCATCAACCTCCTGGGCAGCAACCTCGCTGGATCTCCCAGTGACCCATGCCCACCCGGCATCAACCTCACCAGATCTCCCAGTGACCCATTCCCACCCGGCATCAAGCTCACCAGATCACCAAGTGACCCATGCCCACCCGGCATCAACCTCCCAGATCCCCCAGTGACCCATGCCCACTGGGCATCAACCTCACCAGATCCCCCAGTGACCCATGCCCACCCGGCATCAACCTCCCAGATCCCCCAGTGACCCATGCCCACCCGGCAATAACCTCACCAGATCCCCCAGTGACCCATGCCCACCCGGCATCAACCTCGCTGGATCCCCCAGTGACCCATGCCCACCCGGCATCAACCTCACCGGATCCCCCAGTGGCCCATGCCCACCCGGCATCAACCTCACCAGATCCTCCAGTGACCCATGCCCACCCGGCATCAACCTCCCTGGATCCCCCAGTGACCCATGCCCACCCGGCATCAACCTCACCAGATCCCCCAGTGACCCATGCCCACCGGGTATCAACCTCACCAGATCCCCCAGTGACCCATGCCCACCCGGCATCAACCTCGCTGGATCCCCCAGTGACCCATGCCCACCCGGCATCAACCTCCCTGGATCCCCCAGTGACCCATGCCCACCCGGCATCAACCTCACCGGATCCCCCAGTGACCCATGCCCACCCGGCATCAACCTCACCAGATCCCCCAGTGACTCATGCCCACCGGACATCAACCTCGCTGGATCCCCCAGTGACCCATGCCCACCTGGCATCAACCTCACCAGATCCCCCAGTGACCCATGCCCACCTAGCATCAACCTCACCAGATCCCCTAGTGACCCATGCCCACTGGGCATCAACCTCGCTGGATCCCCCAGTGACCCATGCCCACCCGGCATCAACCTCACCAGATCCCCCAGTGACCCATGCCCACCCGGCATCAACCTCACCAGATCCCCCAGTGACCCATGCCCACCCGCCATCAACCTCACCAGATCCCCCAGTAACCCATGCCCACCGGGCATAAACCTTCCAGATCCCCCAGTGGCCCATGCCCACCCGGCATCAACCTCGCTGGATCCCCCAGTGACCCATGCCCACCGGGTATCAACCTTGCTGGATCCCCCAGTGACCCAGGCCCACCTGGCATCAACCTCACCAGATCCCCCAGTGACCCATGCCCACCCGGCATCAACCTCCCTGGATCCCCCAGTGACCCATGCCCACTGGGCATCAACCTCACCAGATCCCCCAGTGACCCATGTCCACCCGGCATCAACCTCACTAGATCCCCCAGTGACCCATATCCACCCGGCATCAACCTCGCTGGATCCCCCAGTGACCCATCCCCACCCGGCATCAACCTCACCAGATCCCCCAGTGACTCATGCCCACCCGGCATCAACCTCGCTGGATCCCCCAGTGACCCATGCCCACCCGGCATCAACCTCCCTGGATCCCCAAGTGACCCGTGCCCACCTGGCATCAACCTCACCAGATCCCCCAGTGACCCATGCCCACCCGGCATCAACCTCACCAGATCCCCCAGTGACCCATATCCACCCGGCATCAACCTCGCTGGATCCCCCAGTGACCCATGCCCACCCGGCATCAACCTCACCAGATCCCCCAGTGACTCATGCCCACCCGGCATCAACCTAGCTGGATCCCCCAGTGACCCATGCCCACCCGGCATCAACCTTGCTGGATCCCCCAGTGACCCATGCCCACCTGGCATCAACCTCACCGGATCGCCAAGTGACCCATGCCCACCCGGCATCAACCTCGCTGGATCCCCCAGTGACCCATGCCCACCCGGCATCAACCTCACCGGATCGCCCAGTGGCCCATGCTCACCCGGCATCAACCTCACCGGATCCCCCAGTGGCCCATGCCCACCCGGCATCAACCTCACCGGATCACTAAGTGACCCATGCCCACACGGCATCAACCTTGCTGGATCCCCCAGTGACCCATGCCCACCCGGCATCAACCTCCCAGATCCCCCAGTGACCCATGCCCACCCGGCATCAACCTCACCAGATCCCCCAGTGACCCATGCCCACCCGGCATCAACCTCGCTGGATCCCCCAGTGACCCATGCCCACCCGGCATCAACCTCACCAGATCCCCCAGTGACCCATGCCCACCCGGCATCAACCTTGCTGGATCACCAAGTGACCCATGCCCACCGGGTATCAACCTTGCTGGATCCCCCAGTGACCCATGCCCACACGGCATCAAGCTCGCTGGATCCCCTGACAGACCATGCCAAGGAGAAAACTTCATTTTCTACCCCCGTTGGCTTATACCAGTTTAAGGTAATGCCTTTCGGATTGAAGAATGCACCTGCTACATTTCAACGGATGGTAAACCAGGTTCTGAATGGGATGGAGGACTTCTGCATGGCATACTTGGATGACATCGCAGTGTTCAGCAATTCCTGGGAAGAACATGTAATCCACCTGAGAGATGTTTTGCAGGCTCTTGGACGAGCCAATCTGATCATAAATGCGAGTAAATGCCAAATTGGACAGAGTAAGGTAGTCTATCTTGGGCATGAGGTAGGCGGTGGAGAAATAAGGCCTTTGCTCAGTAAGATTGAAGCTGTGCAAAATTGGACAACACCGACTACTCAAACCCAGGTGAGAGCCTTCCTAGGCCTCACTGGGTATTACCGGAATTTCATTGAGAACTATGGGACCATAGCTTCTCCACTGAATGTCATCTCCTCGCCCAAATTTCCTAAAAAGGTTAGATGGAACGAGGAGTGCAATCAGGCTTTTGGAAACCTGAAAAAGGCTCTTTGCCAAGCCCCAGTACTCAGAGCTCCTGATTACCGCCAACACTTCATTGTGCAGACAGATGCTTCCAATGTAGGAATAGGTGCCGTACTCAGTCAACTGGATGGGAAAGGTAGCGAGCACCCCGATTGCTTCATCAGCCACAAGCTGAAGGATCCTGAAACAAGGTGGGCAACAATCGAAAGAGAGTGCTTTGCTATCGTGTGGGCTCTGAAGAAGTTTAGGCCGTAGTTGCATGGTTCTACTTTTGTCATTCAGACTGACCACCAACCCTTGAGATGGTTAATGCAAATGAAAGGGGAAAACCCAAAACTATTGAGATGGTCGATCTGCCTGCAAGGGTTTGATTTCACCATTGAGCACAGGTCAGGGTGTCACCACCAAAATGCTGATGGTCTCTCTAGGATGTATGTCATCGACTAGAGGTATGAGATTCATCCAGGAGTGGATTAAATCCTCCTGTCCCTTAGTCTGGGGGGGTGAGTGTTAGGGAGAATTCTCTGTTTAGGCTGAATTTCCTAACCTAGTGAGTCCCCCAGCAGCTTTGCTGGATTTCTGGAGTTTGTTTTTTTCCATCCTGCCAAGAGTGAGACTCTTTTTCTCCCACTCTTGGACATGAATGTGTGTAATTCCTTTGAATGTTAATGTGTTCTATGGGCTATGGGGTCGTTTACTCCATACGGTCTCATATGTTTTTCTATGTGTGTTACACCGCACCCTACGTGCCATAACACTGGGGCGTCCTAGCGGACCTCCGTCATAGACTCCATACCCGGGGACTGACTACTGTCTCCCCGGGCATGTAAAGTCACCATTGGCTTTACTAGACCTAAATTTACTAACAGAGCGAGTACAAACCATCCTATTGTGGACGTACTAGTAGGGGTAATTTGATTACTCCTGGATCTGTTACTCGAGGGGGCACTGTCCCGTCCCCCCTCGTCGAGTTTTGGCTGGTGGCAGTGGAAACTACTTGTTATATTCGACCCCGAATATAACCCTATGGGATTCTTTTTCTGGTTAATCTCTAACATACCTCCGGTCTACTTATCTAAAATAAGTCTATCGGATGGTATTTTCTGCCAGAACTCGTTTTTTTTTAAAATGGCGTCTGTGTTCGTCTCTGTGACTCCTAAACCAAAGGTTGAGGCCTTTGTTCCACTTTTGGCGGGCCTCTGTACAGAGACCCTCCAAAGTGGTGCTATTCTGTCTGGGTTACCACAGGGGTGTGGGAGGGGGTTTAGGCACCCTGGACCGAGTTGCCTCGCCAACTCCGGTCGCACTCTGGTGTGATTCGCCCAAGTGGTGAGCCTCCCCGCTCACCACTTAGCATGTGTTGTTTGACAGCTAGGCTGAATGAATGGGGGTTTTCTGCATAAAAGCAGGGCTTTTGGGACTGGATCTTCAGAAGTCACCACAGGACCTAAGAATCCGACGAGGGTAAAGCTGAGCCGACCTGCAACGACGACACCTCTGGTGGAGCCCTGCTGAACCGACTCACCACTTCCCGACGACAGAGGAGATCTCCCTGCCGGAGAGTCTCTTCCCCTGACTGGTGGGAACAACCAGTCCCCTTTGCTTTTTCTTCGCCTCAGGACGCAGTGGTCGAATTGCCCGTGCAGAGCACCTCGGCAACCGGATAGCCACTACCCCTGTACCGCGACCAAAAGGTGGTGCCTTGTGACGGAGCACTCCGCGGCTGGTCTCTTCCCTGGTGGTGCACCGGACTTCACTTTTCTTCGACGACGAGATCTTCTCTACTCTTGGCAAAGACCCGACGTGCATCCACCACCAGGAACAACTGCCCCCGCCGGTGCTGTCTCTCCACAATCAAGCTACTGTGTCCGCCTGGCTTCCCTTGTTGCCGGATAGAGTGAGGTGTCTTAATCCTCGCCTCTCCATAGGGTCACCTCCAAGCTTTCTCTAGCGTATTGTTCTGAACTGGTCCAATCTTCCACTAACAATTTGCTACACAGACTCGAACGCATTTCCACAAAGAGACTTTTTGGGACACATCGCCTCGCCTCTCTCCGAGTGGGCCTGGCCTCTGAACTTTATGATCTATTGTGGTTCTTGTCTTCTTGCCTTGCATTTTTTTCCCGTGAAGTATTGAACTGTGTTGATTTCGTAACCTGCTTATTTTTCACTCCCGTCCTAACGAATACTAGAGTGCCATCTAGGTGGCAGCATACACCTCTGTCTGAAAAAAAGTGATGCTGGTAAAACCTAGACTTGTCGAACTATTGTTAGGGGGATTGATCTTTTTCTCCGTAGAGTAATTGTGTTTGATTTGTTTGCCGTGAATTCGCCATAGTGTTTTTCATAGATGTTTCGTTATAAATAAATACCTTAATATCTTTACACTGAGCCTCGTTGAGTGTTTGCTTGTCTTACTGTGAAGAATTGCCCTATATTGTATACTCCACATACTGCTTAACTCTTCTTGAAGGAAGTCTGACTGCTCAGCCACAGCTACCAAGTGAATCTGTGTGATACAGACTGCTGCCAAGTGGGTTTACTGCCAAACACCTGTAGTCCTAAATCTTTTGCAGTGGTCCCAGAGGGAACTGCACAGGTTTCTGCCTAACAATGGGCATCACTTTTGGCGCTCCCTGGCACAAATCAAAGATCATGTTGCTCTCTGCTCCGCCCGTATCCGCTTTCCTCCCAAGCAGTAAACCAAGGGTCTCACTAATCACTCCATTTCACAAAGCATTTAAGACTCATTTTCCTGCCCATCTGGAAGTTCAAATAGAATTGATAATCATTCGGGGGGGCGCTAGTGTCTTCAATATTGATTCATGTTTTGGCACCCCAAGACTTCTGCCTCGAGTATGACCTTTGAACTAGGCCGCAGCTCCTCGCCTATTCAGCTGCACACACTCCTGCCTAATTGTTCAAAGGCCTAACTGAATATAATTAAATGTGGGAGTATGTACGTGTACCTCGCCGTGCCGGGGAATCGCAATGTGATAGTCAAGCAAGAAATGAAGCCTTGTTGTGCTGTGTCTCCAACACGGCCTTCGCGGATTCAGGCCTACTCTTAAACACAACACAAATTCATGTTATGGCTCCCATGAATATATAATGTATTCTTCATAAAGCTATTGCAAACTAATGATGACTTCCTCCCTGTATGGGTTCCCGCTGCCGCCAGTTATTTCCAGCCGTAAATCCCCCCCAGCCCATACATCATCCTGTACCCATTATCCGTGTTTCTATATATTTCCCGTAATCTAAATCGTTTTGGAGGGGCTGGGGTCTGAACGTGCAACCCAACACAGCTTCTACCTTGGAATGCCAGACTGCAGCGCAACCAAAGCACTGCAGCAAAACTACTCCGGACACTAAAGGCCTGATTCACAGAGCGCTTTCTGATGGGATTGCGCCATTTAAAGAGGCTCCTGTGCAACAGGCCTTCAGTAGAAGAGACCACATCACAACGGCCCTTTTTTAATGCCGAAAACAAATATGTCCATTTTATTTTCTCCAAACCTTTTCCCGCAATTATATGCATGGGGAGACACCCCACGCAGTCCTTGTCCATACTGCCCTCATGTGTTTTGTAACCCTAACCCCCAAACATACAATTGAAATGAGCATGCCAAAATTTGACGTTTTCGGTTTCTGCATTTTTGAGTTTGCAGTCGTGACATGCTACAAGAGTCTGCTCTGGCAACCAGTATAACAAACATACTAACTTAAAGCCCACAAATCACTCCACAGACAAGGAGCCGACTTCCTCCAAGCTAAATTCACCCGTTACAAACCAGAGAGAAACCTAAGATCAAGCAAGGACCTCCACATAGAAGCTTAAGCCTACGAGAATTAGGAGGAAACGCAAATTCCCACTTCTCAGCCAAACTATGGAACTCAATACCAGAGGAAACAAGAAGGACAGATGGCCACCTGGCTATTCTACTCACTGAGACACGCATACAAATACGCACCCCAGCAAAGCATACTCTGGGGCCAAAGCACAAATGGGATATTATGGAGCAAAGAACCAACAATAAAACAAGCACACACCCAGAGCCAACTGGAACCCAACTAAGCACCCTCTACTCTTTTAGACACCCACATACCTCTCACATACTACACATGCCCAAAAGGGCCAGCAAAACCACACACCAAAACACTCAAACAACACACCACCGCCAAAACGCCACAAAACCAAATAGTTGCAACCAACAAATAACTCAGATACTGGATGCTACCTCTCCGCACACAACAAGCCCAGTGCACACAACAAACACACCCAGAAAGCTCACATGCACAGGTGCCAGTTTATTCTGGTTCTGCAAACATCAGCAGAAGGACACAACCTCTAACTAACCAACACACACCCACTTATGTTACAGAGCCATGTCTGTGCCTGGAGACCATGTAAATGGCAGCAGTGTGTGGTATAAATCATCATAACATAACATAGCATTTGAACATTAAAGCTGCAATGATACTCTTTTAGCTTAAAATATTTTTATATGCAAGCATACTTTGTCAGGTTGGTTTATTATGTGATTTGTACACTTTGTAAGTCAACTTTAAAAGATGTCGCATTTCAAAGCCAAAACCTAAACATGTATCCCAACTACAAATCAGAAGGTATGTGGCCCGGTGCCTAAATTGCACAGTGGGTTCAAATATCATCTTCACTGTTTAACAAACTGGGCCTCATTACACGTCACCCGGTATGGAAACAACGGTGGCGGTAAACCCGCCGCCACCGTTGTTTCCATACCGGGTGATCACGACTCCTGCAGACGGAGGCATCAATCCCGCCAGGTCTGACCTGGTGGGTTTATCACCGCCCGCCCACAGGTGGACAAGAAAACACCGGCACCATCACGAGATGGTGACGGTGTTTCCATGGTCCCCATCCCCATGGAGTCCTACGGGACTAGGCGCAAAGATAATGACTTTAGTGTAAACCATTCTTTTTAAACACGTTTTTGTTTATTCAAATTTTCAGTGCACAAATAAATCACATGCGAATAGCATCAGTTGCAGGTTTCAACATACAGTGCACAGAAGGGTACGTCCGTGACCCCCAAACGAAAAACCCTTCCATCAGAAACCGGACATCCCATCCCTCCCCCCATGTTCCCTGCCCCCACATACGGCCCCCCTGCCCATAATATACCACGCATTTGGCCCCTCTCCATTCTGGTGGGAATCAAATCCTTGGAAGAATTGATCTCGTTCAACATCGGACCCCTGTCCAGCACGACCCCCCCTGCAAATATCCCCCTTCCTGTGCATCAAAGACGTACCCCCTGTCCAGCACGACCCCCCTGCAAATATCCCCCTTCCTCTGCATCAAAGACAGACTCCTTGTCCAGCACGACCGCCCTCCCCCTGCAAATATCCCCCATTCTCTGCATCAAAGACAGACTCCCTGTCCAGCACGATCCCCCACGCCCTCCCCCCTTCAAATATCCCCCTTCCTCTGCATCAAAGAAGGACTCCCTGTCCAGCACGACCCCCCACCACCTCCCCCCTGCAAATATCCCCCATGCTCAGCATCATAGACAGACCCCCTATCCAGCACGATCCCCCTCCCCCCTGCAAATATCCCCCATGCTCAGCATCATAGACGGAGCCTGAGGTTTCTTCAAGGAAAAGCCCCCCGCCTTCTTGCTGATAGCAACTGGAATTGTGCCAATCGGTGTCTGGTGTTATATGAGCCCCCTTCCCCCCCGGAACAGTACCCCAGAAGCAGACGTTTGGGGCATGCTGAAAACTGAAGTACAGGGATCTATTGATCCGTGAGATCACACCCTGCCCAGAAAGGGCAATTCCATGTGCCAGACCCGGCAGGGGCAATCCCGCCCGGGGCAATACTGGCTCAGTGCAGGCTTCATGTTTTACTGTCGGGGGGCGTGTTCGGGGTCACACACACCGCATGCAGAATATTATATTGAACAAGTGGAAACCATGTGGTTTTTTGCTTCTTTTCGACCAGTTACCACATTTTGAGCCACTCCTGTTCGGAAATCTGGGCCCCCCTATCCCGTTCCTACAAGATGCGTCCGGGGCAATCCAGGATTCTCTGCCCCTGCGGGATATCCCTCCACATGGCAGCCAATCGCTGACCAGTTTCACAGGGTTAGGGAGCGCCGTCCTCCCTGCCCAGAAGACAGCAATGCCCCTTCCCAGTGCCAGGCCGCCCTTCCCCCCAGGATCGCTGAACCCACCCGTCTCTTTGCTGAATGGGTGTCCGGGGGTGGGGAGGGGCTCCACTCCAGGGTGAAGGGTGAAGCTTTGTAGTCTGTGCTTCACACACACTCCTGACCCAGGCCCCGGGCCGCATGAAATGCGGGACGATAGACGGTCTGGGAGTTTAGGCGTGGGGTGGGGGAAACCGGCGTGAAAGCATAGGGAGGGGTGTCTGAACAGCACCACAAGAAACAAAAGCCCAGGAAAGGGCAGGAAACAGCACCTGGGAAGGTGCGAAATATAACAGCAAGGGGTCAGGGGGTAACCCAGCCACCCCCAAGAAGGAACAAAAGGCCGGGGATGTATAAGTAAGCCAGGAAAAGGAGAGGCGGCACAAACCAGGTACGAGCTCACCTCTCTCAGGTAGGCTCTTAGTGCCTGGATAAGGGGAAGGAAAAACGTTTGCTCTTGCGGGCTCACGCATTTTTCTACCTCTCTGATTTCGTTCTAGATGCAGTGACTACTGGTCGCCCAGTGGTGCCGGAGCAGGAGCGACCCAGAAGTACCAGCTGCGAACGAACAAAGCACCTTCGCCGTGGTGAAACGAGAAGGGTGGCTGACAGAATTCAGACGAGAAGGATGGCGGAAGGAAGAGCAAAAAGGGCCCAAGAATTCTCAGAATGGGCGAGAAAGGCAGAGAAGGAATATGGGGCACAATGGGTGCTAGAGATAATGCAGAAAGAAGAAAGGGCGAAGGCTACGTCACCTCTGCTGTTCATAGAGCACATCAGCAGCAAAGGAGAAGATGAGGTACCGCAAGGACAGAAGAGGGGAAGAGCGGAGTCGAAGAGATCAGAGGAACGGACAGAGGCACCGACCAAGAGAAAGGTACTGTGAATAATAATGTGGGGAATAAAATCGTAAAAATGTTACAAAAATTGCGTCACGGTTTCGGGTAAGTCACCCAGAACTAGTGGCAAGAAGAGCAGACGGGGGAAGGGATCCAGGGAGAAGCAGCCGGGGAGTTCCTCAACTGAAGCAAGCAGCAATGACGAAGAAAGGGATCATCTAAGGGCTTGGGTAAAATGGAGAGGAGTGGTGGGCAGGGAAAAACTGAGAGGGGCAGGGGGGCAGGGGTAGAACCCAGGTCCTGGCACTACAAGGGGCACCAGTAGTCCTGGTGCCGCAAGGGGCACCAATAATCCCGGCACCACAAGGTGCACAGGCAGGGCCAAACGCAGTGGCAGGGGACACACCACCAGGGGCAGCACCGACGGTGGCAGCGGCAGAAAATGGGGGGCCACTCATGACGAAATATGGCAGGCCAACCATAGGTAAAGATGCACAGGGCAGGTCAATGAAAGCGATGGCTTGGTACATAAATGACAAAGTAAAGGAAAACATATGGAGGAAGGAATTAACTGACATCTTTGCATTGTTAGATTGTCAAAAGAGGGGGATAAATATGGCCCTAGAGGACATGAAGGAGGACGAGAAAAGTTTACAAAAAAAGGGGCCAGTAGTAATGAATTTTGACAACTTTCACCATAATGTCTACAATTATATTACAAAAATTCCTGGAAGACGGGGTAGCATTACAGCAGAGGGTGCTAAAGGTACACGCAGCGTTTGGATGTGACGTATGGCTGGAGTATGATCACGAATTCAGAAAGGAGATGGACTGCTTTCCGGATATGGGTTGGGATGAAGAAAACTTTAACCTCTACATATTTAATGTGCTGAAGGAGAAATGGGATTCCAAGGAGCGGAGCACAGGGGGACAACATAGAAGGCAGTATTGGCAGAATGGTTACAAAGCGGATTATAGATCCAGTAGCAGAAAGTACGAATCCAGCTATGACAGGAATAGAGACCAGAGTTTTCGGAGCAGAAATTATGGGTCACAGAGAGGGTAGCAGAGCAGCCTGCCCCCGACAAAACAGGGGGGGGCAGCGGGAGCACGGGGACAACATGAGCAGAACCAGGACAATGTCAGAGTTTTGAAAAGGGGGTACATGTAGCTGGGGATGTAAGTGCAAGAGATGTAAGGGTGACCACAGCAGCACCAAGTGCACAAGGGCCGCAGCTCCAAGCAGCAGAAGCGATGAGACGCGGAAATAAGAACTGGGGCGGGAAGGGGGCCATGCCGGTAAAAATTGAGAGGATGGAAAGGTGGCTCCAGAAATACCCAGACCAAGAAACGGCAGACCAGATCAGACAAGGCTTTAGAGAAGGTTTTAACATCCTGTTTACCGGGCAGGGAGCGCAAGACATTCCTAGGAATCTAAAGTCGGCAACGGAGAACAGAGATATAGTGACCAGTAAGATCAGGAAAGAGGTAGAACTGGGGACGGTGGAGGGCCCCTTTACGGCCTTACCATTCGAAGAATGTGTATGCTCTCCGCTGGGGCTGGTGCCGAAAAAAGACGAAGGGGAATACAGGCTGATACACCACCTATCCTACCCCCCGTGGGCCTCGGTGAACGACGGCATCGCCCAGAGCGAGGCAACGGAATCATATTCAGACTTGAGGAGGCGGTGGAACTGGTCAGGAAAGCGGGGGAAGGGGCATGGATGGCGAAAGCAGACATTAAATCGGCATTCCGTCTGTTGCCAGTCAACAGCAGATCGCAAAGATGGTTATGTATGCATTGGGAGGGGGAATACTTTCTCGACAAATGTCTCCCGATGGGGTGCGCCATCTCATGCCCATATTTTGAGAGGGTAAGTTCATTTTTGCAATGGGTTTGTTTGTTTATTTATTTGTATTGCGCGCCAGACCCAAAGGTAACCGGGCGCAGTGAAAAGAATATACGAGGCTTACAATGTTACATAGAATTACAGTGTTACAACGAATTACAATGTTACATAAGATTACAATGTTACAGTACATACAGATTTAGTCGCGCGTCTGAAGGACGGTTGAGGAAATGCTAAGGAGCGAGTCGGTCAGTTATATGCAAGAATTTACAGTAGTGATATATCTTTGATGTTACATATATACATTCAGATAAATAACATAACACAAATTAAATGTCTTTCAATACCTTACAAGTTGTTGTCAATGAGGTGTTTGATAAGATTCGTTCTAAAGTATGGGAAAGGTAGGTCTGATCTCAAGTTATGTGGCAGGGCATTCCACCATTTAGCGGCTAGCACAGGGAAGCTTGTGCCACCAATTTTAGCAAGTTTAAATCTTGGAATTACCAAACAGTTGGAATTGGGATTTCTTGTAGGCCTGCTAGAGATTTTTATTTTTATTTTGTCCATCAGATAACTGGGAGCAGCGTTATTGAGGGCTTTGTGTATCAAGGAGAGCATTTTAAGGTGGATTTTATTATCGGTGGAGAGCCATTTGTATTGTTGTCTAGTGGAAGAGATATGTTCCCTTTTGTTTATGCCTAAGGCGGCTCTGAGGGCATTGTTTTGTAGAATTTGTAGCCTTTTGGTGATAGTTTTGTTAGCGCCGCTGTAGAGGTCATTGCAATAATCAAGTCGTGATAGTATTAAGGCTCTCGCTAGGATCATGCAACTATTGTTAGATAAAAATGGTTTACCTGCTCTTATTAGTTTACAGGTATAAGCTGTAGTGGAAGCTAAGGAGTTAACTTGTTTGGTGAAAGACATGGTGGAACCGAGATAGAAGCCCAGTGTTTATACTTTACTCGAAACCTTGATGCTGTTGCCATCTATGTTGAACATGGAGTAGTCCTTGCCTAACTTGTTGATATTGGCCTGCGTGCCCAGAATGATCAACTCCGTCTTATCATCATTCAGGCAGAGGCCATGTGATGCCATCCATGCCTGAATAATGAGGTACACCCTATTCACCAACTCCCTGTCCTTGCTGTGATCCCCAGAAAGCGGGAGGAGAATCTGTGTATCATCTGCATAGTTAGTGTAGGTGATACCCAGAAGGTCCAGACCATCGAAGAGGGGTTTAGTGAATATGTTGTAAAGGGTTGGTGAAACACAGGAACCTTGAGGGACGCTGCACGTGATTGTTAGAGGGTTGGCTGCTGCCGAGGGGGAGAAGACTCTCATTGTTCTCTCACTCAAGAAAGATTCAATCCATTTGGTGGCATGCGTGGAGAAGTGTGCAGCGGTGTCCAAGTGTTTGCAGAGGAACTTGTGGTCCACTAGATCGAAAGCAGCTGAGAGATAAAGTAGAAGGAGGAGTGCCGTCTTACCTTGATCTCTCAGTTCAGCTATTTGGGTCTTTAGATCAATGAGTGCAGTTTCCGTACCATGGAGTGGACAGAAACCAGATTATCTGGCTCCCAGTAGGTTGTTTAATTCAAGGTGTCTTTGAATTTGTGTATAGGCAACCTTGTCTAGTATCTTCAATAAGAAAGGTACGGTAGTGATGGGCCGATAATTGGTAGGGATGAAGGGGTCGAGGATCTGCTTCTTAAGAAGTGGGAGCACCCACGATTGTTTTAGGTTCGCCGGGATATTACCTGTGGCGAAGGAGGCGTTGATCAGTTTTGAAATGAACGGTGAAAGGTCTCTGGCAGCGTCTTTTATTAGTTGTGCTGGGCAGATGTCACCTTTGCAGTTCGACGGTTTGAGGGAAAGGATGGTTTTCTCTACCTCTAAGATGGTGGTTTTAGTGAAGGAGAATTTGTTGGTGGGGTCGTTAATGGTGTTGTGAAGTGGTGGCTTGTTTGGGAGGTTTAGGGAATCTTTTTTTAGTTGGATTTTGTTTTGCAGTGTGGTAATTTCATTTGCTAGGGCTGTTTGGATAACGGTGCACCAACTCTGGTCTTTGATGCAGGTATCTGGTGAGGCAATGGGAGACTCTAGTTCTTTCAAGATGGAAAAGAGTTCCTTCATACTTGAGTTGGCATTGGCAATACGATCATTGTAGGAATTACGTTTCGCTAGACAGATTTCATTTTTGTAATGCCGAGAGATGTTAGTTAAGTTAGCTTTATTCTCTTCGGTTGGACATAGTTTCCAGTCGGATTCGCATTTTTTTTTGTTTAGGCGCAAGACCTTAAATTCTGGCGTGAACCACTTGTTTAAATGTGCCTTAGGTTTGCTTGTACGCATTTTGAGAGGGGCAACTTTGTCCATAGTGGTACGCATGACATTGTTGAATTCGTTGACCAATGCACTAGGGTGGTGACAGAAGACATGAGGGAGTCCATGTTGGTACATTACCTGGACGATTTTTTATTCGTTGGGCCCAAAGGTTCAGAGCTATGCAGGGCAACCCTGGATACATTTGTGGAAATAACAAGCGAGTGGGGTTTTCCTCTGGCAGAGGAGAAAACGATGGTCCCAACGCAGATTATCCAATTCCTAGGAATAGAAATTGACTCAAACAAAGGAAGGTGTCGGATCCCGGAGGACAAGGTGACGGTCTGCTGAAGACAATAAAGGAACTACAAGGAAGAAACAAAGCGACAGTGAGAGAATTGCAAGCGCTGGCAGGAAAGC
Organism: Ambystoma mexicanum; assembly: GCF_040938575.1. Lineage (NCBI taxonomy): Eukaryota > Metazoa > Chordata > Amphibia > Caudata > Ambystomatidae > Ambystoma > Ambystoma mexicanum. The sequence continues at coordinate 1,680,565,575 of NC_090937.1, forward strand.
TGAACTTCGCAGGAAGAGTCATACCACAGGGGAGGGCGTTCCAGAGAAGTATCGAGCTGAAAACGAGAGGTGCTACAAAGGGGCACCACAGAGTCAGGCTAGGGGGAGGAATCAAGAGAGATCTGGAAGTGTGGGCAGAATTTCTGAAATACTTCAATGGGTCGGTGATATGGCGCTCACCGGTGAACGAGGAAGGTAAAAGGGTGTTGTTCACCGATGCAGCAGGTGGCCTTGGTTTTGGCGCAATACTGGGGAAACAATGGTGTGCAGGCAAGTGGCCAAAAACATGGCAGGTGGCGGAATGGACAAAAAACATAACGCTGCTGGAGCTCTTCCCGATATGGGTCGCGTTATGCGCATGGGGGGAAGAGCTAGGAAACAAGGAGTTGGCAGTATGGTCAGATAACATGGCGGTGGTGCACGTGTTAAACAAAGGAAGTGCGTCATGCATAATAGTGTTGGAATTAATGAGGGCAATCACGCTGGAAAGCCTAAAAATGAATACATGCATAAAGGTGAGGCATATCGCTGGAGAAGCAAATGTTGTGGCTGATGCAATTTCTCACTTTCAATGGGAGAAATTCAGGGAGCTGAGACCGGATGCCGACAAGGAAAGAACGCCCACGCCGCGGAGGGCATGGGTCCCGTTGGAGGCACTGGAAAGGAAAGCACGGTTGGCCACAAGGTCGACTCAAAAGAAGTGGGAGAAGAACAGAGAAAGGAAAGGGTCATTGACAAACTGACCAGGAACGCCCTAACGTACAAAACGGGTAAGCAGTACGAAAAGCAGGTAAAAGATGTGTTGGTGGAAACAGGTGTAAAAGAGGTGGAAAAATTTCAATTGAAAAAATGTGTGAATTTCTCGAAGGGGCATTTGCCAAAGGGAAAAAGAAAAGCTTGGTGGCGTCGCACCTAGCGGCGGTGGCAGATACCACAAAAGTGGCGGGCATACCGGACCCAACCGACAGCGCTGAAATAAAATATGCTATGAGAGCATGGGATAAATTAGAGGGGAAGGAACCAGATAACAGAAGGCCGGTGAGCTTTGGGAAGTTGATAATTCTGTTAAAAGTGTTACGAGATACATGCAGCAGCACGTACAAAACCGCGCTGTTCAGGGCAGCATTCGCGCGGGCATATTACGGGGCTTTCAGGGTAGGGGAGCTGGTGGCCAGCAATACGGTGGCAGGGGACGGCCTGGAAAGGAGGGATGTTAGTATGGGAAACAAGGGGATGTCTATAATGATAAAGAAAGCTAAAACAGACCAAACGGGGGAGGGCAATAGACCCCAATTGCATCAGAGAGAAGGACCACTGTCCCAGATGCATCACTCAAGAATTCCTAGACCTCTGACCAGAGGTTGACGGGCAGCTATTAATACATAGGGACGGCAGCAATTACATCCTGGGGGGGGCCTCCCGCGGATGCACTGGGGGGACATTCACGACAGGCTGTCGACCTGATAGGTTTCAGGGACCCCCCCCCGAGAACCTGGTTATACATCTCGGAGGGAACGATCTGGTGAGCACAAATAGGGGTAAATTACAGAGGAACATTTGCGAGTCGCTGCATAGCATAGCCCGCAGTTGGGGGAAAACCAAGATTTGTATGTCAGAATGAATACCAAGAAGGGTCTGGTATGGGGCACAGAAGAGGCACACAATCGAAATAGTCAGAAATAAACTGAATAAACCAGTAGAAAAGTACTACAAGAGCACAGGGCTGCACTTCATAAAACATGGTCTACACCGGAACAATCCGGACATGCTTCACCAGGATGGGGTGCACCTATCAAGGAAGGGGATGGGTTTTTTTCCGACAACATTTTTAGGGCACTCCAAGAATGGGGTTGTATGTAGGGTGCTTTTGGGGGGGACCTCAACTGGCATGAGGAACACCCGCTCAGGTGTGGCGGCATGTGCCCAGGAATGAAGGCTGAGGGATAACAAGGACTCAGGAGGAGCCTTGGGCAACTTCGGGACTGGACACAAGGTGCCCAAAAGCATATGACAGTGTATTGATTTTTGTTGTGTTGTATTTTCTGTAAGAAAATAAAATGCCTACGGCCTACAACTTTTCCATGCACATAAATTGTCTGTGATTTATTACTTAGGTAGGGATCTGGTAAGAGGAGCAAAGCGAGCCCACATTACTCAGCCTATGCTCCCAGCTTCTCCCAAACCGCTCACAGCGCCTCACACACGTAGCTGGCACCTTCCCTCTTCAGGGAGGTATCATGGCACAGGTGGCAGACTCCTGCCCTCTCCTTACAGAAGATGTTACACTCTCCCTAAACTTTAGGCACTATTCCTCGTTCATAAAGGCCTATATTGCTACTTCATCCGCATGTTCTTTAGGGAGGTGTTTATAGCCGCCATCACGCCCGGTTCCCGGCGAATATTGGAGATGGTTCTTAGCAGGAGTAGGGCCGCTTCCTATGCACTGGAGGGTTGGTCCTTTCCCGAGGTGCCAGCCCAGCAGGCTACACCTTTCCTGCACTAATAACTAGAGGTTTCTTGGTACTTTTGCATTTTGTCCTGGAAGGTTTTCTTGAATTCTTGAATTACTCACCGTTGGGGCCCCTGGCAGGCCACTTGCAGGGCGGTCTAGGGGAATGACATCGTCTATGGCTTTTATTTGATTTATTTTCAAAGCGCTCACACAGCCCAAGGGCATCTAGGTGCTGTTACAGGAATATGTCTCTTAGTTCCGTATTTATTGCACACTTAATACCCAGAGGTTTATAAGCGCGGACCCAGGGATCGAACGTTTGTTGCTTCGAGTCCTCTTGTTTCCATGATGAGCGTGTTGCAGCTGAGCTATCCTCCCCGGACACTATCATTTGTGTGTTGCCTTCTCCCCACTTCGGGGGACCAGGTTCATGTTATTCAGTGCCATGTAGGGCTGCCAGAACACACCCTTGTTTCACACCCAGCTGGTGCTGATTCCCTCCTCACCCTTCACTCTTATTCTAACCTCTGTTTCCATACATAGCTGACATGTCATGTTTAAAAGCCCTCCAAGCCCCCCAAACCCTCCTCGCATATCCCATTGCCTTCGTCTAGGGATACTGCCGGAGCCTCTGCTGAAATCTATGTCCCACCTAGAAACACTTGTGTCCAGGCGCGTTATAACTTACATATCATATCCTATCATATCATACAATGGAAGACTCTCGGCCTTTTCCGCCAGTGTACTAAGTGAAAAGATGCTATCAGTGGTACCCCAACCCCTCTTAAACCCAGTTTCAAATGGTTTGGGGAGATTCTTTTGGTCGGAACAATTAACCAAAATGTCAGCAATTTATAATTTTCTGGACACTCTCTATTTCCAGTCGTATACACCAGAATAAGCAAGGAAAGCTTCCAACCACAAGTGACTTCATTTAGAATAAGCAAGGACAGCTTCCAACCACAAGCGACTTCATTCAGAATAAGCCAGGAAAGCTTCCAGATACTAGTGGCTTCATTCACAATAAGCAAGAAAACTTCCAGCCACGAGTGACATCATTCAGAATAAGCCAGGAAAGCTTCCAGATACTAGTGGCTTCATTCAGAACAAGCAAGGAAAGCTTCCAGCTACTAGTGACTTCATCCAGAATAAGCAAGGAAAGCTTCCAGCCAAGAGTGACTTCATTCAGAACAAGCAAGGAAAGCGTCCAGCCACTAGTGACTTCATTCAGAATAAGCAAGGAAAGCTTCCAGCCACAAGTGACTTCATTCAGAATAAGCCAGGACAGCTTCCAGATACTACTGGCTTCATTCAGAATAAGCAAGGAAAGCTTCCAGCCACTAGTGGCTTCATTCAGAATAAGCAAGGAAAGCTTCCAGCCACTAGTGGCTTCATTCAGCAAAAGCATGGACAGCTTCCAGCCACTAATGACTTCATTCAGAATAAGCAAGTAAAGCTTCCAGCCACGAGTGACTTCATTCAGAATAAGCAAGGAAAGCTTCCAGATACTAGTGGCTTCATTCAGAATAAGCCAGGAAAGCTTCCAGATACTAGTGGCTTCATTCAGAATAAGCAAGGAAAGCTTCCAGCCACTAATGGCTTCATTCAGAATAAGCAAGGAAAGCTTCCAGCCACTAGTGGCTTCATTCAGCAAAAGAATGGCAGCTTCCAGCCACTAATGACTTCATTCAGAATAAGCAAGTAAAGCTTCCAGCCACGAATGACTTCATTCAGAATAAGCAAGGAACTCTTCCAGATACTAGTGGCTTCATTCAGAATAAGCCAGGAAAGCTTCCAGATACTAGTGACTTCATTCAGAATAAGCAAGGAAAGCTTCCAGCCCAGCCACTAGTGACATCATTCGGAATAAGCAAGAAAAGCTTCCAGCCACTAGTGACTTCATTCAGAATAAGCCTGATAAGCTTCCAGCCACGAGTGACTTCATTCAGAATAAGCCAGGAAAGCTTCCAGATACTAGTGGCTTCATTCAGAATAAGCAAGGAAAACTTCCAGCCACGAGTGACATAATTCAGAATAAGCCAGGAAAGCTACCAGATACTAGTGGCTTCATTCAGAACAAGCAAGGAAAGCTTCCAGCTACTAGTGACTTCATCCAGAATAAGCAAGGAAAGCTTCCAGCCAAGAGTGACTTCATTCAGAACAAGCAAGGAAAGCTTCCAGCCACTAGTGACTTCATTCAGAATAAGCAAGGAAAGCTTCCAGCCACAAGTGACTTCATTAAGAATAAGCCAGGAAAGCTTCCAGATACGAGTGACTTCATTCAGAATAAGCAAGGAAAGCTTCCAGCCACTAGTGGCTTCATTCAGAATAAGCAAGGAAAGCTTCCAGCCACTAGTGGCTTCATTCAGCAAAAGCATGGACAGCTTCCAGCCACTAATGACTTCATTCAGAATAAGCAAGTAAAGCTTCCAGCCACGAGTGACTTCATTCAGAATAAGCCAGGAAAGCTTCCAGATACTAGTGGCTTCATTCAGAATAAGCCAGGAAAGCTTCCAGCCACGAGTGACTTCATTCAGAATAAGCAAGGAACGCTTCCAGATACTAGTGGCTTCATTCAGAATAAGCCAGGAAAGCTTCCAGATACTAGTGACTTCATTCAGAATAAGCCAGATAAACTTCCAGCCACGAGTGACTTCATTCAGAATAAGCCAGGAAAGCTTCCAGCTACTAGTGACTTCATTCAGATTAAGAAAGGAAAGATTCCAGCTACTAGGGACTTCATTCAGGATAAATAAGGAAAGCTTCCAACCAATAGTGACTTCATTCAGAATAAGCAAGGAAAGCTTCCAGCTACTAATGACTTCATTCAGAATAAATAAGGAAAGCTTCCAGCCACTAGTGGCTTCATTCAGAATAAGCAAGGACAGCTTCCAACCACTAGTGACTTCATTCAGAGTAAACCAGGAAAGCTTCCAGCCACAAGTGAGTTAATTTAATTCAGAAAAGCAAGGAAAGCTTGCAGCAACTAGTGACTTCATTCAGATTAAGAAAGGAAAGATTCCAGCTACTAGGGACTTCATTCAGGATAAATAAGGAAAATGTGATGTCGATGATGAGATTTACGGAAAAGGCAATTTTGTTCCGTGCCACACCTCCGCCGTACAAATAAATGAAAAAGTGAAAGAGTTGTCGGAAGCGGCCATACGGCATACTACTGGTGCGGCTTGACGACTCAGTGACGGTTCATTGACGCTGCTAGGTCCTTTCCTTGCAGGTCCTGCAAGCCCTCTGAGCTCTGCACTGAGCGAAGCGTGAGTGAAAAGGGAGAGGGGAGAAGAGTCAAGCCCGCAGGCTACCACCCTGCTGTCCCTCGTCCCTCGTGTCAGTTCCTCAGCTTCATGACATCAACTCTGCTGGGTATCGACACCCAGCAAGGTGACCAAAATCTGCTCTTTTAATGATGAAGCGCCGGCTGACTATTTCTAGGTAAAACTTTCTTTTCAGCCTCTGCCAGTTCTGTATGACAAAGTTTCTTCATTGCTGGGGGTGACTGCTGGCTATTCTTACCTGTGAGCTACTATGCCCTTTTTTTAAGGAAACGTTTGTAACATTTCGAAAAGATTCTGCAATACGTTATTTATTCTAACGCTTTTGAGTTCTGACTCTCGTTTGGGGTGACTGTAGGTATATTAGCCTTTGAGTCCCCAGCAGATTGCGAGCAAACTCATCGTGTTTGCTCTATTTACGGCAAGTGGCTGCTCAATTGATTTTATTCAGAGGACACAGAGGTAGGCGTTCAGTGCCCTTACCGCCCAGCGGTTACTCTCTCTTTGTCCTGCCCTGCCACCTACCCCCCTACCGGGGCTCGCCTTTTATCTGAACCTAATCTGAACTGAACTGAGCTGCGCTCAACAGAAACAGTATACCGTAGCGAGTGTGGAGCTTAAAAGCGAGCTCTGAGCCCCCTTGGTCTTGCTCAGTCGCCCGATCTTGATATCTGCTGTCACTGACACCTTATCTTCCCGCTCCTCATCCCACCCCACCCTAACCTGCCTGTTCCTTCGCTTCCGATTCGTCCCTCCGCGGTCCTGTGCCTGCCCTTCGTCCCGTTCTCCGTTCCTTTTTCCCTTTCCCTTTCCTTTTTCCCTTTCCCTTTTTCCTTTTTCCCTTTCTCCTTCCCCCCCTCCCCCCTGCTGTCCCTTTCCAGCATCCTTTATCTGAGATGGAGGAAGATCCAGATCAACGCTTATTAAGGAGCCACATGAAAAGGACCCTACTTCCCCCGAGTCAGCCTCTAGTTTTCAACCACAAGGTTTCCTCAGTCTTAACTGATGGTCTTCTCCAAGACCAACGACAAGGCCCGTCAGCACCAACCGATGATGGCCGCCCTCCCACCGCTTCGGCGAGTGACCCAGGCTGTGCGGGAGCCGGAGGGCATCCGCCAGGGGGTCTGAGGGTGGCCACATCGCTGACGGTGCACGATGCCCGCTGCTCGACATCTTCGGCTGTCACCCTAAAGCCAGCGGCCACCTTTGAAGCGCCCAGTACCCATGATTCCCGTGATGATACGGGCAGACGGGCACCAGCCCTGCCCGCTGCAGAAGCGGCGAATTCTTCACTGCGGACCATTAATTCTCCTGACTTGGAGAACCCCTGCAACCGGCGGAAGAGCCCGTTCCTTCGGACCACCACGGCCCAGATCCACCTGGCTCAGGAAGCCCAACCGGGCTCACCTGGCACGGGTGACGTTACTCACTCACGGAACCTAACTACACCTAAGGACGCCGAAGAGACTACCCTACACCTGTCACCCAGTATGTCTACGCCATCTCTGATGCCAGTGACCACAGCGCCCCCTCTAGACCCAACGGGAGCTCCGGAAAACAGGACATACGACCCCACGCATTCCCTCACCCATATTGACCCTTTACTTGTGATTGCCCTCCACGAGGAGAGTCCGGATTTAGACTCCGACATCTCCCCTGAAACACTGGATACCTCCAGCTCCAAACTCTCCACCAACCATCCTGCAAAAAGACTAACACATAGGAATAAAAGCAAATTGATACCTAAGCCCACGGCGGCTGCAGCTACAACCTCCAAATCTCTTCCGACAAAGAAACAGCAAAATCCAGCGCCTGGCTCTTATAAAGCTAGCAATCAGAATAAAAAGGTCTGTTCACAGCAAACACAAAGGAAAAAGGGCTACGCAAAACTTGCCCTCTCCACCCCGCGTTTGTCCAATGCTCTGATGAACTTTTTCAAGACACAAGGCAAAAGAAAATTATCCAATGACTCTGAACTATCAGACGCGGAAATCCTGGAAGTTTTTGACGAGATCCCTCCAGTGCCCAAATCCAGGAAAATCACAGCTTCCACCGAGCCTCATTTATCCTCAGTCGGGCCAACTCCGCCTCTGAGTACTCACCTCCTTGGACCCTTACTGGATGCACCAACTGATTCCCATCCGGGCTCTGACTGCCCGTCCGTGGACATTTCGGTCACTTCTTCAGACCTGCTGGTGAGGTCCCAACCACCACCCACCCCGGGGCGGGTGGCATCTGCAAACGCTGATCCAATAAATACCACCGGATTGCCACTTCAGGGCTTTTCGGACATTCTAGACCTATTACAACCTATAGCAGGGCCTCACAGAGAAACGCCCCCCCACCTGCAGGCAAAGCCCGTCTTAACCCCTCCCTCGCCCAAGTTCAGTCACCCAGTCACCGCACCCCACTTCTCCTGTCGGGACGACCCCATCTTCGAAACGAGACCACCAGCTTCAAGACCACCGTCTACGCGGGATTTTGGATCCACCAATCCCACTCGTCGACACTCCTTGGCGAACCCCGCATCCTTAGGACCTAGAGACACACCACTGAGGACGGGAAGAAGATGGGACCTTCCTTCATCGCCCCACAAAGAGTCCCCCAACAATAGAAAGGATCTGACCACAATCATGTCAGCCATAACCATTGCTATGGCCCCATTCTGCAAGCTGTATGAAACGTTAAGCGACGTCTCAAAGGACAACACGGCCATTTTGGCGAACATTCAGTCAAAGCTTACCTTCTTAGAAGGATATATAACAGCTATCGACCTGAAGTATGACCTAATGCATACAACAAGTCAGGAGGCAGGCTCTGTGTCGCCCATAGCCGTAGCTCCCTCCTGTTTAAAAAAAGGCTCTGCACCAACCATACGACTACACAAATCAACGCAGACCTCCCACCTGAAAAATCTTAACGAATCTGCCACAATATTCGCGAACAAGCTACAACCATCGTCAAGCACAAACACGCCCACAGCTAAGAAAGTCCTAAAATTAGCTATGTCCGACCAATCTTCTGTCCCAGCCCATCAACGGACACAACGAAAGGATGAGTTTGGAGTGCTGACGCTCGACCATCACACCGACGCGGGCCCCCCGGCTCGCGGGCCCATTCGACCGAACTGCGTCACGGACCCACCCAAGGCCTCGGTCTTAACAGAAGTCTCCTTAAACTCAAGTCTCATACTGATGGAATCATCTGACGACGCTCAAGCAGTGCTTGAGGTAGGACCCTCCAAAGGCATCTTCTCACAATCATCTCCGTCTACCTCCACCCTCAAGTATTCAGAGGTCCCCCAACTCCAACCATTGACGATTCAGAGTCCCCACAAGCCCACTCAGGGCGTTGGCAATACAGACCCTTCAAGACATGCGACTGCCACACAAAGAAGACCAAGTCCAAGAACCAGATCAACTAAGTCGCCTGCGTCAGGCACCTGCCCAGCCCGACAGCAAGCACTAAAACATGCTGACAATATGAGGGCCACCCCCACCCGCCTCTTCAAGCTAGAACAAATTTCTAGCAAAGACAAATACATCATCTTGAACAGAAGGACTGTCTTAAGGATAACATCGTCCCTACCCTCCCTAAAGAACCTAAACTCGGCTGACTTTAAGTGGATTGAGCCTTATCACAAAGACAATAAGGCGAAAGCCTACCTCCACATCTATTCCTCCGCAATACAAGACATCTGCCGCCAAGCCGGTGAAGACTTAAAAGCCCAAGGCTTGTGGCTATCGGAATTACCAACTATGGATCCCAAGATCTCCATCAGAGAATCACACCATAACAAGGGAAGGGCAAGCGCCTACACATCATCTAATCGACATGATAACCGTAGAATTGAGCTGAAATCTCACTTCATACTTTCACCCGGAACCCCGAAAACGCGCCTAGACTCACCTGCCCGCTCGACACGACCAGTCTGTGAACATCCCGAGCTAAACCGGTCACCACAGAAAAGTCAATATATTAGAAAACAAGATCTTGCTAAGACTCGCCCGCCCCATTCTCAAGCCCATAGATCACGCCGGGAGAACAGAAAGCTCAGCTGGAGAGACCAGTCCCCGCGAAGAGGCCGGCTTAATTACAGCCCCCGGGCGCAACGGAACCCATCTTCGCCGACGGCCAGCACAAACTCGACAACTCCAACTGGCCCATGGGAATGGATAAAAGACGCTCTATCATTAAAGCGCACTAGATAGCAATTACCAAAAGCAGCCGATACCCAATTCTATCAAAAGGCCTTATCGCTGGCCTCTTGGAACACCAGAGGTCACTCCCACCTAACGGATCACAATACCGTAGATCTAGGTCAATTTGACATATTTTGTCTCCAGGAAACATGGCTCCAGGAAAAACCATCTATGGACGGTTATGACATCGTGATTTCGCCAGCTGTTAAAGGCCGACTAGGCCGCCCCTCAGCTGGCCTTCTGATTGGGGTACGGTCAGATCAAAACCTAAAACTTATCAAAACAACGGCAAGATCCTACGAGGTGCTGGCGGTCTTAATTGAATGGAATTCGGCACACGAAGTCACAACACCACAAGCGAAGCAGTCCTCAGTCCTACCGCTTGCTCTGCTTACTACTTATTGGAATCCACAAAGGACCTCGATGCCACTCTTCTGTCAAACTATTGCTGAGGCAATCGACGAGATTCTTAGTGAATGGAACACCCCCTACCTACTTATCTGCGGGGACCTCAATGCGAAATGCATTCAACCACAAAAAATTCCCCGACACTCGACCATCACCACAGCAGCGGAGCTCAGGGGCCAAGCTTGGATGACTCTGATGACATCTAGGAACCTGCATAACGCTGCCTGGCTTTTAGAAGGCCACCCACATCTACCGACGTGGGAGAGAAACCGGTCTTCTGCAACTCTAGATTACATCTTCGCCTCCCAAGCACTGTGTGCAATTATTCAAGATTTTCGCGTAGTCAAAACTCTACCAAGCGACCATAACATGCTAACAGTATCCTGGCCTTCATCCGGCCGCATTGCACCGAGTTACCTGACATCGATTGAAACGAATCCCCAACTAACGCGTCTCCGCTTGTCATCGGCCAACATTAAAATGATCTCTCAACAGTACGTCTCAGACATTAAGTCAGAAACGGTTCTCGTTTCATCACCAAGGCCGAACTACCTACCTATGCTTCTCAAGCACAGGCATCATGTGAAACAACGGCCGGCGTCCTCAAAAGCCCATATCCATCAGTACGATAAACAAATAGCACTAAGAAAAAAAGCACTGAGACTACTCAGAAGACGCGCCAAGGCTGATAACACCATGGTTGCATGGGACCGATGGAAAGACGAAAATAAAATCTACAAATCATGGATCAGAGCGCGCCGAGCCACACTTTACCAGAACAACGCTGAATCAATGATGAGAGTCTTAATGTCAAAGAAAACCGCGGACTTCTGGTCCCTGGTAAACGCCTCCCATGGTATCACAACCTCAACTATGATCAATGCAGTCCCGGAACAAGTCTGGGTCACATTTTTCACCAATCTCTTCGCCAGTCCGCCTTCTACCACTAACATGTCTTTTGATACTATGGCCGCCCCCTGGATCGATCTGTCAGCCCCAGCAGACATAAGTGCAGCCATTCTAAAACTAAAATCTTCACGAGCTCCGGGCCCAGACGGCCTGACGAATATCGACCTAAAGAAACATCACCTGGAATGGTCTAGCTTCATCAGTATTCTGTTTGACCACTGTCGATCCACTAGAAAGATTCCAGCATCATGGTCCAAAGCAATCATTATCCCAATTTTCAAGCAAGGAAGCAGGGAAGAGCCTCAAAACTATCGCCCAATCGCCCTATTGGACATAATGGGTAAACTTTTTGCGTCTCTCCTCTTGGACCATTTCAATCGATGGGCGAAACTGGCCCCCTGCAGTGACCCATTTCAACTAGGCTTTAAGAAAAACGGTGGCACCGCATTAAATATCCTCATACTCACCATTCTGAAAGCCAAAATAAAACAAGGGTCCCCCACAGTCTACGTGGCGTTCATCGACCTCTCTCAGGCATTCGACAAAGTTGAGAGATGTAAACTGTGGAGAAAGCTGGAAAACTGGAACTGTCCGAAAGACGTGCTACTACCAATAATAGCCCTCCATACCAACAATACACTCAGTGTCCGGTTGAACAGACAGGGAGCCCTGTCTAAAGAAATCCCTGCTCACAGAGGAGTTAAACAAGGCTGCCCTCTAGCCCCTGCTCTGTTCGTGGCTTTCCTGGGGGACTACAAAGACTCGGAAGCCCAGGTCCGAAGCTTCCCGCCGAAGTTTGGCAACAGTTCCCTCTCACGCCTTCTCTACGCGGATGACCTGATTCTCTTCGATCAAACCCCGATAGGCCTCCAGCGGCAGCTAGACAATCTGGAAGCCTACATGACCACCAACAATCTTCAGATCAATCAGACGAAAACGAAAATCATGATCCTCTCCAGATCGGGCCGCTTCACGAAAAAAACTCGACCCTGGTCAGTGTGTAAAACCAACATTGAAGTAGTCTCGCACTTCAAATATTTAGGTGTGATCTTCGATGGCTCCTCGAAGGAACTCACAATGCAACAACGTCTGTGGTCCAAAACTAAACAACTTACATCTCAACTAAGAGCGATCGACAGAAAGTATGGCAAATTCTCACTAGTACCGGCCATTAATTTCTATAAAGGTAAAATGGTCCCGACCCTGACCTATGGCATGGACGCCATGTTCACTGTTCCGTCCACACTGTGGCGGGCCTTAGAAGCCTACATTTGGAAATCGCTCCTAGGCCTACCCACCGCCATTCCAATCGAAGCCATCAGACGTGACCTGGGCCTTCTATCACTAAGTGCCTCCGTCAGTGGGGCCTCATTGGCCCTCTTCAGGAAGATCCTTATTAAGGACGACCTCCCAATTTCCAACATCATCGCCCAAGAACTCGAGTCATCGAACTGTAAGGCTGTCCAAAATTGGACTCACCTTCAAAAAACCAAACTGGAAGACTTGCACTGTACAGTAAACGACCTGATCTCAAACCCGCAAAGAGTCAGTGAAAAATTGAAACTACAAGACTGGATCAACACTTCTGACAAAGCGGCGGCAACCAAGTTCCTCAATCATCTTCCACCGACTTACAATAAACTGAAACTTCCCATGGCGTATTGTCTGAGATTCCCAGACAAAAAGCTTCGCTCTATATTTCTAAGAGCGCGCTTAAATCTGCTCCATACGCGGGAAATCTTAGCGATGAGAAGGATGGCGACCGATACTACATGCAGACTGTGCAAACTTCCGGACTCTACCGAGACCGTTCGCCACCTTCTCCTAAACTGCCCCGCCCTAACTCAAGTTCGTACAGCCTTTCTATCTCCCCTATGGCTCGACTCGGTACTGATCGATGAGCAAACATGGTGGTACCGCCTGATATCTGGGGAAAAATCCCGCTGGGCTGCTGCGACGGCCAAAATAATGGAAGCTGCCTTCAACAAAATCAACGCTGCAACCTAGGCGCCCCATTGGCCATTCACTTCCAGTGGCAAGGCTCCCAGCATCTGATGTCCGCGCCACAGAGAACATTGGAGACCACTAATGCACACGACACACTTTGATTTTGCCCCCAAATCTCTAGATGCTCCCCATATTCTCAGATCGCATCCTTGTAAAAATCTTTTCTTTGATTATACACAAGTAATAAAAAAAAAAAAAAAAAATAAGGAAAGCTTCCAACCACTAGTGACTTCATTCATAATAAGCAAGGAAAGCTTCCAGCCACTAGTGGCTTCATTCAGAAAAAGCAAGGACAGCTTCCAACCAATAGCGACTTCATTCAGAATAAGCAAGGACAGCTTCCAACCACAAGCGACTTCATTCAGAATAAGCCAGGAAAGCTTCCAGATACTAGTGGCTTCATTCAGAATAAGCAAGGAAAGCTTCCAGCCACTAGTGGCTTCATTCAGAATAAGCAAGGAAAGCTTCCAGCCACTAGTGGCTTCATTCAGCAAAAGCATGGACAGCTTCCAGCCACTAATGACTTCATTCAGAATAAGCAAGTAAAGCTTCCAGCCACGAGTGACTTCATTCAGAATAAGCAAGGAACGCTTCCAGATACTAGTGGCTTCATTCAGAATAAGCCAGGAAAGCTTCCAGATACTAGTGACTTCATTCAGAATAAGCCAGATAAACTTCCAGCCACGAGTGACTTCATTCAGAATAAGCAAGGAACATTTACAGCCACTAGTGACTTCATTCAGAATAAACCAAGAAAGCTTCCAGCCACTAGTGGCTTCATTCAGAGTAAGCAAGGAAAGCTTCCAGCCACAAATGACTTCATTCAGAATAAGCCAGGAAAGCTTCCAGCTACTAGTTACTTCATTCAGATTAAGAAAGGAAAGATTCCAGCTACTAGGGACTTCATTCAGGATAAATAAGGAAAGCTTCCAACCACTAGTGACTTCATTCAGAATAAGCAAGGAAAGCTTCCAGCTACTAATGACTTCATTCAGAATAAATAAGGAAAGCTTCCAGCCACTAGTGGCTTCATTCAGAATAAGCAAGGACAGCTTCCAGCCACAAGTGAGTTAATTTAATTCAGAAAAGCAAGGAAAGCTTGCAGCAACTAGTGACTTCATTCAGATTAAGAAAGGAAAGATTCCAGCTACTAGGGACTTCATTCAGGATAAATAAGGAAAGCTTCCAGCCACAAGTGACTTCATTCATAATAATCAAGGAAAGCTTCCAGCCACTAGTGGCTTCATTCAGAAAAAGCAAGGACAGCTTCTAACCAATAGCGACTTTATTCAGAATGAACATGGAAAGCTTCCAGCCACTTGTGACTTCATTCAGAATAATCAAGGAAAACTTCCAGATACTAGTGACTGCATTCAGAATAAGCAAGGAAAGCTTCCAGCCACTAGTGACCTCATTCAGAATAAGCCACAAAAGCTTCCAGCTACTAGGGACTCCATTCAGAATAAGCCAGGAAAGCTTCCAGCCACGAGTGACTTTATTCAGAATAAGCAAGGAAAGCTTCCACCCACTAGTGGCTTCATTCAGAATAAGCAAGGACAGCTTCCAACCACTAGTGACTTCATTCAGAATAAACACGGAAAGCTTCCAGCCACTTTTGACTTCATTCAGAATAAGCAAGGAAAGCTTCCAGTTAATAGTGATTTCATTCAGAATAATCAAGGAAAACTTCCAGCTACTAGTGACTGCATTCAGAATAAGCAAGGAAAGCTTCCAGCCACTAGTGACCTCATTCAGAATAAGCCACAAAAGCTTCCAGCCACAAGTGACTTGATTCAGAATAAACACAGAAAGCTTCCAGCCACTTTTGACTTCATTCAGAATAAGCAAGGAAAGCTTCCAGTTAATAGTGATTTCATTCAGAATAATCAAGGAAAACTTCCAGCTACTAGTGACTGCATTCAGAATAAGCAAGGAAAGCTTCCAGCCACTAGTGACCTCATTCAGAATAAGCCACAAAAGCTTCCAGCCACAAGTGACTTGATTCAGAATAAACACAGAAAGCTTCCAGCTACTAGTGACTGCATTCAGAATAAGCAAGGAAAGCTTCCAGCCACTAGTGACTTCATTCAGAATAAGCAAGAAAAGCTTCCAGTTACTAGTGACTTCATTCAGAATAATCATGGACAACTTCCAGCTACTAGTGACTGCATTCAGAATAAGCAAGGAAAGCTTCCAGCCACTAGTGACCTCATTCAGAATAAGCCACAAAAGCTTCCAGCCACAAGTGACTTCATTCAGAATAAACACGAAAAGCTTCCAGCCACTTGTGACATCATTCAGAATAAGCAAGGAAAGCTTCCAGTTACTAGTGACTTCATTCAGAATAATCATGGAAAACTTCCAGCGACTAGTGACTGCATTCAGAATAAGCAAGGAAAGCTTCCAGCCACTAGTGACTTCATTCAGAATAAGCAAGCAAAGCTTCCAGCTACTAGTGACTTCAATCAGAATAAGGAAGGAAAGCTTCCAGCCACTAGTGACTTCATTCAGAATAAGCAAGAACAACTTCCAGCTACTAGTGACTTCATTCAGAATAAACACTGAAAGTTTCCAGCCACTTGTGACTTCAATCAGAATAAGCATGGACAGCTTCCAGATACTAGTGACTTCATTCAGAATAATCACGGAAAACGTCCAGCTACTAGTGACTGCATTCAGAATAAGCAAGGAAAGCTTTCAGCCACTAGTGACCTCATTCAGAATAAGCCACAAAAGCTTCCAGCACTAGTGACTTCATTCAGAATAAGAAAGGAAAGATTCCAGCTACTAGTGACTTCATTCAGAATTAACAAGGAACGCTTCCTGCTACTAGTGACTTCAATCAGTATGAGCATGGACAGCTTCCAGCACTAGTGACTTCATTCAGAATAAGAAAGGAAAGATTCCAGCTACTAGTGACTTCACTCAGAATTAACAAGGAAAGCTTCCTGCCACTAGTGACTTCATTCAGAATAAACATGGAAAGATTCCAGCCACTTGTGACTTCATTCAGAATAAGCAAGGAAAGCTTCCAGTTACTAGTGACTTCATTCAGAATAATCAAGGAAAACTTCCAGATACTAGTGACTGCATTCAGAATAAGCAAGGAAAGCTTCCAGCCACTAGTGACCTCATTCAGAATAAGCCACAAAAGTTTACAGCCACTAGTGACTTCATTCAGAATAAGACAGGAAAGATTCCAGCTACTAGTGACTTCATTCAGAATAAACAAGGACAGCTTCCAGATACTAGTGACTTCATTCAGAATAAGCCTGTAAAGCTTCCAGCTACTAGTGAATAAGCAAGAAAAGCTTCCAGCGACTAGTAACTTCATTCAGAATAAGCAAGGAAAGCTTCAAGCCACCAGTGACTTCATTCAGAATAAGCCAGGAAAGCTTCCAGCCACGAGTGACTTCATTCAGAATAAGCTAGGAAAGCTTGCAGCTACTAGTGACTTCATTCAGAATAAGGAAGGAAAGCTTCCAGCCACTAGTGACTTTATTCAGAATAAGCAAGGACAAATTCCAGCTACTAGTGACTTCATTCAGAATAAGCAAGGAAGGCTTCCAGCCACTAGTGGCTTCATTCAGAATAAGCAAGGACAGCTTCCAACCACTAGTGACTTCATTCAGAATAAACACAGAAAGCTTCCAGCCACATTCAAGATAATCAAGGAAAACTTCCAGCTACTAGTGACTGCATTCAGAATAAGCAAGGAAAGCTTCCAGCCACTAGTGACCTCATTCAGAATAAGCCACAAAAGCCTCCAGCCACGAGTGACTTGATTCAGAATAAACATGGAAAGCTTCCAGCCACTTGTGACTTCATTCAGAATAAGCAAGGAAAGCTTCCAGTTACTAGTGACTTCATTCAGAATAATCAAGGAAAACTTCCAGCTACTAGTGACTGCATTCAGAATAAGCAAGGAAAGCTTCCAGCCACTAGTGACTTCATTCAGAATAAGCAAGAAAAGCTTCCAACCACTAGTGACTTCATTCAGAATAAACACGGAAAGCTTCCAGCCACTTGTGACTTCATTCAGAATAAGCAAGGAAAGCTTCCAGTTACTAGTGACTTCATTCAGAATAAGCAAGGACAACTTCCAGCTACTACTGACTTCATTCAGAATAAGCAAGGAAAGCTTCCAGCCACTAGTGGCTTCATTCAGAATAAGCAAGGACAGCTTCCAACCACTAGTGACTTTATTCAGAATAAACATGGAAAGCTTCCAGCCACTTGTGACTTCATTCAGAATAAGCAAGGAAAGCTTCCAGTTACTAGTGACTTCATTAAGAATAATCATGGAAAACTTCCAGCTACTAGTGACTGCATTCAGAATAAGGAAGGAAAGCTTCAGCCACTACTGACTTCATTCAGAATAAGAAAGAAAAGCTTCCAGCTACTAGTGACTTCATTCAGAATAAGGAAGGAAAGCTTCAGCCACTAGTGACTTTAATTCAGAATAAGCAAGGACAACTTCCTACTACTAATGACTTCATTCAGAATAAGCAAGGAAAGCTTCCAGCCACTAGTGGCTTCATTCAGAATAAGCAAGGACAGCTTCCAACCACTAGTGACTTCATTCAGAATAAACACGGAAAGTTTCCAGCCACTTGTGACTTCATTCAGAATAATCAAGGAAAGATTCCAGTTACTAGTGACTTCATTCTGAATAATCAAGGAAAACTTCCAGCTACTAGTGACTGCATTCAGAATAAGCAAGGAAAGCTTTCTGCCACTAGTGACCTCATTCAGAATAAGCCACAAAAGCTTCCAGCACTAGTGACTTCATTCAGAATAAGAAAGGAAAGATTCCAGCTACTAGTGACTTCATTCAGAATTAACAAGGAAAGCTTCCTGCTACTAGTGACTTCAATCAGAATAAGCAAGGACAACTTCCAGCCACTAGTGGCTTCATTCAGAATAAGCAAGGACAGCTTCCAACCACTAGTGACTTCATTCAGAATAAACACGGAAAGCTTCCAGCCACTTGTGACTTCATTCAGAATAAGCAAGGAAAGCTTCCAGTTACTAGTGACTTCATTCAGAATAATCATGGAAAACTTCCAGCTACTAGTGACTGCTTTCAGAATAAGCAAGGAAAGCTTCCAGCCACTAGTGACTTCATTCAGAATAATCAAGGAAAGATTCCATTTACTAGTGACTTCATTCAGAATAATCAAGGAAAACTTCCAGCTACTAGTGACTGCCTTCAGAATAAGCAAGGAAAGCTTCCAGCCACTAGTGACTTCATTCAGAATAAGAAAGTAAAGATTCCAGCTACTAATGACTTCATTCAGAATTAACAAGAAAAGCTTCCTGCTACTAGTGACTTCAATCAGAATAAGCATGGACAGCTTCCAGCGACTAGTGACTTCATTCAGAATAAGCAAGAAAAGCTTCCAGCCAGTAGTGACTTCATTCAGAATAAGCAGGAAAAGCTTCCAGCCACTAGTGACTTCATTCAGAATAAGCAAGGAAAGCTTCCAGCTACTAGTGGCTTCATTCAGAATAAGCAAGGAAAGTTTCCAGCTACTAGTGGCTTCATTCAGAATAAGCAAGCAAAGCTTCCAACCACTAGTGACTTCATTCAGAATAAGCAAGGAAAGCTTCCAGCCACAAGTGACTTCATTCAGAATAAGTGTTAGGCAGAAACCTGTGCAGTTCCCTTTGGGAACACTGCAAAAGATTTAGGACTACAGGTGTTAGCAGCAAACCCACTTGGTATCAGTCTGTACCACCCAGATTTACCTGGTAGCTGTGGCTGAGCAGTCAGACTTCCCTCAAGAAGAGTTAGGCAGTATGCAAAGTATACACAATAGGCACTCAGACACAATAATACAAGCAAACACTGACCAGAGCTTTGGTATCAAAGTATATAATTATTTATTTAAAAACACACTGTTTGAAACACTCCAGCACTCTTATTGTAAAACACTCTAAACACAGTTACTATTATAATATATACAACCCTTATTCCTTATCAGATAAGTCTTAGTTAACACCACTTATTTCCATACAGAGGTGAGCGCTTAACTATAGATGGCACTCCAATAAGTTTATGAAGAAGGGAGGGAAAAAGACAGAATATGGAAAGGTACACCACTCTAAGATTTAGGAACACTATTAGCAAGGCAGAAGAGCAAAAGTCACTTGTGAACCAAAGTCCATAGGCTGGGCCCACTCTTAGAGAGAGCAGAGCACAAATGCGCCCAAGATCAGACAGTTACACTAGGCTTAGAAAGTCTTGCAGAGAGTTCGAAAAGAGTTTAGAGAGGCTCAGAAAAGTTTAGCCAGGGTGTCCCAGGCTAACCCAGGTTCGAAAGCCAGGGCTAAATCTACCCCGTACAGTCGGTGGCAAGGAAAGCCAGGCGGGACACGGTATCCTAAGTGGGAAGGATCCTCCAGCGGTGGCAGTTGTTCCTGGCAGCGGGTGCAAGTCTCGTCGTCGTCCAGGGGAAGAGAAGATCTCAACTTAGAGGAAAGATGAAGGTCGTTGCACTGCCAGGGAAGAAACCAGCCGCGGAGTTTTCCGGTTAAAGGTATTTCCTTTTATTTCGCGGTCGTGGTAAAACGTGGTATTCCGGTTGCCGGGGTGCTTGGCACAGGCAAGGCGGCCACGAGATGCGTCGGGAAGGTGAAAAGATGGTGAAACTGGTTATCCCCACCAGTCAAAGGAAGAAGACTCTCCGGCGGGAGATCTCCTCTGTCGTTGGGAAAAGTGGTGAGACGGTCCAGCAGGGCTCCACCGGTGGTGTTGTCGTGGCAGGTCGGCTCAGCTTCTCCCTCGTCGGATTCTTAGGTCCTGTGGCGACTTCTGTAGTTCCAGTCCCCAAAGCCCTGCTTTTATGCAGAAAACCCCCATTCACTCACCCTAGCTGTCACTCAAACATGCTAAGTGGTGAGCCGGCTGGCTCACCACTTGGGCCAATCAGGACGGAGTGCGACTTGAGTTGCCTAGGCAACTCAGTCCAGGGTGCTTAAATCCCCAACCACCCCTCCTAAGTACCCCAGACAGAGTGGCACCACTTTGGAGGGCTTCTGTGAAGAAGCCCGCCAAAAAAGTGGATCAAAGGGCTTGACTTGGGTTGGAGTCACAGAAGAGAACACAAACGCCATTTTAGAACCGAGTTTTGGCAAGAAATACCAACCGGAGAATTAATATTAATTAAATAAACCGGCGGTATGTTCGAGGCTACCGTAAATAATTAAATAAAGGTAGTAGCCTAAAACAATGGGAAATCCCATAGGAAAATATTTGCGGTAGAATATAAAAAGTAGTATCCACTGCCACCAGCCAAAACTCGATCAGGGGGGACGGAGACATGCCCCCTCGACTAACAGACCCCGGGGTTATCGAATTTCCCCAGCCAGTACGTCCACAATATGATGGTTTGTACTGGTTCTGTTCATAAATCAAGACTGGTAAAGTCAATGGTGACTTTACATGCCCTGGGAGACAGTAGTCAGTCCCAGGGTATGGAGTCTATACTGGGGGGTCACTATGACACCCCTGTGTTACTGCACTAAGGGTGCTGTGTAACACACATCACAAAAACACATGAAACCCTATGGAGTAAAAGACCCCATAGCCCATTAAACACATCTAGAGTCAAAGAAACACACTCAAATCATGCCCAAGAGTGAGGGTAGAAGAGTCTCACTCTTGGCAGGAGAAAAAAATAAACCCCAACAATCCAGCAACGCTGCTGGTTGACTCACTAGGTTAGGAAATTCAGCCTAAACAGAGAATTCTCCCTAACACTCGCCCCCCATCCCCCAGACTAAGGGACAGGAGGATTTAATCCACTCCTGGATGAACCTCATACCTCTAGTCGATGACATACATCCTAGAGAGTCCATCAGCATTTTGATGGTGACACCCTGACCTCTGCTCAATGGTGAAATCAAACCCTTGCAGGCAGATTGACCATCTCAATAGTTTTGGATTTTCTCCCTTCATTTGCATTAACCATCTCAAGGGTTGGTGGTCAGTCTGAATGACAAAAGTAGAACCATACAAGTATGGCCTAAACTTCTTCAGTGCCCACACAATAGCAAAGCATTCTCTTTCGACTGTTGCCCACCTTGTCTCAGGATCCTTCAGCTTACGGCTGATGAAGCAAATGGGGTGCTCCCTACCCTTTTCATCCAGTTGGCTTAGAACTGCACCTATACCTACATTGGAAGCATCAGTTTGTACAATGAAAGTTTGGTGGTGGTCAGGAGCTCTCAGTACTGGAGCTTGGCAAAGAGCTTTCTTCAGTTTTTCAAAGGCCTGATTGCACTCCTCATTCCATTTGACCTTTTTAGGGAATTTTGGAGAGGAGATTGCATTCAGTGGAGAAGCTATGGTCCCATAGTTCTCAATGAAATTCCTTTAATACCCAGTGAGGCCTAGGAAGGCTCTCACCTGGGTTTGAGTAGTAGGTGTTGTCCAATTTTGCACAGCTTCAATTTTGCTGAGCAAAGGCCTTATTTCTCCACCTCCTACCTCATGTCCAAGGTAGACTACCTTACTCTGTCCAATCTGGCATTTACTTGCCTTTATGGTCAGATTGGCCTTCTCAAGAGCCTGCAAAACATGTCCTAGGTCGTTAACATGTTCTTCCCAGGAGTGGCTGAACACTGCAATGTCATCCAAGTATGCCATGCAGAAGTCCTCCATCCCAGTCAGAACCTGATCTACCATCCTTTGGAATGTAGCAGGTGCATTTTTTAATCCAAAAGGCATGACCTTAAACTGGTACTAGCCAACTGGGGTTGAAAATGCAGTTTTCTCCTTGGCATGGTCTGTCAATGCCATTTGCCAATAGCCTGACGTAAGGTCAAATGTGCAGAGGTACTTGGCGGCACCAAGTTTATCCACCAACTCATCTGTCCTTGGCAAAGGGTGGGCATCAGTCTTGGTGACTGCATTAAGAGCTCTATAGTCCACACAGAATCTGAAGTCTTTGGATCCTGCCTTTGGTACTAACACAACTGGGCTAGACCATGGACTAGTATAGGGCTCTATTACCCCGAGATCAAGCATCTTCTTGACCTCCCCTTTGATGTGGGTTCTGACATGTTCTGACATTCTATATCCCCTGCTTTTGACTGGCAGACAGTCACCAGTGAGTATCTCATGCTGTCCCCAAGGGGTCAAGCCTGGTGAAAGTGAGAACAGGGGGGCAAACTGATTTAACATAGCTTTGCACTCCTCCTGTTGCTCAGGGGTCAGATCTGAAGAGAGATTAACTCCTTCAACCTTTTCGTCCAAAGGTAAGCCTCTCAGGAGGTCAGGTAGAGCGTCACTCTCCTCCTCCTCTTCCGATGAAGCTAGAAGCAATGCTCCTACTTCTGGTCTAGAGACATAGGCTTTGAGGCGGTTGATGTGGAAGACTCTGGGAGCTTCCCTGGGTTTGCCCAGATCCACCAGATAGTTGACCTCCCCAAGTTTTCCCACAACTTTGAAGGGTCCCATCCATTTGTCTTGCAAGGCCCTCTGCCTTGTTGGGAGCATAATGAGAACTAGCTGGTCTTGAGTGAACTCAACCATGTTAGCCTTTTGATCATGCCAATGCTTGACCAAAGCTTGTCCAGCTTTCAGATTAGCACTAGCTTCTGCCATCATGTGTGACATTCTCCTTCGGAGACCTATCACATAGTCAGTCACTCTGACTGGCTTGAGGGGAGGAGCACCTTCCAATCCCTCCTTAATCAGGGCCAACGGACCTCTGACTGGATGGCCATAGAGAAGTTCAAAGGGAGAATAACCTACTCCCTCCTGAGGGACTTCTCTATAAGCAAAGAGAAGGCATGGCAGTAGAAGGTCCCACTTTCTTTTCAGAGGTTCCTCTAAAGCACCCATCAC
Organism: Ambystoma mexicanum; assembly: GCF_040938575.1. Classification (NCBI taxonomy): domain Eukaryota; kingdom Metazoa; phylum Chordata; class Amphibia; order Caudata; family Ambystomatidae; genus Ambystoma; species Ambystoma mexicanum. The sequence goes on from NC_090937.1 coordinate 1,680,588,696, forward strand.
GCTCTTCATGGTTCTGTTAAACCTTTCTACCAACCCATTTGTCTGGGGTGGTATGCGGTTGAGAACTTGTAAGTAACTCCACAGGTTTTCCACATGGCTTTCATGTAGTGGGACATAAAGTTTGACCCCCTGTCGGATATTACTTCCTTAGGAAACCCCACCCTGGTAAAAATACCAAGGAGGGCCTTAGATACAGCCGGAGCTGTAACAGTCCTCATAGGAATTGCCTCAGAGTACCTAGTAGCATGGTCTACTACAGCAAGGATAAACCTGTTGCCCGAGGAGGTTGGGGAATCAAGGGGACCAACAATGTCAATCCCTACCCTCTCAAATGGGACTCCCACAACTGGGAGAGGCACTAACGGTGCCAAATTCTTGGAGCCAACCTTACCAGAAGTTTGGCAGGTATGGCAGCTTTTGCAAAACATATCTACTTCCGCCCCCATTTTTGGCCAATAGAAGTAGAGTGAGAGCCTTTCCTTGGTCTTCTTGAAACTCAAGTGACCAGCTAAAGGAATCTCGTGGGCTAAGTGCAAGAACTGTTGTCTGTTTTCTTGAGGTACTACAAGGCGCTTGTAGTCTCCAGGTTCAGACTCAGTTGGTTCACTGTAGAAGAGGCCATCTTCCCAGTGTAACCTATACTTCCCAGGCTCTTGCCCATCAGCCTGAGCAGCGGCCTGGTGGCGGAGACCCTCCGGAGTTGGACATTCTCTTTGTCCCTTACGAAAAGCTGCCCTTCTGGGCCCACCTTCTGCCAGTAAAGACTGCAGCTCAGGATCGTCCTCAGGGTCCAGATCTCCAATAAGTTCTTGGCCTCCCACTAGCTCTTCTTCAGTGTCTAGTTCAACCACACAGGGTTGTACCTCCCTCTCAGCCTCAGCTGAAGGTGGAGTTACAGGTGTAACTGTGGACAACCGAGGGGAAGTCCTTGTTGGAAGCACTGGAGTGCTTGCTGCTGGCTTTTTCCTAGGAGTCTTGGGTTGCCCCTTTGCTCCTGATCTGGTAGTTACTGCAGTGAGTTTCTCCAGTGGTAAAGGAGTGATCTCTGTCATCATCTCCTTAGATAACCCTCATAGGGTTTTCTCTCTTGCAGGTTTTGTGAGCTCCTGTAACCTTTTACTAGGAGATCTGGGGGTATAGGACACAACTCCAAGAGCTTTCAGGTCATTACCCAACAGAACGCTACCTGGTACTTCACATTGTATACTGACAGGTATCTTTACAGCCATATCATTACACTGGATGAGAACTGGTAACTGGGGGCACATCTGCACAGGCCCTCCAGCTAACTTGGTGAGGCATTTGGGTGCCTTAGCAACATCCTCTGCCTTGAAAAAGGATTCATCCACCACAGTTATGCTGGCCCCAGTGTCCCTAATGGCAGGAGTCTCCTGACCATTCACCTGGACACTGTCTTTATAATACTCTTTAGTATTATCTGGGATAGAATTATACACATCTAAATTCTGATGTTCCCACAACCCCAGAGACTAAAGAAACACTGGCTGAGACTCAAATGGGTTCATCAGCCAGTAATAGAAAGTTTCCACTTGCCATTGGGACTTCCTCTTCTGGAGCGAAGGCTAAGGAGGCAAGTTGGATCCCTGAACGTTTACCCTTGCATCTGGGATCTCCTTTCACATGGTCAGTAGAGCCACAAACAAAGCATTTACCGAATGCCTTCTGGAATGGTGGCTTGTTCTGGCCTCCCTCTGGTTTGGCACCAGAGGAGACACTATTCTGCTGTGGTTTCCCTTGTGGCTTACCCTTATGGTTTTGTGTGGGGCCCTCTTTGGAATTTGCAGTATTAGAATTCTCTTTGCAGTCCTTTTTAGGCTGTTTCCGCTCATCCTTTTTCTGAGTTAGCCCAGAATCCTTGTGAGTGGCCCTGTTGGCAACCCACAAGTCAGCAGCCTTAGCTAACTTCCTGGAATCTAATTCCTTTGAATCAGCCAAGTGCTGTCTGAGCTCAGGAGAACAGGCATCATAAATTGACTCCAACATAAAAAGATTCTTCATTCCCTCATAAGTTTTCACTTTGTAACCCTTAATCCATCCCTCTAAGTTTTTCAACCCTTCACTCACCCAGGTAGCCCAAGGGGTACCATCATGCTTTTTGAGGGTTCTAAACCTCTTAAGATACTGGGAAGGGGTCTTCCCAAATCTATCTATCAGAGCTAGTTTCACAAATTCATACTCTTTCCTATCCTTCTCCCCCAACTCCATTACCACATCAGTTGCAACAGGGGGAAGCCTAGAGAACAACCAGGTGAGTAAGTCATTTCCTGTGATGTTCTAGAGCCCATGATTATATTCAAACAAAGACAACCAATCCAACACATCCAACTTAGGCTCATACATACCAACCAATTATTTAGGCATCCAGGGTCTTTTAGGACTGGAACTTCTAGAGGAGCCAGAGAGAGAAGCATTTTCAACAGACAATTTCTTCATTTCTAGCTCATGCCTGAGCTCCATTTCCTTTAGCCTTAGTTCTTGATTCATTTCCTAATGTCTCTGTTCAGCCAGAGTATTCAGTCTCTTGAACTCTAGTTCAAGTTTCATTTTCTCTAGCTCAAGATATTGAGGACTAAGTGTGGGACCTGGCAAAGGTCCAGTAGGTACAGCTGGCAGAGCAGACAGCGGCCTAGGGGGGACAGTCACAGCAGCCTCACCCTCCTCTTCTGACTCTTCCTCAAGATTATCAACATTTGGATCAATATCAATTTCTATACTGTTATATACATTTTTTGGCATGGTAGGTTCCTCTGAACCATTATCCAGACTTTGGTTAGCTAACAACCTTTCTATCAATTCCATTTTCTTGCCTTTAGTCAGGAGATTCTTATGCTTGCAGAGAACTCTTAAACAATCAGCAGTTTTTGTAGCAAGGGACTCTTGACTATAATTTTCCATAGTCAACATGTTAGAAAGATTACGTTTTCAGTGCTAAACATTGTGGTTAGTTGCACTAAGGTCTCTTAAAGCACTCTGAAATGTATACTCATTACAAATCCCACCGCTGTACACCAGTGTTAGGCAGAAACCTGTGCAGTTCCCTTTGGGAACACTGCAAAAGATTTAGGACTACAGGTGTTAGCAGCAAACCCACTTGGTAGCAGTCTGTACCACCCAGATTTACCTGGTAGCTGTGGCTGAGCAGTCAGACTTCCCTCAAGAAGAGTTAGGCAGTATGCAAAGTAAACACAATAGGCACTCAGACACAATAATACAGGCAAACACTGACCAGAGCTTTGGTATCAAAGTATATAATTATTTATTTAAAAACACACTGTTTGAAACACTCCAGCACTCCTATTGTAAAACACTCTAAACACAGTTACTATTATAATATATACAACCCTTATTCCTTATCAGATAAGTCTTAGTTAACACCACTTATTTCCATACAGAGGTGAGCGCTTAACTATAGATGGCACTCCAATAAGTTTATGAAGAAGGGAGGGAAAAAGACAGAATATGGAAAGGTACACCACTCTAAGATTTAGGAACACTATTAGCAAGGCAGAAGAGCAAAAGTCACTTGTGAGCCAAAGTCCATAGGCTGGGCCCACTCTTAGTGAGAGCAGAGAACAAATGCGCCCAAGATCAGACAGTTACACTAGGCTTAGAAAGTCTTGCAGAGAGTTCGAAAAGAGTTTAGAGAGGCTCAGAAACGTTTAGCCAGTGTGTCCCAGGCTAACCCAGGTTCGAAAGCCGGGGGCTAAATCTACCCCGTACAGTCGGTGGCAAGGGAAGCCAGACGGGACACGGTACCTTAAGTGGGAAGGATCCTCCAGCGGTGGCAGTTGTTCCTGGCAGCGGGTGCAAGTCTCGTCGTCGTCCAGGGGAATAGAAGATCTCGACTTGTAGGAAAGATGAAGGTCGTTGCACTGCCAGGGAAGAAACCAGCCGCAGAGTTTTCCGGTTAAAGGTATTACCCTTTATTTTGCGGTCGTGGTAAAACGTGGTATTCCGGTTGCCGGGGTGCTTGGCACAGGCATGGCGGCCACGAGATGCGTCGGGAAGGTGAAAAGACGGTGAAACTGGTTATCCCCACCAATCAAAGGAAGAAGACTCTCCGGCGGGAGATCTCCTCTGTCGTTGGGAAAAGTGGTGAGACGGTCCAGCAGGGCTCCACCGGTGGTGTCATCGTGGCAGGTCGGCTCAGCTTCTCCCTCATCGGATTCGTAGGTCCTGTGGCGACTTCTGAAGTTCCAGTCCCCCAAGCCCTGCTTTTATGCAGAAAACCCCCATTCACTCAGCCTACCTGTCACTCAAACATGCTAAGTGGTGAGCCGGTTGGCTCACCACTTGGGCCAATCAGGACGGAGTGCGACTTGAGTTGCCTAGGCAACTCAGTCCAGGGTGCCTAAATCCCCCTCCACCCCTCCTAAGTACCCCAGACAGAGTGGCACCACTTTGGAGGGCTTCTGTGGAGAAGCCCGCCAAAAAAGTGGAACAAAGGGCTTGACTTGGGTTGGAGTCACAGAAGAGAACACAAACGCCATTTTAGAACCGAGTTTTGGCAAAAAATACCAACCGGAGAATTAATAATAATTAAATAAACCAGCGGTATGTTCGAGGCTATCGTAATTAAATAAATAAAGGTAGTAGCCTAAAACAATGGGAAATCCCATAGGAAAATATTTGCGGTAGAATATAAAAAGTAGTATCCACTGCCACCAGCCAAAACTCGATCAGGGGGGACGGAGACGTGCCCCCTCGACTAACAGACCCCGGGGCAATTGAATTGCCCCAGCCAGTACGTCCACAATATGATGGTTTGTACTGGTTCTGTTCAGAATTTCAGACTAGTAAAGTCAATGGTGACTTTACATGCCCTGGGAGACAGTAGTCAGTCCCAGGGTATGGAGTCTATACTGGGGGGTCACTATGACACCCCTGTGTCACTGCACTGAGGTTCTGTGTAACACACATCACAAAAACACATGAAGCCCTATGGAGTAAAAGACCCCATAGCCCATTAAACACATCTAGAGTCGAAGAAACACACTCAAATCATGCCCAAGAGTGAGGGTAGAAGAGTCTCACTCTTGGCAGGAGAAAAAAATAAACCCCAAAAATCCAGCAAAGCTGCTGGGGGACCTACTAGGTTAGGAAATTCAGCCTAAACAGAGAATTCTCCCTAACACTAAGCAAGGAAAGCTTCCAGCCACTAGTGACTTCATTCAGAATAAGCAAGGAAAGCTTCCAGCCACAATGTTCATTCAGAATAAGCAAGGAAAGCTTCCAGCCACAAGTGACTTCATTCAGAATAAGCAAGGAAAGCTTCCAGCCACTAGTGACTTCATTCAGAATAAGCCAGGAAAGCTTCCAGCCACTAGTGACTTTGTTCAGAATAAGCCAGGAAAGCTTCCAGCTATGAGTAACTTCATTCAGAATAAGCCAGGAAAGCTTCCAGCCACTACTGACTTCTTTCAGAATAAGCCAGGAAAGCTTCCAGCCACAAGTGACTTTATTCAGAATAAGCCAGGAAAGCTTCCAGCCACTAGTAACTTCATTCAGAATAAGCCAGGAAAGCTTCCAGCCACTAGTGACTTTATTCAGAATAAGAAAGGAAAGCTTCCAGCCACTAGTGACTTTATTCAGAATAAGCAAGGACAGCTTCCAGCCACTAGTGACTTCATTCAGAATAAGCAAGGAAAGATTTCAGCTACTAGTGACTTCATTCAGAATAAGCAAGAAAAGCTTCCAGCCACTAGTGACTTCATTCAGAATAAGCAAGGAATGCTTCCAGCCACTACTGACTTCCTTCAATATCAGCCAGGAAAGCTTCCAGCCACTAGTGACTTCATACAGAATAAGAAAGGAAAGCTTCCAGCCACTAGTGACTTCATTCAGAATAAGCAAGGACAACTTCCAGCAACTAGTGTCTTCATTCAGAATAAGCAAGGAAAGCTTCCAGCCACGAGTGACTTCATTCAGAATAAGCAAGGAAAGCTTCCAGCCACTAGTGACTTCATTCAGAATAAGCAAGTACAGCTTCCAGCCACTAGTGACTTCATTCAGAATAAGCAAGAAAAGCTTCCAGCCACTAGTGACTTCATTCAGAATAAGCAAGGACAGCTTCCAGCCACTAGTGACTTCATTCAGAATAAGCCAGGAAAGCTTCCAGCCACTAGTGACTTTATTCAGAATAAGAAAGGAAAGCTTCCAGCCACTAGTGACTTTATTCAGAATAAGCAAGGACAGCTTCCAGCCACTAGTGACTTCATTCAGAATAAGAAAGGAAAGCTTCCAGCCACTAGTGACTTCATTCAGAATAAGCAAGAAAAGCTTCCAGCCACTAGTGACTTCATTCAGAATAAGCAAGGACAGCTTCCAGCCACTAGTGACTTCATTCAGAATAAGCCAGGAAAGCTTCCAGCCACTAGTGACTTCATTCAGAATAAGCCAGGAAAGCTTCCAGCCACGAGTGACTTTATTCAGAATAAGCCAGGAAAGCTTCCAGCCACTAGTGACTTCATTCAGAATAAGCAAGGAAAGCTTCCAGCCACTAGTGACTTCATTCAGAATAAGCAAGGAACGCTTCCAGCCACAAGAGACTTCATTCAGAATAAGCAAGACAATCTTCCAGCCACTAGTGACTTCATTTAGAATAAGCAAGGACAGCTTCCAGCCACTAGTGATTTCATTCAGAATAAGACAGGAAAGCTTCCAGCCACTAGTGACTCATTCAGAATAAGCCAGGAAAGCTTACAGTCACTAGTGACTTCATTCAGAATAAGAAAGGAAAGCTTCCAGGCACTAGTGACTTCATTTATTTAGAATAAGCATGGATAGCTTCCAGCCACTAGTGACTTCGTTCAGAATAAGCAAGGAAAGCTTCCAGCCACGAGTGACTTCATTCAAAATAAGCCAGGAAAGCTTCCAGCCACTAGTGACTTCATTCAGAATAAGAAAGGAAAGCTTCCAGCCACTAGTGACTTCATTCAGAATAAGCAAGGACAACTTCCAGCCACTAGTGACATCATTCAGAATAAGCAAGGAAAATTTCCAGCCACAAGTGACTTCATTCATAATAAGCCAGGAAAGCTTCCAGCCACTAGTGACTTCATTCAGAATAAGCCAGGAAAGCTTCCAGTCACTAGTGACTTCATTCAGAATAAGAAAGGAAAGCTTACAGCCACTTGTCACTTCATTGAGAATAAGCAAGGACAGCTTCCAGCCACTAGTGACTTCATTTGGGATAATACAGGAAAGCTTCCAGACACTAGTGACTTCATTCAGAATAAGCCAGGAAAGCTTCCAGCCACTAGTGACTTCATTCAGAATAAGCAAGGAAAGCTTCCAGCCACAGGTGACTTCATTCAGAATAAGCAAGAAAAGCTTCCAGCCACTAGTGACTTCATTTAGAATAAGCAAGGACAGCTTCCAGCCACTAGTGACTTCATTCAGAATAAGCAAGAAAAGCCTCCAGCCACTAGTGACTTCATTCAGAATAAGCAATGAAAGCTTCCAGCCACTAGTGACGTCCTTCAGAATAAGCCAGGAAAGCTTCCATCCACTAGTAACTTCATTCAGAATAAGCAAGGAAAGCTTCCAGCCACTAGTGACTTCATTCAGAATAAACCAGGAAAGCTTCCAGCCACTAGTGACTTCATTCAGAATAAGACAGGAAAGCTTCCAGCCACTAGTGACTTCATTCAGAATAAGCAAGGACAGCTTCCAGCCACTAGTGACTTCATTCAGAATAAGCCAGGAAAGCTTCCAGCCACAAGTGACTTCATTCAGAATAAGCCAGGAAAGCTTCCAGCCACTAGTGACTTCATTCAGAATAAGCAAGGAACGCTTCGGGCCACAAGAGACTTCATTCAGAATAAGCAAGACAATCTTCCAGCCACTAGTGACTTCATTTAGAATAAGCAAGGACAGCTTCCAGCCACTAGTGACTTCATTCAGAATAAGACAGGAAAGCTTCCAGCCACTAGTGACTCATTCAGAATAAGCCAGGGAAGCTTATAGTCACTAGTGACTTCATTCAGAATAAGAAAGGAAAGCTTCCAGGCACTAGTGACTTCATTTATTTAGAATAAGCATGGATAGCTTCCAGCCACTAGTGACTTCGTTCAGAATAAGCAAGGAAAGCTTCCAGCCACGAGTGACTTAATTCAGATTAAGCCAGGAAAGCTTCCAGCCACTAGTGACTTCATTCAGAATAAGAAAGGAAAGCTTCCAGCCACTAGTGACTTCATTCAGAATAAGCAAGGACAGCTTCTAGCCACAAGTGACTTCATTCAGAATAAGCGAGGAAAGCTTCCAGCCACGAGTGACTTCATTCAGAATAAGCCAGGAAAGCTTCCAGCCACTAGTGACTTCATTCAGAATAAGCCAGGAAAGCTTCCAGTCACTAGTGACTTCATTCAGAATAAGAAAGGAAAGCTTCCAGCCACTAGTGACTTCATTCAGAATAAATCAGGAAAGCTTCCAGCCACTACTGACTTCTTTCAGAATAAGCCAGGAAAGCTTCCAGCCACGAGTGACTTTATTCAGAATAAGCCAGGAAAGCTTCCAGCCACTAGTAACTTCATTCAGAATAAGCCATGAAAGCTTCCAGCCACTAGTGACTTTATTCAGAATAAGAAAGGAAAGCTTCCAGCCACTAGCGACTTTATTCAGAATAAGCAAGGACAGCTTCCAGCCACTAGTGACTTCATTCAGAATAAGCAAGGAAAGATTCCAGCTACTAGTGACTTCATTCAGAATAAGCAAGAAAAGCTTCCAGCCACGAGTGACTTCATTCAGAATAAGCAAGGAATGCTTCCAGCCACTACTGACTTCCTTCAATATCAGCCAGGAAAGCTTCCAGCCACTAGTGACTTCATACAGAATAAGAACGGAAAGCTTCCAGCCACTAGTGACTTCATTCAGAATAAGCAAGGACAACTTCCAGCAACTAGTGTCTTCATTCAGAATAAGCAAGGAAAGCTTCCAGCCACGTGTGACTTCATTCAGAATAAGCAAGGAAAGCTTCCAGCCACTAGTGACTTCATTCAGAATAAGCAAGTACAGCTTCCAGCCACTAGTGACTTCATTCAGAACAAGCCAGGAAAGCTTCCAGCCATTAGTGACTTCATTCAGAATAAGCCAAGAAAGCTTCCTTCCACGAGTGAATTCATTCAGAATAAGCCAGGAAAGCTTCCAGCCACTAGTGACTTCATTCAGAATAAGCCAGGAAAGCTTCCAGCCACTAGTGACTTCATTCAGAATAAGCAAGGAAAGCTTCCAGCCACTAATGACGTCATTCAGAATAAGCCAGGAAAGCTTCCAGCCGTGAGTAACTTCATTCAGAATAAGCCAGGAAAGCTTTCAGCCACTAGTGACTTCATTCGAATAAGCAAGGACAGCATCCAGCCGCTAGTGACTTCATTCAGAATAAGCAGGGAAACCTTCCAGCCACGAGTGACTTCATTCAGAATAAGCCATGAAAGCTTCCAGCCACTAGTGACTTTATTCAGAATAAGAAAGGAAAGCTTCCAGCCACTAGTGACTTTATTCAGAATAAGCAAGGACAGCTTCCAGCCACTAGTGACTTCATTCAGCATAAGCAAGGAAAGATTCCAGCTACTAGTGACTTCATTCAGAATAAGCAAGAAAAGCTTCCAGCCACGAGTGACTTCATTCAGAATAAGCAAGGAATGCTTCCAGCCACTACTGACTTCCTTCAATATCAGCCAGGAAAGCTTCCAGCCACTAGTGACTTCATACAGAATAAGAAAGGAAAGCTTCCAGCCACTAGTGACTTCATTCAGAATAAGCAAGGACAACTTCCAGCAACTAGTGTCTTCATTCAGAATAAGCAAGGAAAGCTTCCAGCCACGAGTGACTTCATTCAGAATAAGCAAGGAAAGCTTCCAGCCACTAGTGACTTTATTCAGAATAAGCAAGGACAGCTTCCAGCCACTAGTGACTTCATTCAGAATAAGCAAGGAAAGATTCCAGCTACTAGTGACTTCATTCAGAATAAGCAAGAAAAGCTTCCAGCCACGAGTGACTTCATTCAGAATAAGCAAGGAATGCTTCCAGCCACTACTGACTTCCTTCAATATCAGCCAGGAAAGCTTCCAGCCACTAGTGACTTCATACAGAATAAGAAAGGAAAGCTTCCAGCCACTAGTGACTTCATTCAGAATAAGCAAGGACAACTTCCAGCAACTAGTGTCTTCATTCAGAATAAGCAAGGAAAGCTTCCAGCCACGAGTGACTTCATTCAGAATAAGCAAGGAAAGCTTCCAGCCACTAGTGACTTCATTCAGAACAAGCCAGGAAAGCTTCCAGCCATTAGTGACTTCATTCAGAATAAGCCAAGAAAGCTTCCAGCCACGAGTGACTTCATTCAGAATAAGCCAGGAAAGCTTCCAGCCACTAGTGACTTCATTCAGAATAAGCCAGGAAAGCTTCCAGCCACTAGTGACTTCATTCAGAATAAGCAAGGAAAGCTTCCAGCCACTAGTGACTTCATTCAGAATAAGAAAGGAAAGCTTCCAGCTACTAGTTGACTTCATTCAGAATAAGCCAGGAAAGCTTCCAGCCACTAGTGGCGTCATTCAGAATAAGCCAGGAAAGCTTCCAGCCAAGAGTAACTTCATTCAGAATAAGCCAGGAAAGCTTTCAGCCACTAGTGACTTCATTCGAATAAGCAAGGACAGCATCCAGCCGCTAGTGACTTCATTCAGAATAAGCAGGGAAACCTTCCAGCCACGAGTGACTTCATTAAGACTAAGCCAGGAAAGCTTCCAGCCACTAGTGACTTCATTCAGAATAAGCCAGGAAAGCTACCAGCCACTAGTGACTTCATTGAGAATAGGAAAGGAAAGCTTCCAGCCACTAGTGACTTCATTCAGAAAAAGCAAGGAAAGCTTCCAGCCACGAGGGACTTAATTCAGAATAAGACAGGAAAGCTTCCAGCCACTAATGACTTCATTCAGAATAAGCCAGGAAAGCTTCCAGCCACTAGTGATTTCATTCAGAATAAGCAAGGACAGCTTCCAGCCACTAGTGACTTCATTCAGAATAAGACAGGAAAGCTTCCAGCCACTAGTGACTTCATTCAGAATAAGCAAGGAACGCTTCCAGCCACAAGGGACTTCATTCAGAATAAGCAAGACAAGCTTCCAGCCACTAGTGACTTCATTCAGAATAAACCAGGAAAGCTTCCAGCCACGAGTGACTTCATTCAGAATAAGCCAGGAAAGCTTACAGCCACTAGTGACTTCATTCAGAATAAGCCAGGAAAGCTTCCAGCCACTAGTGACTTCCTTCAGAATAAGAAAGGAAAGCTTCCAGCCACTAGTGACTTCATTCAGAATAAGCAAGGACAGCTTCCAGCCACTAGTGACTTCATTCAGAAAAAGCAAGGAAAGCTTCCAGCCACGATTGACTTCATTCAGAATAAGCCAGGAAAGATTCCAGCCACTAGTGACTTCATTCAGAATAAGCAAGGAAAGCTTCCAGCCACAAGTGACTTAATAATTCAGAATAAGCCAGGAAAGCTTCCAGCCACTAGTGACTTCATTCAGAATAAGCAACGACAGCTTCCAGCCACTAGTGACTTCATTCAGAATAAGCAAGAAAAGCTTCCAGCCACTAGTGACTTCATTCAGAATAAACAAGGAAAGCTTCCAGCCACTAGTGACTTCATTCAGAATAAGCAAGGACAACTTCCAGCCACTAGTGACTTCCTTCGGAATAAGCAAGGAAAGCTTCCAGCCACGAGTGACTTCATTCAGAATAAGCCAGGAAAGCTTCTAGCCACTAGTGACTTCATTCAGAATAAGAAAGGAAAGCTTCCAGCCACTAGTGACTTCATTCAGAATAAGCAAGGAAAGCTTCCAGCCGCTAGTGACTTCATTCAGAATAAGCAAGTACAGCTTCCAGCCACTAGTGACTTCATTCAGAATAAGCAAGAAAAGCTTCCAGCCACTAGTGACTTCATTCAGAATAAGCAAGGACAGCTTCCAGCCACTAGTGACTTCATTCAGAATAAACCAGGAAAGCTTCCAGCCATTAGTGACATCATTCAGAATAAGCCAGGAAAGCTTCCAGCCACGAGGGACTTCATTCAGAATAAGCCAGGAAAGCTTCCAGCCACTAGTGACTTCATTCAGAATAAGCAAGGAAAGCTTCCAGCCACTAGTGACTTCATTCAGAATAAGCAAGGAACGCTTCCAGCCACAAGAGACTTCATTCAGAATAAGCAAGACAATCTTCCAGCCACTAGTGACTTCATTTAGAATAAGCAAGGACAGCTTCCAGCCACTAGTGACTTCATTCAGAATAAGACAGGAAAGCTTCCAGCCACTAGTGACTCATTCAGAATAAGACAGGAAAGCTTACAGTCACTAGTGACTTCATTCAGAATAAGAAAGGAAAGCTTCCAGGCACTAGTGACTTCATTTATTTAGAATAAGCATGGATAGCTTCCAGCCACTAGTGACTTCGTTCAGAATAAGCAAGGAAAGCTTCCAGCCACGAGTGACTTCATTCAGAATAAGCCAGGAAAGCTTCCAGCCACTAGTGACTTCATTCAGAATAAGCAAGGAAAGCTTCCAGCCACTAGTGACTTCATTCAGAATAAGAAAGGAAAGCTTTCAGCCACTTGTCACTTCATTCAGAATAAGCAAGGACAGCTTCCAGCCACTAGTGACTTCATTCAGGATAAGCCAGGAAAGCTTCCAGACACTAGTGACTTCATTCAGAATAAGCCAGGAAAGCTTCCACCCACTAGTGACTTCATTCAGAATAAGCAAGGAAAGCTTCCAGCCACAAGTGACTTCATTCAGAATAAGCAAGAAAAGCTTCCAGCCACTAGTGACTTCATTTAGAATAAGCAAGGACAGATTCCAGCCACTAGTGACTTCATTCAGAATAAGCAAGAAAAGCTTCCAGCCGCTAGTGACTTCATTCAGAATAAGCAAGGACAGCTTCCAGCCACTAGTAACTTCATTCAGAATAAGCAATGAATGTTTCCAGCCACTAGTGACTTCATTCAGAATAAGCCAGGAAAGCTTCCAGCCACTAGTGACTTCTTTCAGAATAAGCCAGGAAAGCTTCCAGCCACAAGTGACTTTATTCAGAATAAGCCAGGAAAGCTTCCAGCCACTAGTGACTTCATTCAGAATAAGCAAGGACAGCTTCCAGCCACTAGTGACTTCATTAAGAATAAGACAGGAAAGCTTCCAGCCACTAGTGACTTCATTCAGAATAAGAAGAAAAAGCTTCCAGCCACTAGTGACTTCATTCAGCATAAGCAAGAAAAGCTTCCAGCCACTAGTGATTTCATTCAGAATAAGCAAGGAATGCTTCCATCCACTAGTGACTTCATTCAGAATAAGCAAGGAACACTTCCAGCCACTAGTGACTTCATTCAGAATAAGCAATGAAAGCTTCCGGCCACTAGTGACTTCATTCAGAATAAGCAAGGAAAACCTCCAGCCACAAGTGATTCATTCAGAATAATCAAGAAAAGCTTCCAGCCACTAGTAACTTCATTCAGAATAAGCAACAACAGCTTCCAGCCACTAGTGACTTCATTCAGAATAAGCAAGAAAAGCTTCCAGCCACTAGTGACTTCAGAATAAGCAAAGAAAGCTTCCAGCCACTAGTGACTTCATTCAGAATAAGCAAGGAATGCTTCCAGCCACTAGTGACTTCATTCAGAATAAGCAAGGAACACTTCCTGCCACTAGTGACTTCATTCAGAATAAGCAAGGAAAGATTCCAGCTACTAGTGACTTCATTCAGAATAAGCAAGAAAAGCTTCCAGCTACTAGTGACTTCATTCAGAATAAGCAAGGGACGCTTCCAGCCACTAGTGACTTCCTTCAGAATAAACATGGAACGCTTCCAGCCACTAGTGACTTCATTCAGAATAAGCAAGGAAAGATTCCAGCCACTAGTGACTTCCTTCAGAATAAGCAAGGAAAGCTTCCAGCCACAAGTGACTTCATTCAGAATAAGCAAGAAAAGCTTCCAGCCACTAGTGACTTCATTCAGAATAAGCAAGGACAGCTTCCAGCCACTAGTGACTTCATTCAGAATAAGCAAAGACAGCTTCCAGCCACTAGTGACTTCATTCAGAATAAGCAAGAAAAGCTTCCAGCCACTAGTGACTTCATTCAGAATAAGCAAGGAATGCTTCCATCCACTAGTGACTTCATTCAGAATAAGCAATGAACACTTCCAGCCACTAGTGACTTCATTCAGAATAAGCAATGAAAGCTTCCGGCCACTAGTAACTTCATTCAGAATAAGCAAGGAAAACTTCCAGCCACAAGTGACTTCATTCAGGACAATCAAGAAAAGCTTCCAGCCACTAGTAACTTCATTCAGAATAAGCAACGACAGCTTCCAGCCACTAGTGACTTCATTCAGAATAAGCAAGAAAAGCTTCCAGCCACTAGTGACTTCAGAATAAGCAAGGAAAGCTTCCAGCCACTAGTGACTTCATTCAGAATAAGCAAGGAATGCTTCCAGCCACTAGTGACTTCATTCAGAATAAGCAAGGAACACTTCCAGCCACTAGTGACTTCATTCAGAATAAGCAAGGAAAGATTCCAGCTACTAGTGACTTCATTTAGAATAAGCAAGAAAAGCTTCCAGCTACTAGTGACTTCTTTCAAAATAAGCAAGGGACGCTTCCAGCCACTAGTGACTTCCTTATGAATAAACATGGAACGCTTCCAGCCACTAGTGACTTCATTCAGAATAAGCAAGGAAAGATTCCAGCCACTAGTGACTTCCTTCAGAATAAGCAAGGAAAGCTTCCAGCCACTAGTGACTTCATTCAGAATAAGCAAGGACAGCTTCCAGCCACTAGTGACTTCGTTCAGAATAAGCAAGAAAAGCTTCCACCCACTAGTGACTTCATTCAGAATAAGCAAGGACAGCTTCCAGCCACTAGTGACTTAATTCCGAATAAGCAAGGAAAGATTCCAGCCACTAGTGACTTAATTCCGAATAAGACATGAAAGCTTCCAGCCACTAGTGACTTCATTCAGAATAAGCAAGGAATGCTTCCATCCACTAGTGACTTCATTCAGAATAAGCAAGGAACACTTCCAGCCACTAGTGACTTCATTCAGAATAAGCAATGACAACTTCCAGCCACTAGTGACTTCCTTCAGAATAAGCAAGGAAAGCTTCCAGCCACGAGTGACTTCATTCAGAATAAGCCAGGAAAGCTTCTAGCCACTAGTGACTTCATTCAGAATAAGAAAGGAAAGCTTACAGCCACTAGTCACTTCATTGAGAATAAGCAAGGACAACTTCCAGCCACTAGTGACTTCCTTCAGAATAAGCAAGGACAGCTTCCAGCCACAAGTGACTTCATTCAGAATAAGCAAGAAAAGCTTCCAGCCACTAGTGACTTCATTCAGAATAAGCAAGGACAGCTTCCAGCCACAAGTGACTTCATTCAGGACAATCAAGAAAAGCTTCCAGCCACTAGTAACTTCATTCAGAATAAGCAACGACAGCTTCCAGCCACTAGTGACTTCATTCAGAATAAGCAAGAAAAGCTTCCAACCACTAGTGACTTCAGAATAAGCAAGGAAAGGTTCCAGCCACTAGTGACTTCATTCAGAATAAGCAAGGAATGCTTCCAGCCACTAGTGACTTCATTCAGAATAAGCAAGGAAAGATTCCAGCTACTAGTGACTTCATTCAGAATAAGCAAGAAAAGCTTCCAGCTACTAGTGACTTCATTCAAAATAAGCAAGGGACGCTTCCAGCCACTAGTGACTTCCTTCAGAATAAACATGGAACGCTTCCAGCCACTAGTGACTTCATTCAGAATAAGCAAGGAAAGATTCCAGCCACTAGTGACTTCCTTCAGAATAAGCAAGGAAAGCTTCCAGCCACTAGGGACTTCATTCAGAATAAGCAAGGACAGCTTCCAGCCACTAGTGACTTCGTTCAGAATAAGCAAGAAAAGCTTCCACCCACTAGTGACTTCATTTAGAATAAGCAAGAAAAGCTTCCAGCCACTAGTGACTTCCTTCAGAATAAGCAAGGACAGCTTCCAGCCACTAGTGACTTAATTCCGAATAAGACATGAAAGCTTCCAGCCACTAGTGACTTCATTCAGAATAAGCAAGGAATGCTTCCATCCACTAGTGACTTCATTCAGAATAAGCAAGGAACACTTCCAGCCACTAGTGACTTCATTCAGAATAAGCAATGAAAGCTTCCAGCCACTAGTGACTTCATTCAGAATAAGCAAGGACAGCTTCCAGCCACTAGTGACTTCATTCAGAATAAGCAAGAAAAGCTTCCAGCCACTAGTGACTTCAATTAGAATAAGCAAGAAAAGCTTCCAGCCACTAGTGACTTCATTCAGAATAAGCAAGGACAGCTTCCAGCCACTAGTGACTTAATTCCGAATAAGCAAGGAAAGATTCCAGCCACTAGTGACTTCCTTCAGAATAAGCAAGGAAAGCTTCCAGCCACAAGTGACTTCATTCAGAATAAGCAAGAAAAGCTTCCAGCCACTAGTGACTTAATTCAGAATAAGCAAGGACAGCTTCCAGCCACTAGTGACTTCATTCAGAATAAGCAAGAAAAGCTTCCAGCCACTAGTGACTTCATTTAGAATAAGCAAGGACAGCTTCCAGCCACTAGTGACTTAATTCCGAATAAGACATGAAAGCTTCCAGCCACTAGTGACTTCATTCAGAATAAGCAAGAAAAGCTTCCAGCCACTAGTGACTTCATTCAGAATAAGCAAGGAATGCTTCCATCCACTAGTGACTTCATTCAGAATAAGCAATGAACACTTCCAGCCACTAGTGACTTCATTCAGAATACGTAATGAAAGCTTCCGGCCACTAGTGACTTCATTCAGAATAAGCAAGGAAAACTTCCAGCCACAAGTGACTTCATTCAGAACAATCAAGAAAAGCGTCCAGCCACTAGTAACTTCATTCAGAATAAGCAACGACAGCTTCCAGCCACTAGTGACTTCATTCAGAATAAGCAAGAAAAGCTTCCAGCCACTAGTGACTTCAGAATAAGCAAGGAAAGCTTCCAGCCACTAGTGACTTCATTCAGAATAAGCAAGGAATGCTTCCAGCCACTAGTGACTTCATTCAGAATAAGCAAGGACAGCTTCCAGCCACTAGTGACTTAATTCCGAATAAGACATGAAAGCTTCCAGCCACTAGTGACTTCATTCAGAATAAGCAAGAAAAGCTTCCAGCCACTAGTGACTTCATTCAGAATAAGCAAGGAAAGATTCCAGCTACTAGTGACTTCCTTCAGAATAAGCAAGGAAAGCTTCCAGCCACAAGTGACTTCATTCAGAATAAGCAAGAAAAGCTTCCAGCCACTAGTGACTTCATTCAGAATAAGCAAGGACAGCTTCCAGCCACTAGGGACTTCATTCAGAATAAGCAAGAAAAGCTTCCAGCCACTAGTGACTTCATTTAGAATAAGCAAGAAAAGCTTCCAGCCACTAGTGACTTCATTCAGAATAAGCAAGGACAGCTTCCAGCCACTAGTGACTTAATTCGGAATTAGACATGAAAGCTTCCAGCCACTAGTGACTTCATTCAGAATAAGCAAGGAATGCTTCCATCCACTAGTGACTTCATTCAGAATAAGCAAGTAACACTTCCAGCCACTAGTGACTTCATTCAGAATAAGCAATGAAAGCTTCCAGCCACTAGTGACTTCATTCAGAATAAGCAAGGACAGCTTCCAGCAACTAGTGACTTAATTCCGAATAAGACATGAAAGCTTCCAGCCACTAGTGACTTCATTCAGAATAAGCAAGGAATGCTTCCATCCACTAGTGACTTCATTCAGAATAAGCAAGGACAGCTTCCAGCCACTAGTGACTTCATTCAGAATAAGCAAGAAAAGCTTCCAGCCACTAGTGACCTCATTTAGAATAAGCAAGAAAAGCTTCCAGCCACTAGTGACTTCATTCAGAATAAGCAAGGACAGCTTCCAGCCACTAGTGACTTAATTCCGAATAAGCATTAAAAGCTTCCAGCCACTAGTGACTTCATTCAGAATAAGCAAGGAATGCTTCCATCCACTAGTGACTTCATTCAGAATAAGCAAGGAACACTTCCAGCCACTAGTGACTTCATTCAGAATAAGCAATGAAAGCTTCCGGCCACTAGTGACTTCATTCAGAATAAGCAAGGAATACTTCCAGCCACAAGTGACTTCATTCAGAATAATCAAGAAAAGCTTCCAGCCACTAGTAACTTCATTCAGAATAAGCAACGACAGCTTCCAGCCAGTAGTGTCTTCATTCAGAATAAGCAAGAAAAGCATCCAGCCACTAGTGACTTCAGAATAAGCAAGGAAAGCTTCCAGCCACTAGTGACTTCATTCAGAATAAGCAAGGAATGCTTCCAGCCACTAGTGACTTCATTCAGAATAAGCAAGGAACACTTCCAGCCACTAGTGACTTCATTCAGAATAAGCAAGGAAAGATTCCAGCTACTAGTGACTTCATTCAGAATAAGCAAGAAAAGCTTCCAGCTACTAGTGACTTCATTCAGAATAAGCAAGGGACGCTTCCAGCCACTAGTGACTTCCTTCAGAATAAACATGGAACGCTTCCAGCCACTAGTGACTTCATTCAGAATAAGCAAGGAAAGATTCCAGCCACTAGTGACTTCCTTCAGAATAAGCAAGGAAAGCTTCCAGCCACAAGTGACTTCATTCAGAATAAGCAAGAAAAGCTTCCAGCCACTAGTGACTTCATTTAGAATAAGCAAGGACAGCTTCCAGCCACTAGTGACTTAATTCCGAATAAGACATGAAAGCTTCCAGCCACTAGTGACTTCATTCAGAATAAGCAAGAAAAGCTTCCAGCCACTAGTGACTTCATTCAGAATAAGCAAGGAATGCTTCCATCCACTAGTGACTTCATTCAGAATAAGCAATGAACACTTCCAGCCACTAGTGACTTCATTCAGAATACGCAATGAAAGCTTCCGGCCACTAGTGACTTCATTCAGAATAAGCAAGGAAAACTTCCAGCCACAAGTGACTTCATTCAGAACAATCAAGAAAAGCTTCCAGCCACTAGTAACTTCATTCAGAATAAGCAACGACAGCTTCCAGCCACTAGTGACTTCATTCAGAATAAGCAAGAAAAGCTTCCAGCCACTAGTGACTTCAGAATAAGCAAGGAAAGCTTCCAGCCACTAGTGACTTCATTCAGAATAAGCAAGGAATGCTTCCAGCCACTAGTGACTTCATTCAGAATAAGCAAGGACAGCTTCCAGCCACTAGTGACTTAATTCCGAATAAGACATGAAAGCTTCCAGCCACTAGTGACTTCATTCAGAATAAGCAAGAAAAGCTTCCAGCCACTAGTGACTTCATTCAGAATAAGCAAGGAAAGATTCCAGCTACTAGTGACTTCCTTCAGAATAAGCAAGGAAAGCTTCCAGCCACAAGTGACTTCATTCAGAATAAGCAAGAAAAGCTTCCAGCCACTAGTGACTTCATTCAGAATAAGCAAGGACAGTTTCCAGCCACTAGTGACTTCATTCAGAATAAGCAAGAAAAGCTTCCAGCCACTAGTGACTTCATTTAGAATAAGCAAGAAAAGCTTCCAGCCACTAGTGACTTCATTCAGAATAAGCAAGGACAGTTTCCAGCCACTAGTGACTTCATTCAGAATAAGCAAGAAAAGCTTCCAGCCACTAGTGACTTCATTCAGAATAAGCAAGGAACACTTCCAGCCACTAGTGACTTCATTCAGAATAAGCAATGAAAGCTTCCAGCCACTAGTGACTTCATTCAGAATAAGCAAGGACAGCTTCCAGCCACTAGTGACTTCATTCAGAATAAGCAAGGAACACTTCCAGCCACTAGTGACTTCATTCAGAATAAGCAAGGAAAGCTTCCAGCCACAAGTGACTTCATTCAGAATAAGCAAGACAAGCTTCCAGCCACTAGTGACTTCATTCAGAATAAGCAAGGGCAGCTTCCAGCCACTAGTGACTTCATTCAGAATAAGCAAGAAAAGCTTCCAGCCACTAGTGACTTCATTTAGAATAAGCAAGAAAAGCTTCCAGCCACTAGTGACTTCATTCAGAATAAGCAAGGAACACTTCCAGCCACTAGTGACTTCATTCAGAATAAGCAATGAATGCTTCCAGCCATTAGTGGCTTCATTCAGAATAAGCAAGGAACTCTTCCAGCCACTAGTCACTTCATTCAGAATGAGCAAGGAGTGCTTTTACACAGATTGTTATTTTTTAATATTCCTCTGTCCCATCTCCTCTTTTACGCTGACTCATCTACCCCATCTGAAGCCTCCATGCTGAAGCACGGCCCTGTGCGGGCAGAGGCATGTGACCGACACTGCTGGTGTTCCCGGGTGACTCCCTGGCAGCTATCCTCACCATCCGTCCCCACCTCACTGAGGCATGTGGCAGCAGTGGTTCCTGCTTGCCTAGCCACAAACCCCTCCCTACCCTATATTCACCCAACTCTTCACCTTCCCTCACCACCAATGATGCCTGCTCCTACCATACCGGACTCCAACTGCTGATACCCCCCAACCTTACAATTTCCCATTTACCTCAACCCCTCACCTGGCTATCCCACCATAACCACCCTTATTACCCACCACCTCACCTGACTCTATGCTCAACTATGCGCAACTCACTGGACTCTATTCAATTTTCAAATCACCCTACCATCACCTACCCTACGCTCACCACACCTCAATACACCCATTCCTCATTCAACACTACACCACTACTCTTACCCACCCACCTCACCCCCACTCACACTACGCACACTCCGCTACACCCTCTACTCCATTCCACTCCACTACTGAAACCTACTACTCCACTACCATGACCCAGTATTGGTGGTAGGATGAGAAAGTGGAGAATAAGCTGCAGACACAGAGGAAAGAACGCCGACGCCAGAAGCACTTCCGGAAGGGTGGGGGTGGGAGAAGAAGAACCTCCAGTGTTGGTAGGAGGCAGCCAAGGATCTGTAAGGCAAAGCCAGTGAAGATGGAGGCGAGGGAGCCAGAGTATCAGGGTACATCATTAAAGGTTTGGGATAGATCAGCCGTAGAAGAATACATAAGATTAGCATCAGTGAGGAAAGAGGAACGGTAGGTCAGGAGGCGGGGCTGAAAGGCAGGCATCAAGGAGAGAAAAAGGCAGGGAAAACAGCAATGAAGAGCTGAAAAGTGCTTGTGTATACACAAGCGATAGCGCACAGAACAATGCCCGTTGAAGGGACGGAAGCCTGGTAAGTAAGAGACTGGTAAAAAAGAAAGCGGTGTAGGTACCAATAAGGCTGCGCTGTATAGTGTTGCATAGTATGGGGCCAGGAAACACTTCTACCAGCTGCGCACAGCTGAAGACAGCTAGGACTTCACCGATCCTCGCCAGGGTTCCACCCCAGACTTGAGGTTAAAGGCTTCCGGCAGCCGGGGGCCAGTCTCTTGGGCAATGCAATCTCTCGTGAAGGGGACTGCAGATGGAGAGTCATTTATTTATTTATTACAATTCTAAAGCGCCCAAACCCTGAGGCACCAGGGCGCTGTTGCAGGACCAGTTACATGATACAATCTTAGTACATTTCACATGAAAGTATAGAACAGCATGAATTGCAGATTAAGGACAGCAAACATTGTTCAGAGGCCAGAGAGCCACAGTTGGTGCTTATCAGTTAGGTGAAAAGCCATGTTTTTAGAGTTTTGCGGAATGTCCAGTAGGAGCCCTCAGCTCTTAGTTCTGTGGTGAGAGATTTCCAGTGGTTGACTGCTATCGATGGGAGCCTCTGCCCTCCTCCTTTCGCTCTTTTGGTTTTAGGTATGGTGAGGCGGTGGGCGTAGGGGGACCTTACTGGTCTATTGGATTTGCATATCTGAATTTTCTGACTAGGTATTGTAGTGCAGAGTTGCTCAAACATTTGTGAGCCATCAATAGCGTTTTGAAAATGATTCTTTCTTTAATGGGGAGCCAGTACACGTTTCTTATGGCGGCTGATATGTGGTCTCTCCTGGGGATGTTTAGGGATGCTCGAAGGGCATTGTTTTGGGTTATTTGGAGTTTATTAATGTTCTTTTTGAAGTTCCTGCAAAGAGAGCATTACAATAGTCCAGTTTTGGTCCTGTTGTTGCTCTGGCGATGGTTAAGCACCTCTGTGGGGTTAAGAATTGTCTTGCAGCATTGATAAGTTTGGCTGTGTAAGCTGCTGAGGAGGCGATTGCATTGACTTGTTTGGTGATGGAGAGTGCACAGTCTATGTAGACCACCAGTGTTTTTACAGCGGCTGATACTGGGGTCTGGTGTCTGTCTATGGTGAAGGCGGTGTATTGAGGACAGAGTTTCTGCAGCATTGCAGGTGGGCCGCCAGTAGGATCTTGGTCTTGTCATAATTTAGACATATGTATCATGGAATAGATATTGTTAAGCCTTCTTCATAGCCGCTTGACAAGGGGCGGGGGATTTGGGGGTCATCGGCATAGTTGGTGTAGGATAAGACAATTTCATCCCGGATGTCAAAAACAGGTTTTGTGAATATGTTGTAGAGGTCAGGGGAGATGCGGGGACCTTGAGAGACGCTGCAAGGGATAGGGGGCGCTGGCAGTGTCTGAGAGACTCTCATGGTTCATGGCATTGGGGGATACATTGGCTGAGGTGATGAGGCAGTGACATAGAGTGAGGTGGTCTTCAAGGTCGCGCGCAGCCGATAGGCCTAGCAGGAGAAGGATGGCTAGTTTGCGCTACCCTCTGAAGGAATTGACTTGGATTTTATGGTCTAATAGTGCTATTTCAGTTCAATGGCCGGGATGGAAGCCTGCTTGCTTCATACCTAGGGTGTGATTAGATTCGAGATGGGCTTGGATCTGGTTATATGCTCTTCAGTCTAAGATCTACAGGAAGAAAGGTACTGTCATCATGGGGTGGTAGTTATTTGGCGTACGGGGTCCAGTGACGGTCTCTTAAGTACTGGGCAGACCACGGATTCCTTGAGGCTCACTGGAACCATGTTGTTGGAGAAGGAAACATTAATACATTTTGTGATGAATGGCACTGGGTGCTCTGAGCAGTCTTTGATAGTAGCTGCTGGGCAGATGTCACTCTTACAGTTGGAGGGTTTAAGGTTATTTAGGATGTTGCTTGTTTTGTCCTCAGATAATTGCCTGAATTTGAAGGCAGGTGCCGGGTGTACTTTGGAGGTCTGTGGGGGGATACAGGGGTTATTTCTTCTGTTTCTGTTCAATTTCTTTCTGTAGTAGGGAGATTTACTAGCGCTTAGCATTCTGTTTGTTCACCACGTTTCTTCTTTGTTAATGGAATCAGGGGCTGTGGTGAGTGTCTCAAGTTCTCTGAGAATTTTGAACAAATCCTTACAGTTTGAGTTGGCATTCTCAATTCTAGTGTTGTATAATTGAGCTTTTGCAGCTGTGATAGCTTGCTTGCATTTTTTGGTAATTTTGTTAAATGCCGTTTTTAGCGGCTTTTTGGGCTGTTTTTTCCAAAGTGCTTCTGCTTGCATTTTCTTACTGCGCAAAGTTTGAAGGTCTGCGTTGAAACAGGGGTTGCGGTGGAAAGTGGGTTTCGCCTTTCTGGGGATTAGAGGGGGGATTAGGTTGATAGCATTAGTGAGGGTGATGGCATGTAAGTCAGCTAGTGCTTGGGGTCGGTTACCTCCGGAGGTACTGAGGTAAGGGACTTGAGTGAGGGGGAGATGGAGTCTTTGGTGATTAGTCTCGAGCTACAGGACAGAGCAGGTGGGAGTGTAGGTGTCAGGTTTATGGGTTGTTTAAGGGGTGGGAAGGAGAAGCTGATGATGTTGTGGTCCGACCATGGGTATGGGGTGTTGGAGGTGATGGTGACCTGGCTGTTCAGGTTGGGTATCCAGTCGAAGGTTCTGCCTTTGTCGTGGGGGGGAGGATACGCAATGTGTGAAGCCAAGGTCTGAAAGTGCATTTGCTACAGTGGTGGATGCTGCGTCAGAGGGGTCGTGTAGGCCCAGGTTGAAGTCACCTAGGATTATGAGTCTGGTGGTGGATTTGATGTTGCTGCCTAGCAAGTGGTTGATATGTTCATCGAAAGCGACTGTATGCCTTGGTTGCTGGTAGAGCATGTGTAGGTTGATGGAGTCTGTTGGGGAAGTGGTCAGTTTTAGTGCGAGGTGTTCACAGTGTTCCTCCATGGAGTGGCTACAGAGTCTAACTTGAAGGGACTTCCAATAGATAAGGGTGACATCACCTCCTCTGGAGTCTGGCCTCTCACACCTTATGATGGTGTAGCCTGGTGGAAGGGCTAGAGGTCCTGGTGGAGCCGTGGTTCTGTGATGGCTAGGAGGTCTAGTTTTTGGGCAGAGATGAGGTCATTTATATCTAGGGCGTGAGTGGGAGTGACATAGCATTAATGAGGGTGCCCTGGAGTGGTTGGGATGTGTGAGGGGGTGATTTTAAGGTAAGAATGGCGGCGGCAGTTGATTTTTAGTTTTGCGGCCATGGGTCCTGATGTGGTAGTGGGGTGGGAGTTTTCTGGGACTGGGTTGGGATGGTGGCATGACGATAAAGTGGTTGGCAATTTATGTGAGTGGGTGAATTGGGTATTGATTTAAGAGTGGGGCAAATGGTTGGTGTTTGGGAGAGGTGGTGTTTGGTTGTGCATCTAGCACTCAGGTGAGTGTTTCTGAATAAGATAGAGGCTGGGAGGTGTGTGGGTGTGCTCCAGGTGGTGCGAGCGTACAATCTGCTGTTGCTTGCAGAGATGAGTGATTGGGGAGGTGTATTGCGTGGTTTGGAGCATTCATGTGAGTGTAGTGTAGTTGAGGTGGTAGAGAAGCTGTGGGCTAGCTCGTTGAGAGGTGCTGCACATTTCCATGAGGTGAGAATGGCAGTGTGTGGCCCATCGGCCATGGCATGAGAAGCTGGGGCATGAGAATCAGTGGTAGGGGGCTGATGTACCTGGTGGTCTGTAGGCATGTTTGGGACGTGCGGTATAGGTGTGGCTTCGTAAGGTGGAGCACTGTGACTTGTGCGGATGTGCGCAAGGCTCATGAAGTCTCATGGGCATGTCTAAATAAGAGGAGGTGAGCAGGCAGGCTCATCTCATTATGAGCAGACGCTGATAGTTCCTCGGAGGTAGAGCAGGACGGAAGCTTGTTGCGGTGAGGGATTGGTGGAAGTTCTACATTGGCCGAATGCGTGAGGTTGCGGCGGGAGGTCAGGAGGGTTGCGTGCGCAGACTTTGATGGGGCTGTTGCTATGAGTGGGCAATCGTTGCTGACACTATGTGAATTATGGTGATAGTTCTCTGAAGAATCGGGAGTAACAGCGGAATGGAGAAAAGTGGTTGGGCATGGCATGGGAGTGTGGCGGAAACATGCGTCAGGCTGAAAAACATAGTGAGAGAATAAGTGAGTGCCGGCTGTACTTGGGAATACTTTGGGCTTACCTTTGATTTCTATGTTGAGGCATGAGGCACGGTGTGTGATGGCAAGGGGCAATGGTGGCAAGCAGTGGACAAGGATCAAGACATCAGTGTGGGATTAAGGAATGATTGGAGGCATGAGGATCTAGAAGAGTGGATGGTCTTGTGAGTAATATTTAGGATTTTAAGTTCTATTTTGGTTTTGGTGGGTAACAAGTTGAGTGTTTTAGAGCTGGAGTGATGTGCTTGCAAGGCTTGAAATTCGGTACATTAGAGCTGGAGTGATAAGATTTCAAGGCTTGAAGTTCAGTACATTAGAGCTGGAGTGATAAGCTTGCAAGACTTGTAGTTCCGTACGTTAGAGCGAGAGTGATATGCGTGAAAGGTTTGAAGTTCAGTATGTTAGAGCTGGAGTGATATGCTTGCAAGGCTTGTAGTTCAGTACGTTAGAGCTGGAGTGATATGTGTGTAAGGCTTGAAGTTCAGTACATTAGAGCTGGAGTGATATGCGTGTTAGGCTTGAAGTTCAGTACGTTAGAGCTGAGTGAAATGCTAGCAAGATTTGTAGTTCAGTACGTTAGAGCTGGAGTGATAAGCATCCAAGGCTTGAAGTTCAGTACATTAGAGCTGGAGTGATATGCTAGCAAGACTTGTAGTTCAGTACGTTAGAGCTGGAGTGATATGCGTGAAAGGCTAGAAGTTCAGTACGTTAGAGCTGGAGTGATATGTTAGCAAGACTTGTAGTTCAGTATGTTAGAGCTGGAGTGATATGCTTGCAGTGAAATGCTTGCTTGAAGTTCAGTACATTGGAGCTGGAGTGATATGCTAGCAAGACTTGTAGTTCAGTACGTTAGAATTGGAGTGATATGCTTGCAAGGCTTGAAGTTCAGTATGTTAGAGCTGGAGTGTTATGCTTGCAAGGCTTGTAGCTGGAGTGATTGTGATGCTGGAAATGCATAGGAGGGACAGGGCCTCCGTATCCTTGTCCTTTACTGCCTTTTTATCGTGTGTTCTGTCGTGTTTTCCACGCAGGAGTTCATGTGGGACTCCTGGCGGTGCAGCTCTCTCTCTTTTGGTTTGGTGAACAGACCCATGGGATACCCTTACAGCACCCATGGGTGGGGGGTACAACCCTGTGCCCCTCGTGTATGTTTTTGGGCACCTGTGGGTGGCCCACAGAGCAGGGTCTGGGATGGTGGCAGCTCCATGCTGAATTTGACAGGTGCTCTGAGTATCCTCCATTTTGGGATACCCAGGCCCTGCCATTGGAATCAGTTGATTCCTGAAGGAAAACAAGATGGCCCCTGTGGCTTCTTACTTTCTATTAACTGTTACCTTGTTTTCCCAAAGTCCTGGGAAGCCCTGACTCTGTCCCTTCACCCTGACTGGCTGTTGGGTGGAAGTTCCATATATGGTGTTGTTGTGAAGTCCAGTCCAGACTGGCTGGAGCCTTCCCAGTGACTGTATGTTGTGGGTGCGCCCTGTGGGTGGGACCTGGGTGAATGGAGTGTGTGACCAATATGCACGTCTTGTTGTGGCTGTCTGGTTTCTGGTATGAGAAACAACGACTGAGACAGCCCTGCCCGAAACTAGCCTGAATGCAGTGTGTAGTGTTGAATGGATGGGTACTTGTCCCAATCCACATTCCTTGTTGTGAGTGTCTGAGAAGTAGGAGGATGGCCTGAATGCACTGTGTGCCTGATTGGCTGACTGACTGTATGAATGCCCTTCTGTATGATTGGCTGCTGCGTGTGACCCAGCAGTGTGGATGAGAGACAGGATAGTATATCTGGGGACCTCTCACCACTGGAAATTGTTCAGAAGCTGTGTCTACACTTGAAGAGTAACTGGAACTGCTGATTCTCGACACCCAGTTAGAAGGAGAAGACTTGCTGTTGCATTTGCTTCGACCTGATCTGAAAGCTGCCGAATTCGTCGAAGACTTATCCGAGAGAGGACCTGGTGAGGCGTCCTCTTCCTGTGCTCCGAGGGACCATCGAGCACCACTAACCTTCGCCGAAGCTTCCTGGAAGTCAGACACTCGAAAGGCTGCCGACCCGAGACGGGACCGCTGAGGAGAACGAAGCACAGCTGTCGAATTCTATTGCCGTTGACCAGGGCTCGCAGGTTTGT
The DNA here is from genome assembly GCF_040938575.1 of Ambystoma mexicanum. Lineage (NCBI taxonomy): Eukaryota > Metazoa > Chordata > Amphibia > Caudata > Ambystomatidae > Ambystoma > Ambystoma mexicanum. The sequence continues at coordinate 1,680,616,247 of NC_090937.1, forward strand.
GTAACCGCTGGAGGCCCGTTGAAGTTGTGTTGCCCAGCCGTGGGGACCACTTGATGCCGTACCGCCGATGCCAGGAGCATCCCGCTCCTTTGCCTAGGAACATTTGAATCGAAGGACTCCCTTGTCCGCAACGCCGACCGCTTTGTCCCGCCGGAGAAAGTCGAGGATGTCCAACGCGCTGAGGAGAATCTGCCGGTTGGTTTCCCGCCATCTGAAGGCCACAAAGACTTCGACGACTCAACACCCTTGCTGGGCCACAGTTCTTCTGAAACTCTTTGCGGACCTGAACAATCCATCGCCGAGGTGCCCCGAACACCTCATCCTCACAGGACGTCGCTGACGAGCACCGCCTGGATCGTGGTCTCGGCACCCTTGAACTTCTCATCGCCACCGTCAACGACAAGTTCACCATCTTCGACGCCTCTCGATGATCCGTGGCTCCTGCTTTAAAGGGAATCACTCAAGAAGGATCCTTCAACGCGTCTTCGAAGAACTCTACTCAACCGGGTACATTGGGGGGTAAAACATTATAGGAGGAAATAAGACTATTGAACAATATATGGACTGGGCTTGTGCTATATCTTTATTTTACATGTTGCCCGGGTGGGGGGATCTCCACACAGAACTGTGTCTAGTGGTAGGGGCCAGAAATCTGCCTATTGTTTCAACCATCTTGCGTTCCTTCCTATCTCTATTGCTGGTTTCCTAGTTATTGATCTGTGTGACATTTTAACCGTACAGTTGATGCACTTTAATGAGATTTGATAACATTGGTGGTACTACTTTAGAATTGTATATATTTATCATTGTTGATTTCCAAGTATAAAGTGTGTTATTGTGATCGTGTACATACCTTTGAATATTAATTATATAAAGACTGTGTTTTCAGTAATACAGTGTGCGGACATTCCTTTGTGGGGGTTCGGGGACTACACTGTACTGAAGAACCAGCCCGCATCACCTCCTGAGAAACTGGGCCTTGATTGCTCGTCCATTGATACCACTTGAGAATCTTGGCTGTGGTCCTCTGTCCCTCTCCTCTACCATATAGAGAGCGGAAGTACAGGCACCCCCACCAGTATCTTCACACTGGTGGCAGCAGTGAGATGTTTATGGTTTTAAGAATCAGTGTATAACTGTGCCACTTACAAAATATCTGCACTTTATTAAATTAAGGTTTAGTTGTATACAAAATAACTGCATTACAAGCAATGGAGTCTATTGCAAATGGTAAATTGACAAGGATGTGCTTAGAGGCTCTCCAGAGTGCTTGTGAAGCCAGGGAGTTAGACTTTGTGGATAAGTCTAGGGCTGAGCTGATAGCTGCCCTGGTGGACTACCAGACCGATGGTGAAACTCTTGATGAGGGAGGGAATGCAACCAATGAGGACTCTGCCCCTGGGGGTTCTACTAAATCTGTTTCAGGGAATGCCACCATTCCTGCTGCCTCTGTTCCGAACCCCAGCACTGCTCTTCAGGGAGAAGCCCTGAAGATTGAACTTTTAAAATTGGAGCTACAACGGGAACAGTTAGCCTTTCAATACAAAAAGTTGGCAACAGAAGCTGAGTTGAAGAAAGAGGAGTTGGCACAGCAAGTGATACTCAAAGATAGGGACACTGAACACCAATGGATCCAGCTAGAGAAAGCTAGAGTGGAGACTTCAGCTAAACCAGTTGAGAGTGGCAGGTCCCAGGCCACCAAGTTTATGAAAGATTTGGTTGGAGTGTGTGTGGAGGGTTCTGATATCCTCCAATTGATTGAAGCGTTTGAAATGGCTTGTGCAATTCATGATGTTGACAAAAGAGATTGGGCTAAGTGTTTGTTAAGAAGAGTGCCTCAGACTGGATATGACTGTATTCTGAAGCTGAGTGTGGAAGACAGGGGTCAGTATGAGTGTATGAAATCTGCTTTGATTGCCAAGTTTGGCGAGACACCTACCCAATACCTTAAAAGGTTCAGGGATTTTATGAAAAGAAAGAATGTGTCTTGGGTTGACTGGGTGAGTGCTGCGCACATGAACATGATGGGGTGGATTGATGGTTACAAGGTGAACACTTTTGTTGAATTGTCCCACCCGTTGTTTTTTGGGCATTTTTCTGAAGCCTGTTCACCGGAGCTGTGTCAGTATGTTGCTGACCAGAACATTTTGGATCCCTTTAAGCTGGCTAGGCTGGCTGACCCACCGGGTGTCCCCTAAGGACTCCAGTGGGAAGGACAAGGACAAAGAAAAGGGGGCCTCTCAGAAATCTGAGGAGTCCCAAAAGCAGTCACAGTCGGGTAAACCCAAACCCTCCTCTCCTAAGACCCAAAAATCTAGTGGGGATAAGTCATCTGTGGGTGGGAATAAGAGTAGTGGTCCACCTGCTGCAAAGTGGTTCCAGTACCATACCCCGCACTGCCGGCATGTTATGGGATTGTGGGGCTCTGGATCACAAGAGGGGTGACTCCAAGTGTAAAGGTAAGGCACTTGGAGCCAGCCTGACCTACCCTTACCCCATGTCTGAGGTGGAGGCCACTGTCCTCCCCTCCTCTACAGGGATCACATTGGGTGCTCCTGTAGAGATTTCCTTAGTGTCCCTTGGGTCCTGGGACCAGTATGCGGAAGTACTGGCGACTATCCCACAGAACACCCCTAGATTTTTAGAAGTGGCCTCTTGAATGGCCAGCCTTCTACTGGTTTGCGAGACACTGGGGCAAGCATGACAGTGGTGGACAGGACCCTGCTCAAGCCAGAGGACTATGTAGGTGCTCCTCTGAGAACCACCAGGTTAGCTGGTGGGCCTCCCAAATTATCGCCTGTAGCCTTAGTCACACTCGTAATTAGAGACAAGACAGCAAAGCTTCCTGTCCTGGTTCAGGACAATGTCCCTGCTAACATTCTGTTAGGTAATGATCTAGTAGAGTTGGGATTGATCACGGATGGTCTTCCCATGACTGCTGCTGCAGTCACTAGGTCACATGTGATGCAGGGTCTGGCTGTGAGTCAGGTACCCGAGCCAAAGGCGTGGCCTAAGGCAAGACGAAGGAAGAACAAGAAGGCCACCTCTGTGGTGGGAGCTCCTTCTCTTCCTGCTGTTCCTACAGCACCCATTGGGATCCATGCTCCGGACGGGCTGGGTCCAGTGGTAAACCCTGTCTCAACTCCTGTGGGAGAAGAGACAGAAGACTCTCCTGTGGGAGAGGTTCTCAACCCGGAGGATCATCCCGACCTTCAATGCTTGTTAGCTGAAGGGGGACCCTCAAGGGCGGACTTCTGTAAGGGACAGAGAGAGTGCCACCCTCTCGAGGGTCTGAGGAAACAGGCCTTGTCCTAGGTACAAGGAGAAGTGCCTAGGACATTCTGGATGTATTGGGAGGGTGAGCTCCTTGTTAGTGAGCCCACTAAGCCTGAACCTGGTGCCATCAAGAGGTTGGTGGTACCCCAGGTTTATAGGCCCTTCCTACTGCAGTTGGCACCTCTTGGTACCAAGAAGACTAAGCAGAGGCTCTCTGCCCATTTCTACTGGCCTCGGATGGGAGTAGAAGTGGAGTCCCACTGCAGGACCTGCCCAACTTGTCAGTTGTCTGGCAAGACTGGAGGCAGTGTCATTGCCCCACGGCAGCAATTGCCAGTGGTTGGCACACCATTTGAGAGGGTGGGCATCGACCTTGTCGGTCCCTGGACCCTCCTTCATCAGGTGGACATTGGTTCATCCTGGTCTTGGTAGATCATGCCACCAGGTAACCTGAGGCTATACCCCTTCGGACTGTAACTGCCAAGGTGGTTGCCAGGGTTCTCCTGGGCATTTTCACCCGTGTTGGATTTCCTAAGGAGGTTGTCTCTGACAGAGGATCCAACTTCATGTCTAGTTACATGAAGACCATGTGGAAAGAGTGCGGAGTAACCTACAAGTTCTCCACCTCTTACCATCCCCAGACCAATGGTCTGGTTGAGAGATTTAATAAAACTATCAAGGGAATGATAGGTGCTTTGGAAGAGCCTCTAAGGAGGAAATGGGATCCCCTCCTGCCATACCTGCTGTTTGCTTACAGAGAGGTACCTCAAGAGGGTGTTGGTTTCAGCCCCTTTGAGTTACTCTTTGGACATACCTTGAGTGGGCCCCTTACCTTGATCAGAGAAGGTTTGGAAGCCACCCCTCCAGGTCTCGCTAAGCAAGTGGGGGACTATGTGTTAGGCCTCAGACAGAGGATGACACAGATGATGGTTCAGGCAACAGCGAATCTCAAGGCCAGCCAAGGAATTGAACAAGTACTGGCATGGCCTTAAAGCATCGCAAGTGGATTGGACTCCGGGACAGGAGGTCCTTGTGATGGAGTCTACCAAGCCTCAGGCATTGGCAGATAAATGGACTGGACCCTTCAGGATAATCTCTAAGATGGGTGAGGTCAATTATCTGGTTGACATGGGAATCCCAGGGGTAGCCCCTCAGGTATTCCATGTTAATAGGCTCAAGCCTTTCCACAGGCGAGCAGAAGTCTCATGTCTCTTGCTAGCTTCAGAGCAAGAAGAAGATGAGAGTGAGCCCCTTCCTGATTTGCTGTAGAGCAACCCTCAGGATTGCTCAGTGGAGGGAGTGCATCTCTCTCCAGATTTGACAACCGAGCAGCAGAGGGCCTGCAGGACTTTGCTCCAGCAGTATGCCTCTCTGCTTTCACTGACACCGGGCCTTACACCATGGTGTAAGCACGAGATTGACACTGGTGACAGCGTGCCTGTCAAAAGCAGGAGCTACCGTATGTCAGACACTGTTAAGAACCACATCCAGGCTGAGGTCGCCAAGATGTTGGATCTGGGTGTTATTGAACCCTTAACCAGTCCCTGGTCCAGTCCCGTGGTCCTTGTCCCCAAGGCAAGTTCCCAGGCAGGTACCAAGGATTGGAGGGTCTGTGTGGACTACAGAGGAGTCAATGCCATCACCAAAGACTGACGCGCACCCATTGCCCAGGGCTGATGAGCTCGTGGACACCGTAGGTGCTGCCAAATTTGTGAGCACCTTTGACCTCACCTCAGGCTATTGGCAAATAGCTCTGACAGACCATGCCAAGGAAAAGACGGCGTTCTCAACACGAGAGGGACTCTACCAGTTTAGGGTCATGCCTTTTGGGTTAAATAATGCCCCTGCCACCTTCCAGAGATTGGTCAACCATGCGCTCAGTGGCTGGAAGCCTTTTGTGTGGCTTATTTAGATGACATTGCCGTCTACAGTTCCACTTGGGAAGAGCACTTGACACATCTGGGTAGAGTGTTGCAGGCCTTAAAAAGGGCTAACCTCACTATCAAGGCCACCAAGTGCCAGATAGCTCAGGGGAAAGTCACATATCTTGGTCATGAGTTAGGAGGGGGTCAAATCCAACCTCTCCCCAGTAAGGTACAGGATGTACATGACTGGGAGACTCCCACTACTCAAACCCAGGTGAGAGCCTTTTTGGGCCTCACTGGGTATTATCGCAATTTCATGGCAGACAATGGGACCATAGCTGCACCACTGACAGCTCTGATTTCACCCAAACAACCTAGGAAGGTTAATTGGACTGAAGACTGTCAGAGGGCCTTTGATGGCTTGAAAGAAAGTCTGTGTAGGGCACCTGTGTTGTGTGTGCCTGACTACAGCCGACCCTTTATCGTCCAGACGGATGCCTGCGACACCGAAATTGGAGCTGTCTTGTCCCAGTTAGATGACAAAGGGAGGGAACATCCCATCATCTTCATCAGTAGACAAATCAAGGGTAGAGAACTTAGGTGGGCTACTGTTGAGAAGGAATATTTTAGTATAGTTTGGAGCCTTAGGCGTTTTAGGCCCTACCTTACGGGGTCTACCTTCAAGGTCCAAACAGATCATAAGCCCCTGAAGTGGCTTATGCAGATGAAGGGTGAAAACCCGAAACTGCTCAGGTGGTCCATTAGCCTGCAAGGGCTAGACCTCACCATAGAGCACAGACCAGGGAAGAGTCACGATAATGCAGATAGCCTTTCCAGAAGGTATGTTGACCATCTGGATGAGGGTGTCTATCCCGTGGGAGATTAGGCACCCTCCACCTCAGTCTGGTGGGGGGGACTGTGATGCTGGAAATGCATCGGAGGGACAGGGCCTCCGTATCCTTGTCCTTTACTGCCTTTTTATCGTGTGTTCTGTCGTGTTTTCCGTGCAGGAGTTCATGTGGGACTTCTGGCGGTGCAGCTCTCTCTCTTTTGGTTTGGTGAACAGACCCATGGGATACCCTTACGGCACCCATGGGTGGGGGGTACAACCCTGTGCCCCTAGTGTATGATTTTGGGCACCTGTAGGTGGCCCGCAGAGCAGGGTATGGGCTTGTGGCAGCTCCATGCTGAATTTGACAGGTGCTCTGAGTATCCTCCATTTTGGGATACCCAGGCCCTGCCATTGGAATCAGTTGATTCCTGATGGAAAACAAGATGGCCCCTGTGGCCTCTTGCTTTCTATTGCCTGTTACCTTGTTTTCCCAAAGTCCTGGGAAGCCCTGACTTTGTCCTTTCCCCCTGACTGGCTGTTGGGTGGAAGTTCCATATATGGTGTTGTTGTGAAGTTCAGTCAAGACTGGCTGGAGCCTTCCCAGTGACTGTATGTTGTGGGTACGCCCTGTGGGTGGGACCTGGGTGAATGGAGTGTGTGATCAATATGCACTTCTTGTTGTGGCTGTCTGGTTTCTGGTATGAGAGACAAAGACTGAGACACCCGTGCCCAAAACTGGCCTGAATGAAGTGTGTAGTGTTGAATGGATGGGTACTTGTCCCAATCCACATTCCTTGTTGTGAGTGTCTGAGAAGGAGGAGGATGGCCTCAATGCACTGTGTGCCTGATTGGCTGACTGACTACATGAATGCCCTTCTGTATGATTGGCTGATGCGTGTGACCCATCAGTGAGGATGAGAGACAGGATAGTATATCTGGGGACCTCTCACCACTGGAAATTGTTCAGAAACTGTGTCTACACTTGAAGAGTAACTGGAACTGCTGATCCTTGACGCCCAGCTGGAAGAAGAAGACTTGCTGTTGCATCTGCTTCGACCTGATCTGGAAGCTGCCGAATTCGTCGAAGACTGATCCGAGAGAGGACCTGGTAAGGCACCCTCTTCCTTTGCTCCGAGGGACCATTGAGCACCGCTAACCTTCACCAAAGCTCCCTGGAGGTCAGACCCTCGAAAGGCTGCAGACCCAAGACGGAACCGCTGAGGAGAACAAAGCACAGCACCCGGACTGCGCCACTGTCGAATTCTATTGCCGTCGACCAGGGTTTGCAGGTTTGTGTAACCGCTGGAGGCCCGTTGAAGTTGTTTTGCCCAGCCGTGGGGACCACTTGATGCTGTGCCGCAATGACCAGAGCAGCCCGCTCCTTTGCCTAAGAACATTTCAATCGAAGGACTCCCTTGTCCGCAACGTCGACCACTTTGTCCCGCCGGAGAAAGTCGAGGATGTCCAACGCGCTGAGGAGAATCTGCCGGTTGGTTTCCCGCCATCTGAAGGCCACAAAGACTTCGATGACTCAACGCCCTTGCTGGGCCACAGTTCTTCTGAAACTCTTTGCGGTCCTGAACAATCCATCGCCGAGGTGCCCCGCACACCTCATCCTCCCAGGACGTCGCTGACGAGCATCGCCTGGATCGTGGTCTCGGCACCCTTGAACTTCTCATCGCCGCCGTCGACAACAAGTTCACCATCTTCAACGCCTCTCGATGATCCATAGCTCCTGCTTTAAAGGGAGTCACTCAAGAAGGATCCTTCGACGCTTCTTCGAAGAACTCTTCTCCACCAGGTACATTGGTGGGGTAAAATATTATAGGAGGAAATAAGACTATTGAACAATATATGGACTGGGCTTGTGCGATATCTTCATTTTACAGGTTGCCCGGGTGGGAGGATCTCCACACAGAACTGTGTCTAGTGGTAGGGGCCAGAAATCTGCCTATTGTTTCAACCATCTTGCGTTCCTTCCTATCTCTATTGCTGGTTTCCTCGTTATTGATCTGTGTGACATTTTAACCGTACAGTTGATGCACTTTAATGAGATTTGATAACATTGGTGGTACCACTTTAGAATTGTATATATTTATCATTGTTGATTTCCGAGTACAAAGTGCATTATTGTGATAGTGTACATACCTTTAAATATTACTTATATAAAGACTGTGTTTTCAGTAATACAGTGTATGGACATTACTTTGTGGGGGTTTGGGGACTACACTGTACTAACCAGCCCGCATCACCTCCTGGGAAGCTAGGCCTTGATTGCTCGTCTATTGCTACTGCTTGAGAATCTTGGCTGGGGTCCTCTGTGCCTCTCCTCTACCATATAGAGAGTGGAAGTACAGGCACCCACCACCAGTATCTTCACAGTGATATGCTTGCAAGTCTTGTAGTTCAGTACGTTACAGCTGGAGTGATATGCTTGCAAGGCTTGAAGTTCAGTATGTTAGAGCTAATGTGATAAGCTTGCAAAGCTTGTAGTTCAGTACGTTACAGCTGGAGTAATATGCTTGCAAGGCTTGAAGTTCAGTACGTTAGCGCTGGAGTGATATGCGTGTAAGGCTTGAAATTCAGTACGTTAGAGCTAGGGTGATATGCGTGAAAGGCTTGAAGTTCAGTACGTTAGCACTGGAGTGATATGCATGTAACGTTTGAAATTCAGTACGTTAGAGCTGGAGTGATATGCTTGCAAGGCTTGTAGTTAAGTACGTTACAGCTGGAGTGACATGCTTGAAAAGCTTGAAGCTCAGTACAGTACGTTAGAGCTGGAGTGATATGCATGCAAGGCTTGTAGTTCAGTACTTTAGAGCTATGATATGATATGGCATTTGTAACGTGCCTATACACAAGTGTTTCAAGGCGCGACGAGGCAGGGGGGGGAACAAAGGGCGACAGATAATGAGCCTACTAAGCCAGGTGTCATTCAGATTGCGCAAGGGACTGGGAAAAAGTGCAGGGGAAGGGGAGAGGGGAAGTGCAGTACATGGTTAGTAGAATAAAAGATAAATAATAGGGCCAGCTGGTGGCAAGTGCAAGGAATGTGCGGTACATGGTTAATAGAATACGAGATAAATAGGGCCAGCTGGTGGCAAGTGCAAAGGTAAGTGCCGGGAGTAGGGGCTGTAGGATACAAAGACAGTCCTGTGGTGCATGTAGGCAGTGCAAGGAAGAGTGGCTGGGCCAGGACATGAGATCGGTGAGTGGTCCAGTTGCAGATTTAGTGCAGGTTCAGTGATTTTCGCAGGGGAGAGAGGGAGAGTAAGCGGAGGCAAAGAGGAAGGTTTTGAGGTGCTTCTGGAGCCAGAGATGGTTCTCCTCAAGTTTCAGGGAGGCAGGAAGGCTGTTCCAGAGGGAGGCCCCTGCTGTGGCGAGAGATCTACCGCCAGCTCGTTGCTTGGAGAAGCGGCTGACCCTGAGGTAGTTGGAGGTGGATGAGAGAAGGGCTTGAGAAGGAAGATATTTAGGAAGAGAGAGTTGCAGATATTTTGTCCCAAGGCCCCAGAAGACCTTGCGGACAATGCAGGGGGTTTTGAACTTAATCCTTGCAGCCACTGGGAGCCAGTGTAGTGATTTCAGTCCTGGAGAGATACGGTCCCTGGGCTTGAGGCCAAGGACAAGTCTCGCTGTCCTATTCTGGATGAGATGCAAAGGGCGGAGAGTAGAGGCAGAAAGATTTAGATAGAGGCTGTTACAGTAGTCCAGCCTAGAGAGAACCAGAGCTCTGGAGACAGTGAGCTTCTGGGGGAAGGAGAGAAAAGGAAGGATACCTCTGAGGAGGTGTAGCTGGTAGTGTGACTTCTTAGAGACGTCAGAGATGTCAGGAGAGAAGGAGAGTGTGGAGACGAAGATGACCGCAAGGTTTTTTGCCGTGCAGGTAGGAGCAGGAAAAGGGCCAAGGGGGCCCGGTAGAGAGCTGCAGGGAAGGAGGGAGTGGGTGTGCCGATAAGTAGAATCTCAGTCTTACTGGCATTAAGGCAGAGGTCGTTGGCGGCTCACCATTCATGGATAGCAGAAAGACAGCCAGAGATGAGGGAAGTGGAAGAGAAGGTCCGAAGGTAGACTGAAAATGAGCTGGGTATCATCCGCGTAGCACTGAAAGTTGGGACAGAGAGCGGCTATACAGTGAGCAAGAAGTGCCAGATACTGGTATAAAAATCAACCAGCATATGGCATTATTCCCTGGTTCCAAGGTCAAAATCAGGGAGGCGGTGGTTAATGGCCCGAGCGAAGTTAAGGAAAATAAAGTTCATGGAGTTTTGTTCATGACCCTGTGTCCTGGGTGGCGTCAACAGGTGTACATTGCTAGGGAGAACCAGCACTCAGTGGCTAGTTTGGCCAGTCTGCTACATGTAACTTGTTGGCAGGACTTTTGTGCCATTTCCAGTTATTGTAGTGTACAAGGGAGACACATGAGTGGCAACAGTGTCTGCCATTCCCAAGTCAAATTTCTTGGTGAACCTTGAATTGCCAAGTATCAAGAGGGAGCTGGAGTGATATGCGTGAAAGGCTTGCAGTTCAGTACATTAGAGCTGGAATGATAAGGTTGCAAGCCTTGAAGTTCAGTACATTAGACTTGGAGTGATAAGCTTGCAAGGCTTGAACTTCAGTACATAAGAGATTGAGTGCTATGCTTGCAAGGCTTGTAGTTCAGAACATATCAGCTGAGTGATTTGCATGCAAAGCTTGAAGTTGAGTACATTACAGCTGGAGTGATATGCTTGCAAGGCTTGAAGTTCAGTAGGTTAGAGTTGGTGTGATATGCTTGCAAGGCTTGTAGTTCAGTACGTTACAGCTGGAGTGATATGCTTGTACTGCTTGAAGTTCAGTTCAATACAGCTGGAGTGATATGCTTGCAAGGCTTGAAGTTCAGTACGTTAGTGCTGGTGTGATATGCTTGCAAGGTTTGCATTTCAGTACCTTAGAGCTGTAGTGACATGCTTGCAAGGCTCTTAGTTCAGTACATTAGGGCTTGAGTGATAAGGTTGCAAGGCTTGAAGTTCAGTATGTTAGAGCTGGAGTGATAGGCTTGCAAGACTTGAAGTTCTGTACGTTAGAGCTGGAGTGATATGTGTGTAAGGCTTGAAGTTCAGTATGTTAGAGCTGGAGTGATAGGCTTGCAAAGCTTGTAGTTCAGTACGTTAGAGCTGGAGTGATATGCGTGAAAGGCTTGAATTTCAGTACATTAGCGGCGCTGGAGTGATATGTGTGTAAGGCTTGAAATTCAATACGTTAGAGCTGGAGTGATATGCGTGAAAGGTTTGAAGTTCAGTATGTTAGAGCTCGAGTGATATGCTTGCAAGGCTTGAAGTTCAGACGTTAGCGCTGGAGTGAAATGCGTGTAAGGCTTGTAGTTCAGTACGTTAGAGCTGGAGTGATCTGCATGAAAGGCTTGAAGTATAGTACGTTAGACCTGGAGTGATAAACTTGCAAGGCTTGAAGTTCAGTATGTTAGAGCTAATGTGATAAGCTTGCAAGGCTTGTAGTTCAGTACGTTACAGCTGGAGTGATATGCTTGCAAAGCTTGTAGTTCAGTATGTTAGAGCTGTAGTGATATGCGTGAAAGGCTTGAAGATCAGTACGTTAGCGCTGGAGTGATATGCGTGTAAGGCTTGAAATTCAGTACGTTAGAGCTGGAGTGATATGCTTGCAAGGCTTGTAGTTCAGTACGTTACAGCTGGAGTAATATGCTTGAAAGGCTTGAAGCTCAGTATGTTAGAGTTGGAGTGATATTCGCGCAAGTCTTGTAGTTCAGTACGTTAGAGCTGGAGTGATATGCGTGGAAGGCTTGAAGTTCAGTACATTAGAGCTGGAGCGATAAGGTTGGAAGGCTTCCAGTTCAGTACGTTAGAGCTGGAGTGATAAGCTTGCCAGGCTTGAAGTTCAGTACATTAGAGATAGAGTGATATGCTTGCAAGGCTTGTAGTTCAGTACGTTGAAGCTGGAGTGATATGCATGCAAGGCTTGAAGTTCAGTAGGTTACATCTGGAGTGATATGCTTGCAAGGCTTGAAGTTAAGTAGGTTAGAGCTGGTGTGATATGATTGCAAGGCTTGTAGTTCAGTACTTCACAGCTGGAGAGATATGCTTGTACGGCTTGAAGTTCAGTTCAATACAGCTGGAGTGATATGCTTGCAAGGCTTGAAGTTCAGTACATTACAGCTGGTGTGAAATGCTTGCAAGGCTTGTTGTTCAGTTCATTAGAACTGGAGTGATATGCTTGCAAGCCTTGAAGTTCAGTATATTAGAGCTTGAGTGATAATGTTGCAAGGCTTGAAGTTCAGTATGTTAGAGCTGGAGTGATGGGCTTGCAAGACTTGAAGTTCTGTGCGTTAGAGCTGGAGTGATAAACTTGCAAGGCTTGAAGTTGAGTACATTACAGCTGGAGTGATATGCTTGCAAGGCTTGAAGTTCAGTAGGTTAGAGTTGGTGTGATATGCTTGCAAGGCTTGTAGTTCAGTACGTTACAGCTGGAGTGATATGCTTGTACTGCTTGAAGTTCAGTTCAATACAGCTGGAGTGATATGCTTGCAAGGCTTGAAGTTCAGTACGTTAGTGCTGGTGTGATATGCTTGCAAGGTTTGCATTTCAGTACCTTAGAGCTGTAGTGACATGCTTGCAAGGCTCTTAGTTCAGTACATTAGGGCTTGAGTGATAAGGTTGCAAGGCTTGAAGTTCAGTATGTTAGAGCTGGAGTGATAGGCTTGCAAGACTTGAAGTTCTGTACGTTAGAGCTGGAGTGATATGTGTGTAAGGCTTGAAGTTCAGTATGTTAGAGCTGGAGTGATAGGCTTGCAAAGCTTGTAGTTCAGTACGTTAGAGCTGGAGTGATATGCGTGAAAGGCTTGAATTTCAGTACATTAGCGGCGCTGGAGTGATATGTGTGTAAGGCTTGAAATTCAATACGTTAGAGCTGGAGTGATATGCGTGAAAGGTTTGAAGTTCAGTATGTTAGAGCTCGAGTGATATGCTTGCAAGGCTTGAAGTTCAGTACGTTACAGCTGGAGTGATATGCTTGAAAGGCTTGAAGCTCAGTATGTTAGAGTTGGAGTGATATTCGCGCAAGTCTTGTAGTTCAGTACGTTAGAGCTGGTAGTGATATGCGTGGAAGGCTTGAAGTTCAGTACATTAGAGCTGGAGCGATAAGGTTGGAAGGCTTCCAGTTCAGTACGTTAGAGCTGGAGTGATAAGCTTGCAAGGCTTGAAGTTCAGTACATTAGAGATAGAGTGATATGCTTGCAAGGCTTGTAGTTCAGTACGTTGAAGCTGGAGTGATATGCTCTCAAGGTTTGTAGTTCAGTACGTTACAGCTGGAGTGATATGCATGCAAGGCTTGAAGTTCAGTAGGTTACATCTGGAGTGATATGCTTGCAAGGCTTGAAGTTAAGTAGGTTAGAGCTGGTGTGATATGATTGCAAGGCTTGTAGTTCAGTACTTCACAGCTGGAGAGATATGCTTGTACGGCTTGAAGTTCAGTTCAATACAGCTGGAGTGATATGCTTGCAAGGCTTGAAGTTCAGTACATTACAGCTGGTGTGAAATGCTTGCAAGGCTTGTTGTTCAGTACATTAGAGCTGGAGTGATATGCTTGCAAGCCTTGAAGTTCAGTATATTAGAGCTTGAGTGATAATGTTGCAAGGCTTGAAGTTCAGTATGTTAGAGCTGGAGTGATGGGCTTGCAAGACTTGAAGTTCTGTGCATTAGAGCTGGAGTGATAAACTTGCAAGGCTTGAATTTCAGGACGTTACAGCTGGATTGATATGTTTGCAAGGCTTAAAGTTCAATACGTTAGCGCTGGAGTGATACGCATACAAGGCTTCAAATTCAGTACGTTAGAGCTGGAGTGATATGCGTGAAAGGCTTGAAGATCAGTACGTTAGAGCTGGAGTGATATGCTTGTAAAGCTTATAGTTCAGTACGATATAGCTGGAGTGATATGCGTGAAAGGCTTGAAGTTCAGTACGTTAGCGCTGGAGTAATATGCGTGTAAGGCTAGAAGTTCAATATGTTAGAGCTGGAGTGATATGCTTGCAAGGCTTGTAGTTCAGTACGTTAGAGCTGGAGTGTAAGCTTGCAAGGCTTGTAGTTCAGTACGTTACAGCTGGAGTGATATGTTTGCAAGGCTTGAAGTTCAGTACGTTAGCGCTGGAGTGATATGCATGCAAGGCTTGAAATTCAGTACGTTAGAGCTGGAGTGATATGCGTGAAAGGCTTGACGTTCAGTACGTTAGAGCTGGAGTGATATGCTTGTAAAGCTTATAGTTCAGTACGTTAGAGCTGTAGTGATATGTGTGAATGGCATGAAGGTCAGTACGTTAGCGCTGAGTGATATGCGTGTAAGGCTTGAAATTCAGTATGTTAGAGCTGAAGTGATATGCTTGCAAGGCTTGTAGTTCAGTATGTTACATCTGGAGTGATATGCTTGAAAGGCTTGAAGTTCAGTACATTAGAGCTGGAGTGATACGGTTGCAAGGCTTGCAGTTCAGTACGTTAGAGCTGGAGTGATAATCTTGCAAGGCTTGAAGTTCAGTACATTAGAGATAGAGTGATATGCTTGCAAGGCTTCTAGTTCAATACATTGGAGCTGGAGTGATATGCTTGCAAGGCTTGAAGTTCAGTACGTTACAGCTGGAGTGATATGCATGCAAGGCTTGAAGTTCAGTAGGTTACAGCTGGAGTGATATGCGTGTAAGGCTTGAAGCTCATTTCAATACAGCTGGAGTGATATGCTTGCAAGGCTTGAAGTTCAGTATGTTAGAGCTGGAGTGATATGCGTGTAAGGCTTGAAGCTCATTTCAATACAGCTGGAGTGATATGCTTGCAAGGCTTGAAGTTCAGTACGTTAGAGCTGGAGTGATATGCGTGTAAGGCTAGAAGTTCAGTATGTTAGAGCTGGAGTGATATGCTTGCAAGGCTTAAAGTTCAGTTCGTTAGAGCTGGAGTGATATGCTTGCAAGGCTCGTAGTTTAGTACGTTAGAGCTGGAGTGTAAGCTTGGAAGGCTTGAAGTTCAGTAGGTTATAACTGGAGTGATATGCGTGAAAGGCTTGAAGTTCAGTATGTTAGAGCTGGAGTGATATGCTTGTAAAGCTTATAGTTCAGTATGTTATAGCTGGAGTGATATGCATGAAAGGATTGAAGTTCAGTACGTTAGAGCTGGAGTGATATGCTTGCAAGGCTCGTAGTTTAGTACGTTAGAGCTGGAGTGTAAGCTTGGAAGGCTTGAAGTTCAGTAGGTTATAACTGGAGTGATATGCGTGTAAGGCTTGAAATTCAGTACGTTAGAGCTGAAGTGATATGCTTGCAAGGCTTGTAGTTCAGTATGTTACATCTGGAGTGATATGCTTGAAAGGCTTGAAGTTCAGTACATTAGAGCTGGAGTGATACGGTTGCAAGGCTTGCAGTTCAGTACGTTAGAGCTGGTGTGATAATCATGCAAGGCTTGAAGTTCAGTACATTAGAGATAGAGTGATATGCTTGCAAGGCTTCTAGTTCAATACATTGGAGCTGGAGTGATATGCTTGCAAGGCTTGAAGTTCAGTACGTTACAGCTGGAGTGATATGCATGCAAGGCTTGAAGTTCAGTAGGTTACAGCTGGAGTGATATGCGTGTAAGGCTTGAAGCTCATTTCAATACAGCTGGAGTGATATGCTTGCAAGGCTTGAAGTTCAGTATGTTAGAGTTGGAGTGATATGCGTGTAAGGCTTGAAGCTCATTTCAATACAGCTGGAGTGATATGCTTGCAAGGCTTGAAGTTCAGTACGTTAGAGCTGGAGTGATATGCGTGTAAGGCTAGAAGTTCAGTATGTTAGAGCTGGAGTGATATGCTTGCAAGGCTTAAAGTTCAGTACGTTAGAGCTGGAGTGATATGCTTGCAAGGCTCGTAGTTTAGTATGTTAGAGCTGGAGTGTAAGCTTGGAAGGCTTGAAGTTCAGTAGGTTATAACTGGTGTGATATGCGTGAAAGGCTTGAAGTTCAGTATGTTAGAGCTGGAGTGATATGCTTGTAAAGCTTATAGTTCAGTATGTTATAGCTGGAGTGATATGCATGAAAGGATTGAAGTTCAGTACGTTAGAGCTGGAGTGATATGCTTGCAAGGCTAGAAGTTCAGTATGTTAGAGCTGGAGTGATATGGTTGCAAGGCTTAAAGTTCAGTACGTTAGAGCTGGAGTGATATGCTTGCAAGGCTTGTAGTTCAGTACGTTACAGCTGGAGTGCTATGCATGCAAGGCTTGAAGTTCAGTAGGTTACAGCTGGAGTGATATGCATGCAAGGCTTGAAGTTCTGTAGGTTAAAGCTTGAGTGGTATGCTTGCAAGGCTTGAAGTTCAGTAGGTTAGAGCTGGTGTGATATGCTTGCAAGGCTTGTAGTTCAGTACTTCACACCTGGAGTGATATGCTTGTACTGCTTGAAGTTCAGTTCAATACAGCTGGAGTGATATGCTTGCAAGGCTTGAAGTTCAGTACTTTAGAGCTGGTGTGATATGCTTGCAAGGCTTGTTGTTCAGTACATTAGAGCTGGAGTGATATGCTACTAAGGCTTGAAGTTCAGTACATTAGAGATTGAGTGATAATGTTGCAAGGCTTTGAAGTTCAGTATGTTAGAGCTGGAGTGATGGGCTTGCAAGACTTGAAGTTCTGTACGTTAGAGCTGGAGTGATAAACTTGCAAGGCTTCAATTTCAGTATGTTAGAGTTAAAGTGATAAGCTTGCAAGGCTTGTAGTTCAGTACGTTACAGATGGAGTGATATACTTGCAAGGCTTGTAGTTCAGTATGTTAGAGCTCGAGTGATATGCATGAAAGGCTTGGAGTTCAGTACGTTAGAGCTGGAGTGATATGCATGTAAGGCTAGAAGTTCAGTACATTAGAGCTGGAGTGATATGCGTGAAAGGATTGAAGTTCAGTATGTTAGAGCTGGAGTGATATGCGTGTAAGGCTAGATGTTCAGTATGTTAGAGCTGGAGTGATATGCTTGCCAGGCTTAAAGTTCAGTACGTTACAGCTGGAGTGATATGCTTGCAAGGCTTGTAGTTTAGTACGTTAGAGCTGGAGTGATATGCATGAAAGGCTTGAAGTTCAGTATGTTAGAGCTGGAGTGATATGTTTGTAAAGCTTATAGTTCAGTACGTTATAGCTGGAGTGATATGCATGAAAGGATTGAAGTTCAGTACGTTAGAGCTGGAGTGATATGCGTGTAAGGCTAGAAGTTCAGTATGTTAGAGCTGGAGTGATATGCTTGCAAGGCTTAAAGTTCAGTACGTTAGAGCTGGATTGATATGCTTGCAAGGCTTGTAGTTCAGTACGTTAGAGCTGGAGTGTAAGCTTGCAAGGCTTGTAGTTCAGTACGTTACAGCTTTAGTGATATGCTTGAAAAGCTTGAAGTTCAGTAATTTAGAGCTGGAGTGATAAGCTTGGAAGGCTTGAAGTTCAGTCCGTTAGAGCTGGAGTGATATGCTTGCAAGATTTGAAGTTCAGTACATTAGAGATAGAGTGATATGCTTGCAAGGCTTGAAGTTCAGTATGTTAGAGTTGGAGTGATATGCATGTAAGGCTTGAAGTTCAGTTCAATACAGCTGGAGTAATATGCTTGCAAGGCTTGAAGTTCAGTACGTTAGTGCTGGTGTGATATGCTTGCAAGGCTTGTAGTTCAGTACCTTAGAGCTGTAGTGATATGCTTGCAAGGCTTGAAGTTCAGTACATTAGAGCTTGAGTGATAAGGTTGCAAGGCTTGAAGTTCAGTGTGTTAGAGCTGGAGTGATAAGCTTGCAAAGCTTGTAGTTCAGTATGCTAGAGCTGGAGTAATATCCGTGAAAGGCTTGAATTTCAGTACATTAGCACTGGAGTGATATGCATGCAAGGCTTGAAATTCAGTACGTTAGAGCTGGAGTGATATGCGTGAAAGGTTTGAAGTTCAGTATGTTAGAGCTCGAGTCATATGCTTGCAAGGCTTGAAGTTCAGACATTAGCACTGGAGTGATATGCGTGTAAGGCTTGTAGTTCAGTACGTTGGAGCTGGAGTGATATGCTTGCAAGGCTTGTAGTTCAGTACGTTACAGCTGGAGTGATATGCATGCAAGGCTTGAAGTTCTGTAGGTTAAAGCTGGAGTGGTATGCTTGCAAGGCTTGAAGGTCAGTAGGTTAGAGCTGGTGTGATATGCATGCAAGGCTTGTAGTTCAGTACTTCACAGCTGGAGTGGTATGCTTGTATGGCTTGAAGTTCAGTTCAATACAGCTGGAGTGATATGCTTGCAAGGCTTGAAGTTCAGTACATTAGAGCTGGTGTGATATGCTTGCAAGGCTTGTTGTTCAGTACATTAGAGCTGGAGTGATATGCTTCTAAGGCTTGAAGTTCAGTACATTAGAGCTTGAGTGATAATGTTGCAAGGCTTGAAGTTCAGTATGTTAGAGCTGGAGTGATGGGCTTGCAAGACTCGAAGTTCTGTACGTTAGAGCTGGAGTGATAAACTTGCAAGGCTTGAATTTCAGTATGTTAGAGCTAAAGTGATAAGCTTGCAAGGCTTGTAGTTCAGTACGTTACAGCTGGAGTGATATGCTTGCAAGGCTTGTAATTCAGTTTTTTTAGAGCTAGAGTGATATGCATGAAAGGCTTGAAGTTCAGTACTTTAGAGCTGGAGTGATATGCTTGCAAGATTTGAAGTTCTGTACATTAGAGATAGAGTGATATGCTTGCAAGGCTTGAAGTTCAGTACATTAGAGCTTGAGTGATAAGGTTGCAAGGCTTGAAGTTCAGTATGTTAGAGCTGGAGTGATAGGCTTGCAAAGCTTGAAGTTCAGTATGTTAGAACTGGAGTGATATGCGTGAAAGGCTTGAATTTCAGTACATTAGCGCTGGAGTGATATGCGTGTAAGGCTTGAAATTCAGTACGTTAGAGCTGGAGTGATATGCCTGAAAGGTTTGAAGTTCAGTACGTTAGAGCTCGAGTGATATGCTTGCAAGGCTTGAAGTTCAGACGTTAGCGCTGGAGTGATATGCATGTAAGGCTTGTAGTTCAGCACGTTAGAGCTGGAGTGATATGCATGAAAGGCTTGAAGGTCAGTACGTTAGAGCTAGAGTGATTAACTTGCAAGGCTTGAAGTTCAGTATGTTAGAGCTGATGTGATAAGCTTGCAAGGCTTGTAGTTCAGTACGTTACAGCTGGAGTGATATGCGTGTAAGGGTTGAAATTCAGTACATTAGAGCTGGGGTGATATGCGTGAAAGGCTTGAAGTTCAGTACGTTAGAGCTTGAGTGATATGCTTGCAAGGCTTGTAGTTCAGTATGTTAAAGCTGGAGTGATATTCATGCAAGGCTTGAAGTTCTGTAGGTTAAAGCTGGAGTGGTATGCTTGCAAGGCTTGAAGTTCAGTAGGTTAGAGCTGGTGTGATATGCATGCAAGGCTTGTAGTTCAGTACTTCACAGCTGGAGTGATATGCTTGTATGGCTTGAAGTTCAGTTCAATACAGCTGGAGTGATATGCTTGCAAGGATTGAAGTTCAGTACATTAGAGCTGGTGTGATATGCTTGCAAGGCTTGTTGTTCAGTACATTAGAGCTGGAGTGATATCTTCTAAGGCTTGAAGTTCAGTACATTAGAGCTTGAGTGATAATGTTGCAAGGCTTGAAGTTCAGTATGTTAGAGCTGGAGTGATGGGCTTGCAAGACTCCAAGTTCTGTACGTTAGAGCTGGAGTGATAAGGTTGCAAGGCTTGAAGTTCAGTATGTTAGAGCTGGAGTGATAGGCTTACAAAGCTTGAAGTTCAGTATGTTAGAACTGGAGTGATATGTGTGTAAGGCTTGAAGTTCAGTTAAATACAGCTGGGGTGATATGCTTGCAAGGCTTGAAGTTCAGCATGTTAGTGCTGGTGTGATATGCTTGCAAGGCTTGTAGTTCAGTACCTTACAGCTGTAGTGATATGCTTGCAAGGCTTTAAGTTCAGTACATTAGAGCTTGAGTTATAAGGTTGCAAGGCTTGAAGTTCAGTATGTTAGAGCTGGAGTGATAGGCTTGCAAAGCTTGAAATTCAGTACGTTAGAGCTGGAGTGATATGCGTGAAAGGTTTGAAGTTCAGTACGTTAGAGCTCGAGTGATATGCTTGCAAGGCTTGAAGTTTAGACGTTAGCACTGGAGTGATATCCATGTAAGGCTTGTAGTTCAGTACGTTAGAGCTGGAGTGATATGCATGAAAGGCTTGAAGTTCAGTACGTTAGAGCTGGAGTGATAAACTTGCAAGGCTTATAGTTCAGTATGTTAGAGCTAATGTGATAAGCTTGCAAGGCTTGTAGTTCAGTATGTTACAGCTGGAGTGATATGCGTGTAAGGCTTGAAATTCAGTACATTAGAGCTGGGGTGAGATGCGCGAAAGGCTTGAAGTGCAGTACATTAGAGCTTGAGTGATATGCTTGCAAAGCTTGTAGTTCAGTATGTTAGAGCTGGAGTGATATGTGTGAAAGGCTTGTAGTTCAGTACATTACAGCTGGAGTGATATGCTTGAAAGGCTTAAAGCTCAGTACGTTAGAGCTGGAGTGATATTCGTGCAAGTCTTGTAGTTCAGTACGTTAGAGCTGGAGTGATATGCGTGAAAGGCTTGAAGTTAAGTACATTAGAGCTGGAGTGATAAGGTTACAAGGCTTGAAGTTCAGTTACATTAGAGCTGGAGTGATAAGCTTGCAAGGCTTGAAGTTCAGTACATTAGAGATAGAGTGATATGCTTGCAAGGCTTGTAGTTAAGTACGTTGGAGCTGGAGTGATATGCTTGCAAGGCTTGTAGTTCAGTATGTTACAGCTGGAGTGATATGCATGCAAGGCTTGAAGTTCAGTAGGTTACAGCTGGAGTGATATGATTGCAAGGCTTGAAGTTCACTAGATTAGAGTTGGTGTGATATGCTTGCAAAGCTTGTAGTTCAGTGCTTAACAGCTGGAGTGATATGCTTGTACAGCTTGAAGTTCAGTTCAATACAGCTGGAGTGATATGCTTGCAAGGCTTGAAGTTCAGTACATTAGAGCTCGTGTGATATACTTGCAAGGTTTGTTATTCAGTACATTAGAGCTGGAGTGATATGTTGCAAGGCTTGATTTTTCAGTATGTTACAGCTGGAGTGATGGGCTTGCAAGACTTGAAGTTCTGTACGTTAGAGCTGGAGTGATAAACTTGCAAGGCTTGAATTTAAGTATGTTAGAGCTAAAGAGATAAGCTTGCAAGGCTTGTAGTTCAGTACGTTACAGCTGGAGTGATATGCTTGCAAGGCTTGAAGTTCAGTACGTTAGCGCTGGAGTGATATCGGTGAAAGGCTTGAAGTTCAGTACATTATAGCTGGAGTGATATGCGTGAAAGGCTTGAAGTTCAGTACGTTAGCGCTGGAGTGATATGCTTGCAAGGCTAGAAGTTCAGTATGTTAGAGCTGGAGTGATATGCTTGCAAGGCTTGTAGTTCAGTACGTTAGAGCTAGAGTATAAGTTTGCAAGGCTTGTAGTTCAGTATGTTACAGCTTTAGGGATGTGCTTGCAAAGGTTGAAGTTCAGTAATTTAGAGCTGGAGTGATAAGCTTGGAAGGCTTGAAGTTCAGTACGTTATAGCTGGATTGATATGCATGAAAGGCTTGAAGTTCAGTATGTTAGAGCTGGAGTGATATGCTTGTAAAGCTTATAGGTCAGTACGTTATAGCTGTAGTGATATGCATGAAAGGATTGAAGTTCAGTACGTTAGAGCTGGAGTGATATGCGTGTAAGGCTAGAAGTTCAGTATGTTAGAGCTGGAGTGATATGCTTGCAAGGCTTAAAGTTCAGTATGTTAGAGCTGGATTGATATGCATACAAGGCTTGTAGTTCAGTACATTAGAGCTGGAGTGTAAGCTTGCAAAGCTTGTAGTTCAGTAAGTTACAGCTTTAGTGATATGCTTGAAAAGCTTGAAGTTCAGTAATTTAGAGCTGGAGTGATAAGCTTGGAAGGCATATCACTCCAGCGCTGACGTACTGAACTTCAAGCCTTTCACGCATATCACTCCAGCTATAACGTACTGAACTATAAGCTTTACAAGCATATCACTCCAGCTCTAACATACTGAACTTCAAGACTTTCACACATGGCACTCCAGCTCTAACGTACTGAATTTCAAGCCTTGCATGTATATCACTCCAGCGCTAAAGTACTGAACTTCAAGCCTTGCAAACATATCACTCCAGCTTTAACATACTGAACTTCAAGCCTTGCAACATTATCACTCAAGCTCTAGTATACTGAACTTCAAGACTTGCAAGCATATCACTTCTGCTGTATTGAACTGAACTTCAAGCCGTACAAGCATATCACTCCAGCTGTGAAGTACTGAACTACAAGCCTTGCAAGCACATCACTCCAGCTGTAACCTACTGAACTTAAAGCCTTGCATGCATATCACTCCAGCTGTAATGTACTGAACTACAAGCCTTGCAAGCATATCACTCAAGCTCCAACGTACTGAACTAGAAGCCTTGCAAGCATATCACTCTATCTCTAATGTACTGAACTTCAAGCCTTGCAAGCTTATCACTCCAGCTCTAACGTACTGAACTGCAAGCCTTGCAACCGTATCACTCCAGCTCTAATGTACTGAACTTCAAGCCTTTCAAGCATATCACTCCAGCTGTAACGTACTAAACTACAAGCCTTGCAAGCATATCACTTCAGCTCTAATTCACTGAATTTCAAGCCTTACACGCATATCACTCCAGCGCTAACGTACTGACCTTCATGCCATTCACGCATATCACTACAGCTCTAACGTACTGAACTATAAGCTTTACAAGCACATCACTCCAGCTCTAACGTACTGAACTTCAAGCCTTTCACGCATATCACTCCAGCTCTAACGTACTGAATTTCAAGCCTTGCATGCATATCACTCCAGCGCTAACGTACTGAACTTCACGCCTTGCAAACATATCACTCCAGCTGTAACATACTGAACTACGAGCCTTGCAAGCTTACACTCGAGCTCTAACGTACTGAACTACAAGCCTTGCAAGCATATCACTCTAGCTCTAACATACTGAACTTCTAGCCTTACACGCATATCACTCCAGCGCTAACGTACTGAACTTCAAGCCTTTCACGCATATCACTCCAGCTATAACGTTCTGAACTATAAGCTTTACAAGCATATCACTCCAGCTCTAATGTACTGATCTTCAAGCCTTTCACACATATCACTCCAGCTGTAACGTGCTGAATTTCAAGCCCTGCATGCATATCACTCCAGCGCTAATGTACTGAACTTCAAGCCTTGCAAACATATCACTCCAGCTGTAACATACTGAACTACAAGCCTTGCAAACTTATCATTTGAGCTCTAACATACTGAAATTCAAGTCTTGCAAGTTTATCACTCCAGCTCTAACGTACAGAACTTCAAGTCTTGCAAGCCCATCACTCCAGCTCTAACATACTGAACTTCAAGCCTTGCAACATTATCACTCAAGCTCTGATATACTGAACTTCAAGGCTTGCAAGCATATCACTCCAGCTCTAATGTACTGAACAACAAGCCTTGCAAGCATTTCACACCAGCTCTAATGTACTGAACCTCAAGCCTTGCAAGCATATCACTCCAGCTGTATTGAACTGAACTTCAAGCCGTACAAGCATATCTCTCCAGCTGTGAAGTACTGAACTACAAGCCTTGCAAGCATATCACACCAGCTCTAACCTACTTAACTTCAAGCCTTGCAAGCATATCACTCCAGCTGTAACCTACTGAACTTCAAGCCTTGCATGCATATCACTCTATCTCTAATGTACTGAACTTCAGGCCTTGCAAGCTTATCACTCCAGCTCTAACATACTGAACTGCAAGCCTTCCAACCTTATCGCTCCAGCTCTAATGTACTGAACTTCAAGCCTTCCACGCATATCACTCCAGCTGTAACGTACTGAATTTCAAGCCTTACACGCATATCACTACAGCTCTAACGTACTGAACTACAAGCTTTGCAAGCATATCACTCAAGCTCTAACATACTGAACTTCAAGCCTTTCACACATCTCACCCCAGCTCTAACGTACTGAATTTCAAGCCTTACACGCATATCACTCCAGCACTAATGTACAGAACTTCAAGCCTTGCAAGCATATCACTCCAGCTATAACGTACTGAACTACAAGCCTTGCAAGCTTATCACATTAGCTCTAACATACTGAACTTAAAGCCTTGCAAGTTTATCACTTCAGCTCTTCAAGCCTTTCATGCATATCACTCCAGCTCTAACGTACTGAACTACAAGCCTTACACGCATATCACTCCAGCGCTAATTTACTGAAATTCAAGCCTTTCACACATATCACTCCAGCTCTAACGTACTTAACTACAAGCTTTGCAAGCCTATCACTCCAGCTCTAACGTACTATCACAGGGGGAATACGCTGGACACACTCACTGCACTGTACTCAGCCTAATCACAGGAGGGATACGCTAGACACACTTACCGTGCTGTACTCAGCCGTATCACAGGAGGGATACGCTAGACACACTTACCGCGCTGTACTCAGCCTTATCACAGGATACGCTAGAGATACCTACGAGCTGTACTCAGCCTTATCACAGTAGGGATACACTAGACACACTTACCGCGCTGTACTCAGCCTTATTGCAGGAGGGATACGCTAGACACACTTACCGCGCTGTACTCGCCCTTATCACAGGAGGGAATATGCTGAACACACTTACCGCGATGTTCTCCACCTTATCACAGGAGGGATACACTAGACACACTTACTGAGCTTTACTCAGTCTTATAACAGGAGGGATACGCTAGACACATTTACTGCGCTGTACTCAGCCCTATCACAGGGGTGATACGCTGGAAACACTCACCGCACTGTACTCAGACTTATATCAGGAGGGAATACGCTGGACACACTTACCGAGCTGTACTCAGCCTTATCACATGAGGGAATACGCTGCACACACTCACTGAGCTGTACTCAGCCTTATCACAGGAGGGATACACTAGACACACTTACCGAGATGTACTCGGCCTTATCACAGGAGGGAGTACGCTGAATACACTTACCGCGATGTTCTCCACCTTATCACAGGAGGGATACGCTGGACACACTTACCGCAATGTACTCAGCCTTATCACAGGAGGGTTACGCTAGACACACTTACCGAGCTGTACTCGGCCTTATCACAGGAGGGATACGCTGGACACACTCACCGAGCTGTACTCAGCCTTATTTAGTTACGTTTCCATCTAAACTATAGGGGACTTTTTAAACTAAAAGTGAAGTGAAGTGAAGCGCTTTGAAGCACTTCACTTGTGTATAAACGCTGTACAAATAAACAATTACAATTACTAAGATGAAACCAGCCCCATGTTTGACGGTGTTTGGCACCAGAAGGAACATCCCTAAAGAAGAACGCAATTATAAACTTCCTAAACATTAAAGCAAAGTAGAGAGGTGTGGGCATCTATTGACTCAGTGTGGAGCAGCAGAGAAGGGGAGCAGGAAGTACTGCACTGTTATCTCTTGGCGATGAGGACAGTGGATGTCTCATAAGGCACTCCTAGGACTGCCTTGAGCGGTTTCGAAACTGTGGCCAGTGGATCATAGTACATTATTAGCAGAAACAAATGAAATTATGTGAGTATTATCTGCGATTGGTCCAGCGATGAAGTAGTGACTTGATTGTTTGAAACTGATTTGTATTCAAATGTTTGTGGTTTGTTTTTCTTTTAAAATTAAGAACTTCACCCAAAGTTCATCATCACCTACCCGAATACTCTCCAAACAAGAATACTGCAATTCTCGCGATACCACCATGTCCTCGGAAAACCTGAATCACTCCAAAATTATCCAAAATAAACCTGCAAGATACGCACTGAACTTCAAGCCTAGCAATCATATCATTCCAGCTCTAACGTACTGAACTTCAAGCCTTGCTAGCATATCACTCCATCTCTAATGTACTGAACGTCAAGCCTTCCAAGATTATCACTCCAGCTCTAATGTACTGAACTTTAAGCCTTGCAAGCATATCACTCCAGCTCTAACGTACTGAACTGCAAGCCTTCCAACCTTATCACTCCAGCTCTAATGTACTGAACTTCAAGCCTTCCACGCATATCACTCCAGCTCTAATGTACTGAACTACAAGACTTGCGCGAATATCACTCCAGCTCTAATGTACTGAGCTTCAAGCCTTTCAAGCATATCACTCCAGCTGTAACATACTGAATTTCAAGCCTTACACGCATATCACTACAGCTCTAACGTACTGAACTACAAGCTTTGCAAGCATATCACTCAAGCTCTAACATACTGAACTTCAAGCCTTTCACACATCTCACCCCAGCTCTAACGTACTGAATTTCAAGCCTTACACGCATATCACTCCAGCACTAATGTACAGAACTTCAAGCCTTGCAAGCATATCACTCCAGCTATAACGTACTGAACTACAAGCCTTGCAAGCTTATCACATTAGCTCTAACATACTGAACTTAAAGCCTTGCAAGTTTATCACTTCAGCTCTAACGTACTGAACTTCAAGCCTTTCATGCATATCACTCCAGCTCTAACGTACTGAACTACAAGCCTTACACGCATATCACTCCAGCGCTAATTTACTGAAATTCAAGCCTTTCACACATATCACTCCAGCTCTAACGTACTGAACTACAAGCTTTGCAAGCCTATCACTCCAGCTCTAACGTACTATCGCAGGGGGAATACGCTGGACACACTCACTGCACTGTACTCAGCCTAATCACAGGAGGGATACGCTAGACACACTTACCGTGCTGTACTCAGCCGTATCACAGGAGGGATACGCTAGACACACTTACCGCGCTGTACTCAGCCTTATCACAGGAGTGATACGCTAGAGATACCTACGAGCTGTACTCAGCCTTATCACAGTAGGGATACACTAGACACACTTACCGCGCTGTACTCAGCCTTATTGCAGGAGGGATACGCTAGACACACTTACCGCGCTGTACTCGCCCTTATCACAGGAGGGAATATGCTGAACACACTTAACGCGATGTTCTCCACCTTATCACAGGAGGGATACACTAGACACACTTACTGAGCTTTACTCAGTCTTATAACAGGAGGGATACGCTAGACACATTTACTGCGCTGTACTCAGCCCTATCACAGGGGGGATACGCTGGAAACACTCACCGCACTGTACTCAGACTTATATCAGGAGGGAATACGCTGGACACACTTACCGAGCTGTACTCAGCCTTATCACAGGAGGGATACACTAGACACACTTACCGAGCTGTACTCGGCCTTATCACAGGAGGGAGTACGCTGAATACACTTACCGCGATGTTCTCCACCTTATCACAGGAGGGATACGCTGGACACACTTACCGCAATGTACTCAGCCTTATCACAGGAGGGTTACGCTAGACACACTTACCGAGCTGTACTCGGCCTTATCACAGGAGAAATACGCTGGACACACTCACCGAGCTGTACTCAGCCTTATTTAGTTACGTTTCCATCTAAACTATAGGGGACTTTTTAAACTAAAAGTGAAGTGAAGTGAAGCGCTTTGAAGCACTTCACTTGTGTATAAACGCTGTACAAATAAACAATTACAATTACTAAGATGAAACCAGCCCCATGTTTGACGGTGTTTGGCACCAGAAGGAAAATCCCTAAAGAAGAACGCAATTATAAACTTCCTAAACATTAAAGCAAAGTAGAGACGTGTGGGCATCTATTGACTCAGTGTGGAGCAGCAGAGAAGGGGAGCAGGAAGTACTGCACTGTTATCTCTTGGCGATGAGGACAGTGGATGTCTCATAGGGCACTCCTAGGACTGCCTTGAGCGGTTTCGAAACTGTGGCCAGTGGATCATAGTACATTATTAGCAGAAACAAATGAAATTATGTGAGTATTATCTGCGATTGGTCCAGCGATGAAGTAGTGACTTGATTGTTTGAAACTGATTTGTATTCAAATGTTTGTGATGTTTGTTTTTCTTTTAAAATTAAGAACTTCACCCAAAGTTCATCATCACCTACCCGAATACTCTCCAAACAAGAATACTGCAATTCTCGCGATACCACCATGTCCTCGGAAAACCTGAATCACTCCAAAATTATCCAAAATAAACCTGCAAGATACACACTGAACTTCAAGCCTAGCAATCATATCATTCCAGCTCTAACGTACTGAACTTCAAGCCTTGCTAGCATATCACTCCATCTCTAATGTACTGAACGTCAAGCCTTCCAAGATTATCACTCCAGCTCTAACGTACTGAACTTTAAGCCTTGCACGCATATCACTCCAGCTCTAACGTACTGAACTTCAAGCCTTCCAAGCTTATCACTCCAGCTCTAACATACTGAACGTCAAGCCTTACACGCATATCACTCCAGCTCTAACGTACAGAACTTCAAGTCTTGCAAGCCTATCACTCCAGCTCTAACATACTGAACTTCAAGCCTTGCAAGCATATCACTCTATCTCTAATGTACTGAATTTTAAATCTTGCAAGCATATCACTCCAGCTCTACCGTACTGAACTTAAAGCCTTCCAAGCTTATCACTCCAGCTCTAAAGTACTGAACTACAAGCCTTGCAAGCTTACACTCCAGATCTAATGTACTAAACTACAAGCCTTGCAAGTATTTCACTCCAGCTCTAACGTACTAAACTTTAAGCCTTGCAAGCATATCACTCCAGCTCTAACATACTGAACTTCTAGCCTTACACGCATATCACTCCAGCTCTAACGTACTGAACTTCAATACTTTCATGCATATCACATCTAGCCTTACATGCATATCACTCCAGCTCTAACGTACTGAACTACAAGCCTTGCAAGAATATCACTCCAGCTCTAACGTACTGAACTTCAAGCCTTTTACGCATATCACTCCAGCTCTAACGTACTGAACTACAAGCCTTGCAAGCTTATCACTTTAGCTCTAACATACTGAAATAACAGTGCATAGATAACAGTGCAGTACTTCCTGCCCCCCTTCTCTGCTGCTCCACACTGGGCCAATAGATGCCCACACTTCTCTACTTTGCTTTAATGTTTAGGAAGTTTATAATTGCGTTCTTCTTTAGGGATGTTCCTTCTGGTGCTAAACACCGTCAAACATGGGGCTGGTTTCATTTTAGTAATTGTAATTGTTTATTTGTACAGCGTTTATACACAAGTGAAGTGCTTCAAAGCACTTCACTTCGCTTCACTTTTAGTTTAAAAAGTCCTCTATAGTTTAGATGGAAACGTAACTAAATAAGGCTGAGTACAGCTCGGTGAGTGTGTCCAGCGTATCCCTCCTGTGATAAGGCCGAGTACAGCTCGGTAATTGTGTCTAGCGTAACCCTCCTGTGATAAGGCTGAGTACATTGCGGTAAGTGTTTCCAGCGTATCCCTCCTGTTATAAGGCTGAGTAAAGCTCAGTAAGTGTGTCTAGTGTATCCCTCCTGTGATAAGGTGGAGAACATCGCGGTATGTGTGTTCAGCGTATTCCCTCCTGTGATAAGGCCGAGTACAGCTCGGTTAGTGTGTCTAGCGTATTCCTCCTGTGAAAAGGCTGAGTACAGCTCAGTGAGTGTGTGCAGCATATTCCCTCCTGTGATAAGGCTGAGTACAACTCGGTAAGTGTGTCCAGCGTATTCCCTCCTGATATAAGTCTGAGTACAGTGCGGTGAGTGTGTCTAGCGTATCCCCCTGTGATAGGGCTGAGTACAGCGCAGTAAGTGTGTCTAGAGTATCCCTTCTGTGATAAGGCTGAGTACAGTGTGGTAAGTGTGTCTAGCGTATCCCTCCTGTGATAAGGCTGAGTACAGCACGGTAAGGGTGTCCAGCATATTCCCTCCTGTGATAAGGCCGAGTACAGCTCGGTAAGTGTCTCTAGTGTATCCTTCCTGTGATAAGCTGAGTACAGCGCGGTAAGTGTGTCTAGCGTATCCCTCCTGTGATAAGGCTGAGTACAGCGCGGTAAGTGTGTCTAGCGTATCCCTCCTGTAATAAGGCTGAGTACAGCGCAGTAAGTGTGTCTAGTGTATCCCTACTGTGATAAGGCTGAGTGCAGCTCGTAAGTGTGTCTAGCGTATCAATCCTGTGATAAGGCTGAGTACAGCGCGGTCAGTGTATCTAGCGTATCCCTGCTGTGATAAGGCTGAGTACAGTGCAGTGAGTGTGTCCAGCATATTCCCTCCTGTGATAAGGCCGAGTACAGCTCGGTAAGTGTCTCTAGCGTATCCCTCCTGTGATAAGGCTGAGTACAGCGCGGTAAGTGTGTCTAGCGTATCCCTCCTGTGATAAGGCTGAGTACAGCGCAGTAAGTGTGTCTAGCGTATCCCTCCTGTAATAAGGCTGAGTACAGCACGGTAAGTGTGTCTAATGTATCCCTACTGTGATAAGGCTGAGTACAGCTCGTAAGTTTGTCTAGCGTATCGCTCCTGTGATAAGGCTGAGTACAGCGCGGTAAGTGTGTCTAGCGTATCCCTCCTGTGATAAGGCTGAATAAAGCGCGGTAAGTGTGTCTAGCGTATCCCTCCTGTGATAAGGCTGAGTACAGCACGGTGAGTGTGTCCAGCGTATCCCCCTTGTGATAAGGCAGAGCACAGCTCGGTAAGTGTGTCCAGCGTATCCCTCCTGTGTTAATGCTGTGTACAGCTCGGTAAGTGTGTCCAGTGTATCCCTCCTGTGATAAGGCCGAGTACAGCTCAGTAAGTGTGTCCAGAGTATTCCCTCCTGTGATAAGGCTGAGTACATCGCAGTAAGTGTGTTCAGTGTATTCCCTCCTGAGATAAGGCTGAGTACAGCTCAGTGAATGTGTCAAGCAAATTCCCTCCTGTGATAAGGCTGAGTAGAGCTCGGTAAGTATGTCCAGATTATGTCCTCCTGTGATAAGGCTGAGTACAGCTCGGTAAGTGTGTTCAGCTAATTCCTTCCTGTGTACTTTTTTCCCCTCGAGATGGCATTCCATGTTTTGACTTTTTTATTAGTTAAGTATTTTGAGTGTAAAACATCAGCCTCTAGCTGGAGGTCAACTCTCTTTCTTTTAAGAAATGTTCAATCTTTTTCGTGAAGATGTTTAAGGCTGATAAAGCGTTCCCTAGAAGGGCACCTGTATAAAGTAAAGTGTTCCATAGAAGGGCACATGCATAAAGTAAAGTGTTCCATAGAAGGGCACATGCATAAAGTGTTCCCTGGAAGGGCACATGCATAAAGTAAAGTGTTCCCTAGAAGGGCACATGCATAAAGTAAAGTGTTCTCTGGAAGGGCACATGCATAGAGTAAAGTGTTCCTTGGAAGGGCACATGCATAAAGTAAAGTGTTCCCTGGAAGGGCACATGCATAAAGTAAAGTGTTCCCTGGAAGGGCACATGCATAGATTAAAGTGTTCCCTGGAAGGGCACATGCATAAAGTAAAGTGTTCCCTGGAAGGGCACATTCATAAAGTAAAGTGTTCCCTGGAAGGGCACATGCATAAAGGAAAGTGTTCCCTGGAAGGGCACATGTATAAAGTAAAGTTTTCCCTAGAAGGGCACATGTATGAAGGGATGTTCATCCCAATTCCATCCTTGTTCACCATGTAGTGGTCTCGACTCATGCAATCCCTGTCCCAGTGAGGAGCATCCCCCCCACCCCACATCCCCTGGTGGTGAAGTGCGTTGTGGCTGGAATGGTGTGTGTTTAAAGGGGACTGCTTGTAGCATGAAGTTGACGTGTTGTGAGTGCACATGTGAAGTCTGCCTGTGTGAGGGCCTCGGGATGAGCGTATGCAATCCCATGAAGTGTTGTGGGCAAGGGTTGAGAAGGTCATGGTGGGTGGGCTACCAAAGGCCCGATCTACTGACCCTGAGTCCAGGTGTTGACTTTGTGAAGGGAACTGGAACAGGTGAATAAGAGTCGGGGGGTCAGGGGGTGGGGGCTGGGCTAAGGTCATGGGAGGATGCCAGCAGATAAGGAACATCTCAAAAGTTGTGCATATAGTGTAAGAGTCCTCACAACTGTGCACTTGTCACCACCCAAACCAGGCAGTAAGAACCGAGCTCTGGTGAGCAGGAACGCATGCCCCCTGAGCCTGCCGGGCACCCAGGGGCCAACAACCATCCATGCCCTGCCAGCGGCTTGCCACGCACATCCCTACCCGTGAAAATGGCAGCCATGTATGCTCTACACACCTACAAGTAATCCACCTCCCTGCAACATCTCCCAAAAGAAAGCTGTCCCTCTCCAATCAGGATGCATGTTGGGACACCTTTAGACGCTACTAATAGCTGAGCAATGTTCCCTTCAACATTATTCAGCACGTGCAACTTGAGACTAATGCACACACCAAGTTCGATGGGACCAGACTCTGCTTGTGAACCTGGAATAAAATTATATGATATTTTATTTATATGGTGCTCATACACAAGTGTTTCAGAGTGTGACCAGGCAAGGGGAGGGGAACATGGGAGGACAGAAAAAACGATCTTACTAGGCCCAGTGACATTGAGAACGCGCAAGTGCATGGGAGAGAGTGAGGGGAAAGTGCATGGAAGGGGGGAGAGGTGGAAAGTGCGGAACAGAGGAGAGAACAGAAAAAAATAATAAATATGTAAAATAAATACATGTGCAGCCAGCAAGTGGCAAGCGCTGGGTTAAGCAGATAGCCAAGACGTGTCAGCCAAGCTGTGGCCAGCTTAGATGGGTGTCTGTGAAGTTGTGTATCATTGTGTATCATTGCCAGTTCCCACAGGGCGTACACAGAATTGTATTCTATATTAACACACCTACATGAACACACGAGGCAACAATCTCCAGTGTTTTGTTGATGATGTACCAGTTGTTAGAAGTCCACAGTGGTGTGGAACGTTGCCCACGGTAGTGCCATTCGGGTAAGATTTATTCAAAACCTTCCAGCCATTCAATGTTGGTTCCATTTGTTACAGAGACACACCCTTGTTATCCCAAAACACATGATTTTAGTTCTCTTAGGATTTATCTTCAGAAAGTGCTGATTACAAGAGTCTTCCATTGCACAGGTGTTTCATCAAGTAATGTATCTATTTATTCACTTTATTGTGCATTTGTTTGCCACTTATACAAGTACATTGTGTTTCAAAGCACCCATAATCAACAGGGAGGGAACATGGGATTGAAAACCAGTTATACACTGCAGGATAAAGGCAAACGTGCTAGGCCTTGTGAGTATTCAGGACATGCAAGTGCAGAGAGAGAAGAGGGGAAGGAGGGAGTGGGGGTAAGTGCTGGAGTGTCCGTGGCTGAACAGCCGATTTAAGGGCCAACTATAGTAAGTACTAGGGAGCGTTGAGCTGCAGTAAGTGGGTAAGTGCAGGCCTACATTGGCGTAGGCCAGTGGGTGCTGAGGCAAGTGCTGTGTGTGGGCAGAGGCTGAGGCGATTGGGAGTGGGAGACCAGAGCCCCGAAGGACACATTAGGGACCAGATCAGCACTCACAGTGACTTTGAGATTAGCAGAGGAAGGAGAGGAGAAAGGAGTATGTAAAAAGTAAAGTCCTGAGGAGCTTTTGGAATTTGAGGAGGTCCGGCTCAAGAGGGAGGGGGCCAGCTGAAGAAACAGAACGGCCTCCAGCCCTCTGTTTAGCGAAACGCTTTACAATCGGAGAGTTGACTCCAGAGGAACGTAGAGGTCTAGAGTGGGAGTATTTAGTAATAGGAAGTTGACAATAGTATGGTCCCTGGGCCCTGACAGTCTTATGGATGATGCAGAGGGATTTGAATTTAATCCATGCAGCAACCGGGAGTCAGTGGAGACTTATTAGGGCAGGAGAGATATGGTGCCTGGGCTTGAGGCCAAGGATAAGTCTTGCTGCTCTATTCTAGATTAGTGGAGGGGGTCGCAGAGTGGAAGATGGTAGATTGAGGAGGAGGCTGTTGGAATAGTCAAGCCGAGAGAGAACCATGGCTCAGGTAACATTGAGCTTCTGGGGGAAGGTGAGAAAAGGAAAAATTCCTTTGGGAAGGAAGAGTTGAAAGTGGGACTTCTTGGAAATGTCCTGAATGTGAGGGAGGAAGGAGAGAGAGGAGTCGAACATGACTACAAGGTTTCTGCCTTGAGATGAAGGAGAATGGGGAGAGCCCATAGAGAATGGCCAGAGTGAGGGGAAGAAAAAGGGAGCAGAGGTCCCAATAGGAAAGATCTCAGTCTTGCTGGCATTGAAGCAGAGATTATTGGAAGTGCACCAGGCCTGGATGGCAGATAGGCAGTCCGGGATGATGGAATAAGTAAGCGGGTCAGCAGATATTATGAAGAAATGTTGTGAGCCATCTGCGTTTCACTGGAAGTTAGGAGAGAAGGTGCAGATGAGGAGAGCCAGTTGAGCAAGGCACGTGTTAAAGAGCCACAGGGACAGGATGGAGCCCTGGGGGACACCACAGGTGGAAAAAGTGGTAGGGGAGGAGAAGGTGCACAGAATAACCTGGGATGGATGGTCATTTAGGAAGCCAGCCCAGTGTCCACTCCGAGATGCCTAGAGTATCGTGGGGCCGATTTATGAGGATGGAATCGTTGACTGTGTCAAAGGCAGAAAAGAAATCAATTAGAATTAGTACAGCTGGAGAGTTAGGGTCCAGAGAGACGAGCAGTTCTTCAGGGGTGTTCAGGAGAGCAGTTTCCATGCATCTGCATGCTCGGAATCCAGATTGATGTTTGTTGAGACCGCCAACAAGTTCAGTATGAGAAGTAAATTCTGGAAAGGCCAGTTGCTCCAGGAGTTTCCCAAGGAAGGGGGTTATAAAGATTGGGCAGTAGTTGGCAGGGCAGGTGGGTTCTGTGGAAGGTTTTTCAGGAGAGGGTGCACAAGGGAGTGCTTGAGGGAGTAGGGGAAGATCAGGTGGCAAAGGAGTGGTTGCAGAGATCAGCGAGTGTGGGGGCAGGAGGGCCAATGTTGTCCTTAATGGTTCTGGAGGAGCAGGGGGTATCTCCAACAATTGGGTAGATCCAACCTTTGGTGGGTTATCATTTATGCTATATGACATTTTAGGCCTATCTGCTATGCAAGGATTAAAAAGCAGGGGTGTATGAATGTACCGATGCTTTAGGCCATAGTTAGTCAGTATACGGCTGGATTGCTTCCCAAAGGTATCCGTACAAATGTTGCCACGACTGCTACTATAAAGCTGTGTTTTCAAATGGAGTAATCCACCTGGAATTCCCTCCACAGCTGCCGATTTACACTGTCAATCAATAAACAACACATATAAAAAATAATCCTTGGTATGTAGAGTCCTCTTCAGCAGAGTATGCAGAAGGTGGTATTACCATTTTTCCTAAAATCTGTTTGAAAAAACGAATTAAAAAGTAATTCAGACCATTTGTAACATGGGGCATTCATTGATGCCAGCAACCTGTTAAAGCAAGGGTTTACTGTAGCCCCTTTTTTGTGGACTGGGACCAGATGAACTCTTTCCAGGACTTTGGAATTCTTTTGATTTTGACAATCTTGACAAAGTATTGGTCCTCCCCTCTCATGTTGGTAGCAAAGCCTGATGGGAGTTGGAGGCTGTGCATTGATTTCAGAAAGGTAAATGTCATATCTGCCTTTGATGCTTACCCATTGCCACGTATTGGCAATCTTATTGATTGGCTGGGTAATGCTGTCTATCTCCCTATATTGACCTAAAAAAAGGTTATTGACAGTTTTCACTATATGGACCTGACAAAGAGAAAACTGCCTTCGCTACTCCTAAATGTTTGATTCAATTTAAAGTATTACCATTTGGTCTACATGGAGCTCCCACAACATTCCAGAGATGAATGCATAAGATCTAGAACCGTATTCAAACTTTAGCAGAGTCTATATATACAATATTGTGATATTGTGATACACAGTTAAACTTGGGAAGATCATTTGTACAACCCTAACACTGACATGAGAGTACTGAGAAAAGCAGGCCTATCAACAAACCCTCGGAAATGCAAAATAGCTCAATCTGCAGTTAAAGACCTAGGGTATTTCATGGGTAATGGTGATGTCCAACCCCAGCAAGAAAAGGTTACAGTGGCTCTTGACACCCCCACGCCAAAAACCAAAAAAAGACCTAAGGACCTTTTTGGGGTTGATCGGCTACTACCGCCGGTTTATTCTAAATTGCTCTATTAAGTCCTCCCAACTCACTGACGAACTAAAGGATGAAGAACCCCAAAAGATCAGGTGGGATGAGGAAGATGAGATTTTTTACAGCACTCTCAAGCAAACCCTCTGTCAGAGCCCCATTCTGAAGGTAGCAGATTTCTCTAAGGAATGCATTCTGCAAACGGATGCCTCCTTGATGGGTCTAGGGGACGTCCTTTCCCACAATCATGACGGGCTAGAAAACCCAATATTATACATCAGCAGAAGGCTATTTCCTGGGGAAACAAACTACTCAGTTGTTGAACTTGAGGCATTGTCTGTTAAATGGGCAAATATACAGACCGTAAATACTATCTGTTAGGCCGCAAGTTCAGGCTGATCACAGACCACTCCCCTTAGTGTGGATGAGTCAACGTAAGGAATCTAATCCAAGGGTCATGCAGTAGTTCCTGGACCTTCAACCCTATTGTTTTACATTGGAACACCGGAAGGCTCGAGATCAGGGCAATGTTGACTTTCCCTCCCGGTTTCCCTGTGACACGTCTGGGTCCACTCTGCATGGGGGAGGGATATGTGAGGGACCTGAAGGCATCCTCCCATCTGCTCCTCTTGGATCCTTTTCTCGGGTGGCCAGGGAAAGGTCATCACTTTAGGATCCTGACCCTGGGGGTTGATATGAGAGGGAGGATCACCTAAACGGAGAGACCTTGGGAGTGGGGCAGAGATGTCTTCAGGTAAGGCATGGTATCCCCTTCTCCCTTGTCTGCCCTCACCCTCCATTTGTACGTCATTATCAGTCTGCCACACACACACACACACACACACACACACACACACACACACACACTTCCACATTCCTTAAGATTCGTAGGAGGAAGAGGCAACTAGGAGTAATGCACACTTCTATTGGTTCAGGAAGAGGACTGTGTAATTGGAGTCAGGCAAAGGACCTACACCTGTAGCCAGGTGCATATAAGAAGAGAAAAGTGAGACGTAAGGTGAGACCCGCCTGCGGAGAAGAACGTGACAGCAGATACAGAGAAGGCTTTAGAAGGTCACGAGCACTTTAGGTTTGAGAGAAAGACACCAAAGCCCTAATGGGCTGTGAGAGGGTCAAGTGCCCTTCAGATCCCTGTGATGTGTGTCCCCCGCTGGAGCTGGGGGACACAGACAACTCCAAGAAGCCACCGACATCAGCAATGACGTTCGGCAGAGGCAAGCACTACCCGATGGTGCTCACAGAAAGTGGAGGGGGAGAAAGAAATAGCAGGAGAAGCAACTGCAGGCACCTGGAGGGGCAGCCGTGAACCAGTGAAAAATGGAGAGGGAACACAAAGGCTGGGGCACTCCAGGGCCTGGGTTTATACCAAGAGAGATGCAGAGCGAATTCAACCTTAAGATACATGGGTCTGGAGACTAAAGGAAAGATTATTGAATGATGAACAAGCTGCAAAGTACTTCATGATTTATTGAACACCGAACTAAGGAAAAGATGTGCAAGGTATATGGACAATGTGAACGTATGAGCCAAGTGAAAGCCAGTAATGAGGGCTTGTGAAGTAAGTGAAAGGCAAATGATAAGCACTATTGGATAGAGTGAAAGCAAGGTGGCAACAAAGAATGAACACCATAAAATGAACTGTGTGAAAGTGACGTTGTGGCAGAGTCAAGAGACTGCAGAGGACAACTGGCATTGAATGGGGACTTACACACACAGGTTCAGAGAGGAAGCCTGTGTTGGCAAGGAAGTCCGCTGAGAACAAGTGAATATAATAAAGAGCTGTGGGTTATCGTTGCGTGGTCTGTGATGGGTGGACTGTGTCGTCCGACAACTGTGACTAACCTCATGAAGCTGTGAGCCTCAACACCTGTAAAACAGATAACCCTGCGAATACTACAGAGTGGAAAACAGCAGCACACAGGGGAGAGATATCACCAACCTCATGAAGCTGGGAGCATCAACACCTGTACAAGAGATAACTCTGCAAATACTACAGAGTGATAAACAGCAGCACACAGAGTGGAGAGATATCACCTAACCTCATGAAGCTGGGAGCATCAACACCTGTACGAGAGATAACTCTGCAAATACTACAGAGTGGAAAACAGCAGAACGCAGGGGAGAGATATCACCTAACCTCATGAAGCTGGGAGCATCAACACCTGTGCAAAAAGTATCTCTGGAAATACTACAGAGTCGAAAACAGCAGCACACAGAGTGGAGAGATGTCATCCAACCTCATGAAGCTGGGAGCATTAACACATTTGCAAGAATTAACTCTGGAAATACTACAGAGTGGAAAACAGAAACATGCAGGGGAGAGATACCACCTAACCTCATGAAGCTGGGAGCATCAACACTTGTACAAGATATAACTCTACAAATACTACAGAGTGAAAAACAAAACCACGCAGGGGAGAGATATCACCTCACCTCAAGAAGCTGGGAGCATAAACACTTGTACAAGAGATGACTCTGCAGATACTACAGAATGAAAAACAGCAGCACGCTGAGGAGAGATATCACCCAACCTCATGAAGCTGGGAGCATCAACACTTGTGAAAGAATTAACCCTGGAAATACCTGGAGATATCACCTAATCTCATGAAGCTGGGAGCATCAACACCTGTACGAGAGATAACTCTGCAAATACTACAGAGTGGAAAACAGCAGAATGCAGGGGAGAGATATCACCTAACCTCATGAAGCTGGGAGCATCAACACCTGTGCAAGAAATAACTCTGGAAATACTACAGAGTGATAAACATCAGCACACAGAGTGGAGAGATATCATCCAACCTCATGAAGCTGGGAGCATTAACACATTTGCAAGAATTAACTCTGGAAATACTACAGAGTGGAAATCAGAAACATGCAGGGGAGAGATATCACCTAACCTCATGAAGCTGGGAGCATCAACACTTGTACAAGATATAACTCTACAAATACTACAGAGTGAAAAACAAAACCACGCAGGGGAGAGATATCACCTAACCTCAAGAAGCTGGGAGCATCAACACTTGTACAAGAGATGACTCTGCAGATACTACAGAATGAAAAACAGCAGCACGCTGAGGAGAGATATCACCCAACCTCATGAAGCTGGGAGCATCAACACTTGTGAAAGAATTAACCCTGGAAATACTACAGAGTGGAAAACAGCAACATGCAGGGGAGAGATATCACCTAACCTCATGAAGCTGGGAGGATCACCACCTGTGCAAGAGATAACTCTGCGCAAATACTACAGAATGGAAAACAGCTGCACACAGAGGAGAGATATCCCCTAACCTCATGAAGGTGGGAGCATCACCACCTGTGCAAAAGGTAACTCTGCAAATACTACAGAGTGAGAAATAGTAGCACACAGGGGAGAGATATCACCCAACCTCAAGAAGCTGGGAGTATCAAAACCTGTACAAGAGATAACTCTGCGAATACTACAGAGTGAAAAACAACAGTATGCAGTGGAGAGATATCACCTAATCTCATGAAGCTGGGAGCATCAACGCCTATACAAGAGATAACTCTGCAAATACTACAGAGTGGAAAACAGCTGCATACAGGGGAGAGATATCACCTAACCTCATGTAGCTGGGAACATCAACACCTGTAGAAGAGATAAATCTGTGAATACTACAGAGTGGGAACCAGCATAATGCAGAGTAGAGATATCTGTTAACCTCATGAAGCTGGGAGCAGCAACACCTATGCAAGAAATAACTCTGGAAATACTATGGATTGGAAA
Source organism: Ambystoma mexicanum (assembly GCF_040938575.1). Lineage (NCBI taxonomy): Eukaryota > Metazoa > Chordata > Amphibia > Caudata > Ambystomatidae > Ambystoma > Ambystoma mexicanum. Next base: position 1,680,656,053 of record NC_090937.1, read on the forward strand.
ACAGCAGCGCACAGGGGAGAGATATTACCTAACATCATGAAGCTGTGAGCATGTACACCCATGCAAGAGAAAACTCTGATATTACTAGAGTGACCAAAAGCCCCATGTGATGGTGAAATATTACTCAAACCCTTGAAACCCAGAAACAATGAGCACCCGTACATGTTTAAGAGATAACTCTGCAAATACCACAGAGTGAAAACCAGCAGTATGCAGGGGAGAGATATCACCTAGCCTCATGAAGCTGGGAGTATCAACACCTGTGCAAAAAGTATCTCTGGAAATACTACAGAGTCGAAAACAGCAGCACGCAGGGAAGGGATATCACTCAACCTCAGGAAGCTGAGAGCATCAACACATCTGCAAGAGACAACTATGCAAATACTACAGAGTGCAAAATAGCTGCACACACGGGAGAAATATCAGCTAATATCATGTAGCGGGGAGCATCAAAACCTGTGCAATCGATAACTCTGCGAATAGTACAGAGTGAAAAACAGCACCATGCTGGGGAGAGATATCACCCAACCTCGTGAAGCTGGGAGCATCAACACCTGTGGCAGAGATAACTCTGCGGATACTACAGAGTCAATAACAGCAGCACACAGGTTAGAGATACCACTCAACATCAGGAAGCTGGGAGCATCAACACCTGTACATGAGATAACTCTGCAAATACTACAGAGTGGAAAACAGCTGCACACAAGGGAGAGATATCACACAATCTCAGAAGGCTGGGAGCATCAACGCCTCTGCAAGAGATAACTCTGCAAATACTACAAAGTGGATAACAGCACCATGCAGGGGAGAGATATCACTCAACCTCAAGAAGGTGGGAGCATCAACATGTGTACAAGAGATAACTGCAAATACTACAGCGTGAAAAACAGCAGCACACAGAGGAGAGATATCACCCAAACTCGCGAAGTTGGGACCATCAAACGTTTACAAAAGGTAACTCTGCAAATACTACAGAGTGAAAAATAGCAGCGCGCAGGGGAGAGATATCACCCAACCTCATGAAGCTGGGAGAATCAACACCTGTATAAGAGATAACTCTGCGAACACTATAGAGTGAAAAACAGCAGTATGCAGGGGAGAGATATCACCTAGCCTCATGAAGCTGGGAGTATCAACACCTGTGCAAAAAATATTTCTGGAAATACTACAGAGTCGAAAACAGCAGCACACAGGGAAGGGATTTCACTCAACCTCAGGAAGCTGGGAGCATCAAAACCTGTACATGAGATAACTCTGCATATACTACAGAGTGGAAAACAGCGGCATGCAGGGGAGAGAGATCGCCTAACATCATCAAGCTGAGAGCATCAGCACATGTGCAAGAGATAACTCTGCAAATACTACAGAGTGGATAACAGCACCATGCAGGGGAGAGATATCACTTAATCTCATAAAGCTGGGAGCGTCAACACCTGTGCAAGAAATAACTCTGGAAATACTATGGAGTGGAAAACAGCAGCACGCAGCGGAGGGTTATCACCCAACCTCATTAAGCTAGGAGCATCAACACATGTACAAGAGATAACTCTGCAAATACTACAGAGTGGAAAACAGCACCATGACGGCTAGAGATCTCACCTAAGCTCATGAAGCTGTGAGCATCAACACCTGTGCAAGTGGTAGCTCTGCAAATAATACAGAGTGGAAAAGAGCACGACGTAGGTGAGAGATATCACCCAACCTAATGAAGCTAGGAGCATCAACACCTATGCAAGAGATAACTCTGCAAATACTACAAAGAGGAAAACAGCACCAAACAGGGGAGAGATATCACCTAACCTGAAGAAGCTGGGAGCAGTAACACCTGTAGATGAGATAACTCTGCAAATACTACAGAGTGACCAATAGCACCATGTGATGGTGAAATATCACCCAAACCCATGACACCCAGAAACAATGAGCACGCACATATATGCAAGAGATAACTCTGGAAATACCACAGAGTGAAAAACAGCTGCAAACAAGGGAGAGATATCCCCTAACCTCATGAAGCTGGGACCATCACCACCTGTGCAAGAGGTAACTCTGCAAATACTACAGAATGGAAAACAGCTGCATGCAGGGGAGAGAGATCACCTAACCTCATAAAGCTGAGAGCATCAACACCTGTGCAAGAGATAACTCTGCAAATACTACAGAGTGGCTAAAAGCACCATGCAGGGGAGAGATATCACCCAACCTCAAAAAGGTGGGAGCATCTACACCTTTACAAGAGATAACTCTCCAAATACTACAGAGTGGATAACAGCACCATGCAGGGAAGAGATATCACCCAACCTCAAGACGGTGGGAGCATCAACACCTGTACAAGAGATAACTCTTCAAATACTACAGAGTGAAAAACAGCAGCACACAGGGCAACGATATCACCCAACCTCGTGAAGCTGGAGCTTCAAAACCTGCAGAAGAGGTAACTCTCCAAATACTACAGAGTGGATAACAGCACCATGCAGGGAAGAGATATCACCCAACCTCAAGACGGTGGGAGCATCAACACCTGTAAAAGAGATACCTCTGCAAATACTACAGAGTGAAAAACAGCAGCACACAGGGGAGAGATATCACCGAACCTCATGAAGCTGGGAGAATGAACACCTGTACAAGAGATAACTCTGCGAATACTACAGAGTGAAAAACAGTAATATACAGGGGAGAGATATCACCTAGCCTCATGAAGCTGGGAGCATCAAAACCTGTGCAAGAAATATCTCTGGAAATACTACAGAGTGGAAAACAGCGCCACACAGGGTGGAGAGATATCACCTAACCTCATGAAGCTCGGAGCATCAACACCTGTACAAGAGATAACTCTGCAAATACTACAGAGTGGGAAACAGCATCATGCAGGGTAGAGATATCACTTAACCTCATGAAGCTGGGAGCATCAACACCTGCGCAAGAAATAAACCTGGAAATACTATGGAATGGAGAACAGTAGCTCACAGTGGAGAGATATCACTTAATCTCATAAAGCCGGGAGTGTCGACACCTGTACAAGAGATAACTCGGTAAATACTACTGAGTAAAAATATCACCATGCAGGGGAGAGATATTACCTAGCATCATGAAGCTGTTAGCATTTACACCCATGCAAGAGATAACTGTGATATTACTACAGAGTGACCAAAAGCACCATGTGATGGTGAAATATTACCCAAACCCTTGAAACCCAGAAACAATGAGCACCAACACATGTGCAAGAGATAACTTTGCAAATACCACAGAGTGAAAAACAGCTGCACACAGTGGAGAGATATCCCCTAACCTCATGAAGGTGGGAGCATCACGACCTGTGCAAAAGGTAAATCTGCAAATACTACAGAGTGAAAAATAGTAGCACACAGGGGAGATATCAGCCAACCTCATGAAGCTGGGAGAATCAACACATCTGCAAGAGATAACTCTGCGAACACTACAGAGTGAAAAACAGCAGTATGCAGGGAGAGATATCACCTAGCCTCATGAAGCTGGGAGCATCACCACCTGTGCATGAGGTAATTCAGCAAATACTACAGAATGGAAAACAGCGGCATGCAGTGGAGAGAAATCACCCAACCTCAAGAAGGTGGGAGCATCAACACCTGTACAAGAGATAACTCTGCAAATACTACAGAGTGAAAAACAGCAGCACACAGGGGAGAGATATCACCCAACCTCGTGAAGCTGGGAGCATCAAAACCTGTACAAGAGGTAACTCTGCAAATAATACGGAGTGAAAAATAGCAGCACACAGGGGAGAGATATCACCGAACCTCATGAAGCTGGGAGAATCAACACCTGTACAAGAGATAACTCTGACAATACTACAGAGTGAAAAACAGCAGTATGCAGGGGAGAGACATCACCTAGCCTCATGAAGCTGGGAGCATCAACACCTGTAGAAGAAATAACTCTGCAAAAACTACACAGTGAAAAAGCACCATGCAGGGGAGAGATATTACCTAACATCATGAAGCTGGGCGCATCAACACCTGTACAAGAGGTAACTCTGCAAATACTACAGAGTGAAGAACAGTAGCACCCCGGGGTGAGATATCACCCAACCTCATGAAGCTAGGAGCACCAAAACATGTACAAGAGATAACTCTGCAAATACTATAGAGTGGAAAACAGCACGATGCAGGGGAGAGATATCACCCAACCTCGTGAAGCTAGGAGTACCAAGACCTGTACAATAGATAACTCTGCAAATACAACAGAGTGGAAAACAGCAGCATGCAGGGAGGAGAGATCACCTAATCTCATGAAGCTGAGAGCATCAACACCTGTGCAAGCGATAACTCTGTGAATACTACAGAGTGGGAAACAAAACCACGCAGGGGAGAGATATCACCTAACATCATGAAGCTGGGAGCATCAACACCTGTACAAGAAATAACTCTGCAAAAACTACAGAGTGAAAAAGCTCCATGTCGGGGAGAGATATTACCTAACATCATGAAGCTAGGAGCATCAACACCTGTACAACAGATAACTGCGAATACTACAGAGTGAAAAACAGCAGTATGTAGGGGAGAGATATCACCTAGCCTCATGAAGCTGGGAGCACCAACACCTGTACAAGAAATAACTCTGCAAATACTACAGAGTGAAAAAGCACCATGCAGGAGAGAGATATTATATAACATCGTGAAGCTGGGAGCATCAACATCTGTACAAGAGGTAACACTGCAAATACTATACAGTGGATAACAGCACCATGCAGGGGAGAGATATTACACAACCTCATGAAGCTGGGAGCATCAACACATGTCTAACAGATAACTCTGCAAATACTACAGAGTGAAATACAGCAGCACGCAGTGGAGATATATCACACAACCTAATGAAGCTGGAGGCATCAAAACGTGTACAAGAGATGACTCTGCAAATACTACAGAGTGAAAAATAGCAGCACACAGGGGAGAGATATCACCGAACCTCATGAAGCTGGGAGAATCAACACCTGTACAAGAGATAACTCTGATAAATACTACAGAGTGAAAAACAGTAGTATGTAGGGGAGAGATATCACCTAACCTCATGAAGCTGGGAGAATTAACATCCGTGCAAGAGATAGCTCTACAAATACTACAGAGTGGAAAACAGCAGCACACAGAGGGGAGAGATATCTCCTAACCTCATGAAGCTGGGAGCATTAACATCCATGCAAGAGATAGCTCTGCAAATACTACAGAGTGAAAAACAGCACAACGCAGAGGATAGATATCACGTAACCTCATGAAGCTCGGAGCATCAACACTTGTACAAGAGATGACTCTGCAAATACTACAGAATGAAAAACAGCAGCACGCCGAGGAGAGACATCACTCGACCTCATGAAGCTGGGAGCATCAACACCTGTGAAAGAATTAACCCTGGAAATACTACAGAGTGGAAAACAGCCCCACACAGGGAGAGATATCACCTAACCTAATGAAGCTGAGAGCATCAACATATGTGCAAGAGATACTTCTGGAAATACCACAGAGTGGAAAACAGAAGCACCAGGGGAGAGATATCACTCAACCTCATGAAGCTGGGAGCATCAACACGTGTGCAGGAGACAACTATGCAAATACTACAGAGTGCAAAACAGCTGCACACACGGGAGAGATATCAGCTAACATCATGTAGCTGGGAGCATCAACACCTGTACAAGAGATAACTATGCAAATGCTACAGAGTGGAAAACAGCAGCACGCAGGGGAGAGATATCACCTAACCTCATGAAGCTGGGAGCATCAACACCTGTGCAAGAAATAACTCTGGAGATACTACAGAGTGGAAAACAGCAGCACACAGAGTGGAGAGATATCACCTAACCTCATGAAGCTCGGAGCATCAACACCTGTACGAGAGATAACTCTGAAAATATTACAGAGTGATAAACATCAGCACACAGAGTGGGGAGATATCACCCAACCTCATGAAGCTGGGAGCATCAACACATTTGCAAGAATTAACTCTGGAAATACTACAGAGTGGAAAACAGAAACATGCAGGGGAGAGATATCACTTAACCTCATGAAGCTGGGAGCATCAACACTTGTACAAGAGATAACTCTACAAATACTACAGAGTGAAAAACAAAACCACGCAGGGGAGAGATATCACCTAACCTCAAGAAGCTAGGAGCACCAGAACGTGTACAATAGATAACTCTGCAAAGACTATAAGTGGAAAACAGCACCTTGCAGGGGAGAGAGATCACCTAATCTCAAGAAGCTGGGAGCATCAACACTTGTACAAGAGATAACTCTGCAGATACTACAGAATGAAAAACAGAAGCACGCTGAAGAGAGATATCACCCATCCTCATGAAGCTGGGAACATCAACACCTCTGAAAGAATTAACCCTGAAAATCCGACAGAGTGGAAAACAGCAACATGCAGGGGAGAGATATCACCTAACCTCATGAATCTGGGAGGATCACCACCTGTGCAAGAGGTAACTTTGCAAATACTACTGAGAGAAGAACAGTAGCACCCAGGTGTGAGATATCACCCATCCTCATGAAGCTAGGAGCACCAAAACGTGTACAAAAGATAACTCTGCAAATACTACAGAGTGGGAAACAGAACCACGCAGGGGAGAGATATCACCTGACCTCATAAAGCAGGGAGCATCGACACATGTATAACAGATAACTCTCCAAATACTACAGAGTGAAATACAGCAGCACGCAGTGGCGAGATATCACACAACCTAATGAAGCTGGAAGCATCAAAACCTGTACAAGAGATAACTCTGCAAATACTACAGAGTAGAACAAAGCAGCACGCAGGGGAGGGTTATCACCCAACCTCATGAAGCTAGGAGCATCAACACCTGTACAAGAGATAACTCTGCAAATACTACAGAGTGTAAAACAGCACCATGACGGCTAGAGATCTCACCTAAGCTCATGAAGCTGGGAGCATCAACACCTCTGCAAGTGGTAGCGCTGAAAATACTACAGAGTGGAAAACAGCTGCATGCAGGGGAGAGAGATCACCCAACCTCAAGACGGTGGAAGCATCAACACCTGTACAAGAGATAACTCTGTAAATACTACAGAGTGAAAAACAGCAGCACACAGGGGAGAGATATCACAGAACCTCATGAAGCTGGGAGAATCAACACCTGTGCAAGTGGTAGCTCTGCAAATACTACAGAGTGGAAAAGAGCACCATGACGGCTAGAGATCTCACCTAAGCTCATGAAGCTGGGAGCATCAACACCTGTGCAAGTGGTAGCTCTGCAAATACTACAGAGTGGAAAAGAGCACGACGTAGGTGCGAGATATCATCCAATCTAATGAAGCTAGAAGCATCAACACCTGTACAAGAGATAATTCTGCAAATACTACAGAGTGGAAAACAGCACCATGACGGCTAGAGATCTCACATAAGCTCATGAAGCTGGGAGCATCAACACCTGTGCAAGTGGAAGCTCTGCAAATACTACAGAGGTGCTAACAGCACCATGCAGGGGAGAGATATCACCCAACCTCAAAAAGGTGGGAGCATCAACACCTTTACAAGAGATAACTCTGCAAATACTACAGAGTGAAAAATAGCAGTATGCAGGGGAGACATATCACCTAGCCTCATGAAGCTGGGAGCATCAACACCTGTGCAAGAAATATCTCTGGAAATACTACAGAGAGAAAAACAGCAGCATGCAGGGAAGGGATATCACCATACCTCATGAAGCTGGGAGCATCAACACCTGTGCAAGAAATATCTCTGGAAATACTACAGAGAGAAAAACAGCAGCATGCAGGGAAGGGATATCACCATACCTCATGAAGCTGGGAGCATCAACACCTGTGCAAGTGGAAGCTCTGCAAATACTACAGAGTGACCAAAAGCACCATGTGATGGTGAAATATCACCAAACCCATTACACTCAGAAACATTGAGCACCCAAATATGTGCAAGAGGTAACTCTGCAAATACTACAGAATGGAAAACAGCTGCATGCAGGGGAGAGAGATCACCTAACCTCATAAAGCTGAGAGCATCAACACCTGTGCAAGAGATAACTCTGCAAATAACAGAGTGGCTAACAGCACCATGCAGGGGAGAGATATCACCCAACCTCAAAAAGGTGGGAGCATCAACACCTTTACAAGAGATAACTCTCCAAATACTACAGAGTGGATAACAGCACCATGCAGGGGAGAGATATCACCCAACCTCAAGACGGTTGGAGCATCAACACCTCTACAAGAGATAACTCTGCAAATACCACAGAGTGAAAAACAGCTGCACAAATTGGAGAGATATCCCCAAACCTCATGAAGGTGGGAGCATCACCACCTGTGCAAAAGGTAACTCTGTAAATACTACAGAGTGAAAAATAGTAGCACACAGGTGAGAGATATCACCCAACCTCATGAAGCTGGGAGAATCAACACCTGTACAAGAGATAACTCTGTGAACAGTACAGAGTGAAAAACAGCAGTATGCAGGGGAGAGGTATCACCTAGCCTCATAAAGCTGGGAGCATCAACACCTGTGCAACAAATATCTCCTTAAATACTACAGATTCGAAAACAGCACCATGCAGGGAAGTGATATCACCATACCTCATGAAGCTGGGAGCATCAACACCTGTGCAAGAGGTAATTCAGCAAATACTAGAGAATAGAAAACAGCGGCATGCAGGGGAGAGAGATCACCTAACCTAATCAAGCTGAGAGCATCAACACCTGTGCAAGAGATAACTCTGGAAATACTACAGAGTGGAAAACAGCGCCACACAGGGTGGAGAGATATCACCTAACCTCATGAAGCTCGGAGCAGCAACACCTGTACAAGAGATAACTCTGCAAATACTACAGAGTGGGAAACAGCATCATGCAGGGTAGAGATATCACTTAACCTCATGAAGCTGGGAGCATCAACACCTGCGCAAGAAATAAACCTGGAAATACTATGGAATGGAGAACAGTAGCTCACAGGGGAGAGATATCACTTAATCTCATAAAGCCGGGAGTGTCGACACCTGTACAAGAGATAACTCGGTAAATACTACTGAGTAAAAATATCACCATGCAGGGGAGAGATATTACCTAGCATCATGAAGCTGTTAGCATTTACACCCATGCAAGAGATAACTGTGATATTACTACAGAGTGACCAAAAGCACCATGTGATGGTGAAATATTACCCAAACCCTTGAAACCCAGAAACAATGAGCACCAACACATGTGCAAGAGATAACTTTGCAAATACCACAGAGTGAAAAACAGCTGCACACAGTGGAGAGATATCCCCTAACCTCATGAAGGTGGGAACATCACGACCTGTGCAAAAGGTAACTCTGCAAATACTACAGAGTGAAAAATAGTAGCACACAGGGGAGATATCAGCCAACCTCATGAAGCTGGGAGAATCAACACCGGTGCAAGAGATAACTCTGCGAACACTACAGAGTGAAAAACAGCAGTATGCAGGGAGAGATATCACCTAGCCTCATGAAGCTGGGAGCATCACCACCTGTGCATGAGGTAATTCAGCAAATACTACAGAATGGAAAACAGCGGCATGCAGTGGAGAGAAATCACCCAACCTCAAGAAGGTGGGAGCATCAACACCTGTACAAGAGATAACTCTGCAAATACTACAGAGTGAAAAACAGCAGCACACAGGGGAGAGATATCACCCAACCTCGTGAAGCTGGGAGCATCAAAACCTGTACAAGAGGTAACTCTGCAAATAATACGGAGTGAAAAATAGCAGCACACAGGGGAGAGATATCACCGAACCTCATGAAGCTGGGAGAATCAACACCTGTACAAGAGATAACTGTGACAATACTACAGAGTGAAAAACAGCAGTATGCAGGGGAGAGACATCACCTAGCCTCATGAAGCTGGGAGCATCAACACCTGTAGAAGAAATAACTCTGCAAAAACTACACAGTGAAAAAGCACCATGCAGGGGAGAGATACTACCTAACATCATGAAGCTGGGCGCATCAACACCTGTACAAGAGGTAACTCTGCAAATACTACAGAGTGAAGAACAGTAGCACCCCGGGGTGAGATATCACCCAACCTCATGAAGCTAGGAGCACCAAAACATGTACAAGAGATAACTCTGCAAATACTATAGAGTGGAAAACAGCACCATGCAGGGGAGAGATATCACCCAACCTCGTGAAGCTAGGAGTACCAAGACCTGTACAATAGATAACTCTGCAAATACAACAGAGTGGAAAACAGCAGCATGCAGGGAGGAGAGATCACCTAATCTCATGAAGCTGAGAGCATCAACACCTGTGCAAGCGATAACTCTGTGAATACTACAGAGTGGGAAACAAAACCACGCAGGGGAGAGATATCACCTAACATCATGAAGCTGGGAGCATCAACACCTGTACAAGAAATAACTCTGCAAAAACTACAGAGTGAAAAAGCTCCATGTCGGGGAGAGATATTACCTAACATCATGAAGCTAGGAGCATCAACACCTGTACAACAGATAACTGCGAATACTACAGAGTGAAAAACAGCAGTATGTAGGGGAGAGATATCACCTAGCCTCATGAAGCTGGGAGCATCAACACCTGTACAAGAAATAACTCTGCAAATACTACAGAGTGAAAAAGCACCATGCAGGAGAGAATATTATATAACATCGTGAAGCTGGGAGCATCAACATCTGTACAAGAGGTAACACTGCAAATACTATACAGTGGATAACAGCACCATGCAGGGGAGAGATATTACACAACCTCATGAAGCTGGGAGCATCAACACATGTCTAACAGATAACTCTGCAAATACTACAGAGTGAAATACAGCAGCACGCAGTGGAGATATATCACACAACCTAATGAAGCTGGAGGCATCAAAACGTGTACAAGAGATGACTCTGCAAATACTACAGAGTGAAAAATAGCAGCACACAGGGGAGAGATATCACCGAACCTCATGAAGCTGGGAGAATCAACACCTGTACAAGAGATAACTCTGATAAATACTACAGAGTGAAAAACAGTAGTATGTAGGGGAGAGATATCACCTAACCTCATGAAGCTGGGAGAATTAACATCCGTGCAAGAGATAGCTCTACAAATACTACAGAGTGGAAAACAGCAGCACACAGAGGGGAGAGATATCACCTAACCTCATGAAGCTGGGAGCATTAACATCCATGCAAGAGATAGCTCTGCAAATACTACAGAGTGAAAAACAGCACAACGCAAAGGATAGATATCACGTAACCTCATGAAGCTCGGAGCATCAACACTTGTACAAGAGATGACTCTGCAAATACTACAGAATGAAAAACAGCAGCACGCCGAGGAGAGACATCACTCGACCTCATGAAGCTGGGAGCATCAACACCTGTGAAAGAATTAACCCTGGAAATACTACAGAGTGGAAAACAGCCCCACACAGGGAGAGATATCACCTAACCTAATGAAGCTGAGAGCATCAACATATGTGCAAGAGATACTTCTGGAAATACCACAGAGTGGAAAACAGAAGCACCAGGGGAGAGATATCACTCAACCTCATGAAGCTGGGAGCATCAACACGTGTGCAGGAGACAACTATGCAAATACTACAGAGTGCAAAACAGCTGCACACACGGGAGAGATATCAGCTAACATCATGTATCTGGGAGCATCAACACCTGTACAAGAGATAACTATGCAAATGCTACAGAGTGGAAAACAGCAGCACGCAGGGGAGAGATATCACCTAACCTCATGAAGCTGGGAGCATCAACACCTGTGCAAGAAATAACTCTGGAGATACTACAGAGTGGAAAACAGCAGCACACAGAGTGGAGAGATATCACCTAACCTCATGAAGCTCGGAGCATCAACACCTGTACGAGAGATAACTCTGAAAATACTACAGAGTGATAAACATCAGCACACAGAGTGGGGAGATATCACCCAACCTCATGAAGCTGGGAGCATCAACACATTTGCAAGAATTAACTCTGGAAATACTACAGAGTGGAAAACAGAAACATGGGGGCGCTGTTGAGCAGCCAAGCAATATGGCTGCCTAGCTAGCGAGCTCCGTTCTTGCCCATCAGAACCAGCTTGATATCGGCTCTAATCCTCATCTTCCCCTATCACTACTGCCACGATTCTGCTGCGGACGCTTCGCGCTCCTGGTGCCTGAAATTTGGGGTGAAATCGGAGTCGGAATCCGGAGTTCCGAGCACTTGGGCTGGCGGCGGCATCCGGCCTCCCTGCGGGACCGTTCCCGCCCGCTCCAGCCTCGACCGCCGGGCCGCTGCCACGCCCGGGGCATCGTCATCGGCTGACTGCCTGCGGCCCCCTGGCTCCGGTTGAACCCTCTCATCCGTGAAACCCGCCGGCCCCGGCCGTGTGCGTGTGGCTGGCCTGCTCGGCGCGGCTGCCCTGACGGCTGCCGGCCTGGTGGAGTGCCGGCCCGATTTGGCAGCCGTGGACTGGGCTGGGGCCCCGGCGCCCGCTCGCGTGCGGTCGCGTGCAGTCGCGGCCCCCCCGGGCTGAGAGATCGGGAGCTGCCTGAGCTGAACTGTGAGGCGGCGGAATATTCGTTTGTGAGCCTGAGAACCCGCCGTCCACACAGCGACATATCTGGCCTGTGGCGGCCGCGGCGGTGAACGTGACTGCCCCCCCCCCCCCCGGGACGCACCTGTGCCGGACTCCTGCACATCCCTCGGAGGTGTGGACTGCAACATTAACCCCTGGCCGACCGCGGCGCCACTGCCTCGTCGGCCCCAGCCCTGCGTCGAGGAACATACGGGTCTAGCCACCCTAAAGGCTATAAGGTGGGTGCTGGCGACCGCTCTACGCCCTGCTGGGGGTTCTCCATCTACCCCGCTACTAGCTGCGCCCACGGTGCTTGTGGCCCCCCGCGATACACCCGCTCTGCCTTATTGTCCTATCACTTCCATGGCCACCTGGAGGCGCCGTGTCTGAATTGACTCCACATACTCAAGTGCTGGTTACAAGGGGCTGCGGATTGGGGAAGGCATCCCAATATTTAAACGCACGTAGCTGAGAACAGTTTCACCCGTTCAGCCCTGTGGGGACACCCTGCCTGTGGGCCCGGGCACACTCCTAGCGACACAAGCTGCACAAGGCTCGCCCGCCCTCCCCTGGCTCTCTCCACCTGCGGCGTTTGTGGCCGCGACGGGGCCTCGGCGTGGTCCAGCACAGTGCGGGGCGACCCAAGCCCCCTCCACCATCTATATTGTCGTGCTGGTCCTGACTCTTCCCCAGGAGAATGTCTAACAGATCACGGGCCACCAGCAAAGCCGGGGCTATGGACAAGTTCGCTAGAGCGACACCCAGGGGTGACCAGGCATCAGCTTCTACAACCCAGGAGGAGGGCGACCTTCTGCCGGACCCCCCGCAGCCAGACTTGGCCACTATGATGGAATCCATGGCTAAAAACTTTGCAGCATTTCATGAAAAACTAGACGATATTAACGCAAATGTGGCATCATTAAGGGCTAAGCTTGACCAGCACGGGACTAGGATTACGGAAGTAGAGCAGAGGACTAGCTCCACTGAAGATAACGTGCATGTTCTGCAAAACACAGTGTCAGAGCTCGTCCGAGACATGAAACAGGTCAAATCAAAATGCGATGACCTTGAATCGAGGTCGCGGAGAAATAACATTCGCATAATTGGGGTCCCCGAAACTGCACTCAAAGGGCGAATGGAAACAGCGGTGGAAAAACTCATCAGAGATCTCCTGGATGACCCCGAGCTCTCGCCATTCTTCACGGTCGAAAGAGCTCACCGCTCCCTGGCACCTCGACCGCGGCCAGGGGACTTCCCCAGACCTATCATAGCAAAACTGCTCAGCTACAAGGACAGGGATCATATACTCCGCCTGGCCAGGGAGAAGGGGGAATTAAGGATGGATGCACAAGTAATCAGGATCTTCCCCGACTTTTCAGTGGGTGTGCAAATGGAGAGACGCAGATTCACTGGGGTGAAGAAAATGCTGCGCGATAGAAAGATTGAATATGCTATGCTCTTCCCCGCACGCCTAAAATTCACCCATCGTAACAAGCTCTACTTCTTCACGGTCCCGGACGAGGCTGTGAAAGTTCATCGAGGCACAGATTCCATTGGCAGAGCCACCTGAGGGCCCGATGGACGACGACTAGATCTGGTCGCTGTCCTCTCCTTATAAGTTAGTCTTGATATCCGCTAACACATGCATCCTTGTCCTGTAACCTCATTTATGTGAGCCGTATTTTCGATTATGTTGTTTATTCAAGATTCGTATCAATACTGGTGGGCAGAACGGCAGCGGTGGCCCCCACTGCAGCTGCAATTCCTGTAGAATTTAAATGTTTGTGTCTTCGCCCCGGTTGGGCTGTTTCTCATGCACTGCCAAGTTGGGGATGGCATTCAATAGTTCACTTTTGGGGTGGGTACTCACACACTGCTAGTTGGAACAGGGCGGTGGGGGTGGGGGGTTGGAAAGGTGGGGTAGGCTTCACTCAAAATGGCACGGGGGTCGGGGCGGGCTACACACGATGGCGGCGGGCCAGCATGGCAGCACTCATGGCATATATTAAGGTCAGGGCCTTTCCATGGGATGACCCGTAGGCTGCCTACATGACGATTAAAACGATGACATGGAATATACGTGGTCTGACAAATTTCACGAAAGCACGTAGGATCGCAGCCTACGCACAACGACACGGGGTCAAGGTCCTCCTACTACAAGAAACACATGCCCTTAAACACCTATCATCGAACATTGCACAAACCTGGGGTCCCAACAGATATTTCACCCAATACTCCACCCAAGCTAGAGGGGTCCTGACTCTCATTCACAAGTCTATCCACTTTACTCTCCACTCATCGCATATTGACGCAGAAGGCAGATATGTAATCCTGCATTGCACCCTGGCCCACGAGGAATGCTTACTGGTCAACATATATGCGCCCAACATCGACGCTCCTGAGTTCTTTGACGGAGTGGCGGCCATACTCATGAGATACATAGATGTCCCCATAATATGGGGCGGAGACATGAACCTAACACTGGACAGTTTACTAGACAGGACGACGACTAGTCGCAGACCCACACCACGAGCGACCAAACGTCTCCTCCTACATATGGATTCTCTCAATTTACACGATGTATGGAGGACGCTTCACCCCCACGACAGAGACTATACTTTCTATTCCACTGTGCATGACAGCTCCTCGAGAATAGACATGTTTCTACTCTCTGGCAGGCTGGTTGGGAAGGTCGCAGATGCCACGATACTTGCACGCACGCTATCTGATCATTCCCCTGTACTCCTACAGATTCAACTCGGTAACGCAGTGCCGCCAAGAACCACTGGCGCTTCAAATCCACCGCCGTATCAGACATCGTCTTTAAAGCTGAGATCCTAGCCGATATAACTACATTCTTTGAAAACAACAATACAACCGACACACCCGTAGGTATTAGATGGGAGGCGTTTAAGGTTTATATCAGGGGGATGTGCATCTCCAGAGAAGCTGGGGTCCTGAAGGCCATAAGGCAGGCCTTAACCAACTCGGAAACCAAACTTAAAGCACTTGAACAGGACTACCTGACCACCCAGTCCCCGACGACCCTAGCTGCAATCAGATCAGAGTTGGAAAAGTTTGAGTCACACGCTGTGAGGGAGGTACAATACCACACACGCCCTGTCGCGGCCCGTAAATATGGGGAGGGGGATAGACCGGGTAGAACCCTGGCCAGGCTAGTGCGTGCTGAGACTGGTGGGACCCGCATCGACAGCATCATAGATGACAGTGGAGTGAGGCACTGGTCAGATCAGTCCATACTAGACACTTTTACTAGCTTCTACGCCAATCTGTACGGTCCCCAACCAGAACACTCTGCCCAAGACCTAGACGACCTCCTTGAAAGCATCCCTATGACTCTTATCTCCCAAGACACCCAAGAAATATTAGACGCCCCATTCACCCTGGAGGAGATAGTTCAGGTGATATCGGCCCTCCCCAAAAACAAGGCGCCTGGCCCGGACGGGCTCACTTCTGAGTTCTACCAGGAGCATGTGGCGATACTAGCGCCTGTGCTACACGGGGTCTGGGCCGAATCGCTTAGTAAGAATTGTCTCCCCCCCTCCCTTAGAGAAGCTCTAATAACTGTCCTCCCCAAACCTGGTAAACCCCCAGACGAATGTGGGTCTTACAGACCCCTATCCCTTATTAATACCGACATGAAAATCTTTGCCAAAATAATAGCTAACAGGTTTCTCCCCTTCATGTCCCACATGATCCATGAAGACCAGTGCGGCTTCATCCCGTGCAGATCCACATCGCTGAACATCCGTCGCCTATTCAACGTGATGTCCAGAATTGACCCAGGCGCGGACGCAGTGGCGGTAACGTTGGATGCCCAAAAGGCTTTTGATATGGTCTCCTGGCAATATCTGTGGGCAGTGCTGGAGAAAATGGGCGTGGGTCCAAAAATGACCTCTTACATAAAACTGCTATACACGGACCCACGAGCTAGAGTTCTCGTAAACTCGGTTCCCTCCTCCCCCTTTACGCTACACAGAGGCACTCGCCAGGGATGCCCATTCTCTCCCCTCCTTTTTGCGTTCGCCATAGAACCCATGGCTGATCATATACGGGCCCGGCACAACGGGAAAGGCATACGACTAAAAGAGGCACCAGAGATCATCTCTCTATATGCAGACGACGTGCTCCTGTATGTCAGGAATCCGTCCACATATTTGGACCCGATCATCCGTGATATCACTAAGATAGGTACGTTCTCAGGTTTCACAATCAACTACTCTAAGTCCGAAATGTTCCCTCTTACTGTGGCAACCCAACGACCGTCTTGTGAGTACCCTCTACGCTGGTCCCCGGGTGGGGTTAGGTACCTCGGGGTACAAATGTCACTAACCAAGGCCTCCCTACTGACAGATAACTATGAGGCAGCGGCCCACCTAGTCTTCTCCAAGTTCTCCAAATGGCGCAACCTGCCTCTATCACTAGCGGGCAGACTCTCTCTGATAAAGATGGTAGTGGTGCCCAAACTCCTGTATGTCTTTGCTAACGTGCCGATCTGGCCTGGGACCCAATACTTCAAAAAACTCCACTCGGAGTGCGCACAATTTCTCTGGTTCCCAGGCTCGGTCCGCAAGAAGTGGCAACACATGACGCTGCCCTACGACAAAGGGGGTTTCACAGCCCCAGACCTTCGCCTGTACTGGAATGCGGCACAGGCCCACCATGCCTCCCATTGGTACACGCTCCAGAACCCGCCCATACACGTAAAACTTGAGAAACTAGCGGGAGGTGGAACTAATATTATGTCCCTGCTACTGAACCGGGCATTCCAGACAGATGCTCATGCGGACCCGGTGGCCGCTACACTTAGGGCCTGGAGGAGCATCCTCGGCTCTGACCAGGAACAGTCCCCATACTACAAGTGGCTTCCCCTGTGGCAGTTCCCCGGACTCCCCCCCACACATGATCCAAATCTCATACGCTGCTGGGAAAACCTGGGATACCGTGCTCTTACTGACCTCTTCCCCGATGGTGTTTTTATCACCCCCCAAACATGGCGCCCTGACCACTCCAATTCTCCACTCGAAATGCTGCAGTATTATAGGATTAGAGCCGCAGTGCGGTCGATGTGGCCCTCGTTCCCTATTGAGCCCCCAGACTCTCCTGAAATACATTATATAGCAAACTCCGGAGGTGCCAAGAGCATAATTTCTAATTTGTACAAGATGCAACTGAATGACACTGCGGACAACTCCCTTAAACCGCGCGAGGCCTGGGCTAGGGAACTCGGAGTTGAAATCCCAGACGAGCTCTGGGGCATAATGTGTACACACACACGAAAGGTCTCCCTAAGTGCCAGATTCCGCTGCATACAATTTAAGCTACTTAATAGGCTCTATTACACACCGTATAGAGTGGCGTCATTCACAGGCACCCAGACCCCTGTGTGCCCCAAATGCAAATCCTGTGAGGCAGACCATGTACACATGTTCTGGGCTTGCCCCGCCCTCAACACATTCTGGACGGCCGTGACAGAGGCCCTCTCCGAAATAGTTGGTTCCCCGGTAACTATGGAGCCACTCGCCATACTATTTGGTATATGGGAGGGTGAGAATGTAAGGAAAATGGCAAAATTTGTAAATGTAAGTATTATGGTGGCCAAAAGATGCATTTTGCAATGTTGGAAGCGCCACAATCCTCCCACTTTTGCGATGTGGCTGAAAGCCCTTACCTGGACACAAATGTGCGAAGAGGAATACATTGGTTCCCTACCTCCGACATCTCGACCCAAAAACGTCTGGTCGGAATTCTGTAGCTACTTAAATGGTAGAGATGAGGTGGAACTGACCTCACCTCCCCCACCAGGACAGCCCGACGTGCTACGGGCGATCTAGCTTCTCCTACTGGTTTTATGCTTCCCCTCTGGGACTCTCAGAGCCTCCCCTGCGATATCAGTTGCTATCAGTTTGTGATGTATAACCTGATCATGATGTGGTGCCGAATGTTCGGCTGTGTTGTCAGCCCATTGCTATGTATTTTGAACTGTGCCTGTCTTAACCTTTGTGCCAATAAATAAAAGTTTAAAAAAAAAAAAAAAAGGAAAACAGAAACATGCAGGGGAGAGATATCACTTAACCTCATGAAGCTGGGAGCATCAACACTTGTACAAGAGATAACTCTACAAATACTACAGAGTGAAAAACAAAACCACGCAGGGGAGAGATATCACCTAACCTCAAGAAGCTAGGAGCACCAGAACGTGTACAATAGATAACTCTGCAAAGACTATAAGTGGAAAACAGCACCTTGCAGGGGAGAGAGATCACCTAATCTCAAGAAGCTGGGAGCATCAACACTTGTACAAGAGATAACTCTGCAGATACTACAGAATGAAAAACAGAAGCACGCTGAAGAGAGATATCACCCATCCTCATGAAGCTGGGAACATCAACACCTCTGAAAGAATTAACCCTGAAAATCCGACAGAGTGGAAAACAGCAACATGCAGGGGAGAGATATCACCTAACCTCATGAATCTGGGAGGATCACCACCTGTGCAAGAGGTAACTTTGCAAATACTACTGAGAGAAGAACAGTAGCACCCAGGTGTGAGATATCACCCATCCTCATGAAGCTAGGAGCACCAAAACGTGTACAAAAGATAACTCTGCAAATACTACAGAGTGGGAAACAGAACCACGCAGGGGAGAGATATCACCTGACCTCATAAAGCAGGGAGCATCGACACATGTATAACAGATAACTCTGCAAATACTACAGAGTGAAATACAGCAGCACGCAGTGGCGAGATATCACACAACCTAATGAAGCTGGAAGCATCAAAACCTGTACAAGAGATAACTCTGCAAATACTACAGAGTAGAACAAAGCAGCACGCAGGGGAGGGTTATCACCCAACCTCATGAAGCTAGGAGCATCAACACCTGTACAAGAGATAACTCTGCAAATACTACAGAGTGTAAAACAGCACCATGACGGCTAGAGATCTCACCTAAGCTCATGAAGCTGGGAGCATCAACACCTCTGCAAGTGGTAGCGCTGCAAATACTACAGAGTGGAAAACAGCTGCATGCAGGGGAGAGAGATCACCCAACCTCAAGACGGTGGGAGCATCAACACCTGTACAAGAGATAACTCTGTAAATACTACAGAGTGAAAAACAGCAGCACACAGGGGAGAGATATCACAGAACCTCATGAAGCTGGGAGAATCAACACCTGTGCAAGTGGTAGCTCTGCAAATACTACAGAGTGGAAAAGAGCACCATGACGGCTAGAGATCTCACCTAAGCTCATGAAGCTGGGAGCATCAACACCTGTGCAAGTGGTAGCTCTGCAAATACTACAGAGTGGAAAAGAGCACGACGTAGGTGCGAGATATCATCCAATCTAATGAAGCTAGAAGCATCAACACCTGTACAAGAGATAATTCTGCAAATACTACAGAGTGGAAAACAGCACCATGACGGCTAGAGATCTCACATAAGCTCATGAAGCTGGGAGCAGCAACACCTGTGCAAGTGGAAGCTCTGCAAATACTACAGAGGTGCTAACAGCACCATGCAGGGGAGAGATATCACCCAACCTCAAAAAGGTGGGAGCATCAACACCTTTACAAGAGATAACTCTGCAAATACTACAGAGTGAAAAATAGCAGTATGCAGGGGAGACATATCACCTAGCCTCATGAAGCTGGGAGCATCAACACCTGTGCAAGAAATATCTCTGGAAATACTACATAGAGAAAAACAGCAGCATGCAGGGAAGGGATATCACCATACCTCATGAAGCTGGGAGCATCAACACCTGTGCAAGAAATATCTCTGGAAATACTACAGAGAGAAAAACAGCAGCATGCAGGGAAGGGATATCACCATACCTCATGAAGCTGGGAGCATCAACACCTGTGCAAGTGGAAGCTCTGCAAATACTACAGAGTGACCAAAAGCACCATGTGATGGTGAAATATCACCAAACCCATTACACTCAGAAACATTGAGCACCCAAATATGTGCAAGAGGTAACTCTGCAAATACTACAGAATGGAAAACAGCTGCATGCAGGGGAGAGAGATCACCTAACCTCATAAAGCTGAGAGCATCTACACCTGTGCAAGAGATAACTCTGCAAATAACAGAGTGGCTAACAGCACCATGCAGGGGAGAGATATCACCCAACCTCAAAAAGGTGGGAGCATCAACACCTTTACAAGAGATAACTCTCCAAATACTACAGAGTGGATAACAGCAGCACACAGGGGAGAGATATCACCCAACCTCGTGAAGCTGGGAGCATCAAAACCTGTACAAGAGGTAACTCTGCAAATAATACGGAGTGAAAAATAGCAGCACACAGGGGAGAGATATCACCGAACCTCATGAAGCTGGGAGAATCAACACCTGTACAAGAGATAACTCTGACAATACTACAGAGTGAAAAACAGCAGTATGCAGGGGAGAGACATCACCTAGCCTCATGAAGCTGGGAGCATCAACACCTGTAGAAGAAATAACTCTGCAAAAACTACACAGTGAAAAAGCACCATGCAGGGGAGAGATATTACCTAACATCATGAAGCTGGGCGCATCAACACCTGTACAAGAGGTAACTCTACAAATACTACAGAGTGAAGAACAGTAGCACCCCGGGGTGAGATATCACCCAACCTCATGAAGCTAGGAGCACCAAAACATGTACAAGAGATAACTCTGCAAATACTATAGAGTGGAAAACAGCACCATGCAGGGGAGAGATATCACCCAACCTCGTGAAGCTAGGAGTACCAAGACCTGTACAATAGATAACTCTGCAAATACAACAGAGTGGAAAACAGCAGCATGCAGGGAGGAGAGATCACCTAATCTCATGAAGCTGAGAGCATCAACACCTGTGCAAGCGATAACTCTGTGAATACTACAGAGTGGGAAACAAAACCACGCAGGGGAGAGATATCACCTAACATCATGAAGCTGGGAGCATCAACACCTGTACAAGAAATAACTCTGCAAAAACTACAGAGTGAAAAAGCTCCATGTCGGGGAGAGATATTACCTAACATCATGAAGCTAGGAGCATCAACACCTGTACAACAGATAACTGCGAATACTACAGAGTGAAAAACAGCAGTATGTAGGGGAGAGATATCACCTAGCCTCATGAAGCTGGGAGCATCAACACCTGTACAAGAAATAACTCTGCAAATACTACAGAGTGAAAAAGCACCATGCAGGAGAGAGATATTATATAACATCGTGAAGCTGGGAGCATCAACATCTGTACAAGAGGTAACACTGCAAATACTATACAGTGGATAACAGCACCATGCAGGGGAGAGATATTACACAACCTCATGAAGCTGGGAGCATCAACACATGTCTAACAGATAACTCTGCAAATACTACAGAGTGAAATACAGCAGCACGCAGTGGAGATATATCACACAACCTAATGAAGCTGGAGGCATCAAAACGTGTACAAGAGATGACTCTGCAAATACTACAGAGTGAAAAATAGCAGCACACAGGGGAGAGATATCACCGAACCTCATGAAGCTGGGAGAATCAACACCTGTACAAGAGATAACTCTGATAAATACTACAGAGTGAAAAACAGTAGTATGTAGGGGAGAGATATCACCTAACCTCATGAAGCTGGGAGAATTAACATCCGTGCAAGAGATAGCTCTACAAATACTACAGAGTGGAAAACAGCAGCACACAGAGGGGAGAGATATCACCTAACCTCATGAAGCTGGGAGCATTAACATCCATGCAAGAGATAGCTCTGCAAATACTACAGAGTGAAAAACAGCACAACGCAGAGGATAGATATCACGTAACCTCATGAAGCTCGGAGCATCAACACTTGTACAAGAGATGACTCTGCAAATACTACAGAATGAAAAACAGCAGCACGTCGAGGAGAGACATCACTCGACCTCATGAAGCTGGGAGCATCAACACCTGTGAAAGAATTAACCCTGGAAATACTACAGAGTGGAAAACAGCCCCACACAGGGAGAGATATCACCTAACCTAATGAAGCTGAGAGCATCAACATATGTGCAAGAGATACTTCTGGAAATACCACAGAGTGGAAAACAGAAGCACCAGGGGAGAGATATCACTCAACCTCATGAAGCTGGGAGCATCAACACGTGTGCAGGAGACAACTATGCAAATACTACAGAGTGCAAAACAGCTGCACACACGGGACAGATATCAGCTAACATCATGTAGCTGGGAGCATCAACACCTGTACAAGAGATAACTATGCAAATGCTACAGAGTGGAAAACAGCAGCACGCAGGGGAGAGATATCACCTAACCTCATGAAGCTGGGAGCATCAACACCTGTGCAAGAAATAACTCTGGAGATACTACAGAGTGGAAAACAGCAGCACACAGAGTGGGGAGATATCACCCAACCTCATGAAGCTGGGAGCATCAACACATTTGCAAGAATTAACTCTGGAAATACTACAGAGTGGAAAACAGAAACATGCAGGGGAGAGATATCACTTAACCTCATGAAGCTGGGAGCATCAACACTTGTACAAGAGATAACTCTACAAATACTACAGAGTGAAAAACAAAACCACGCAGGGGAGAGATATCACCTAACCTCAAGAAGCTAGGAGCACCAGAACGTGTACAATAGATAACTCTGCAAAGACTATAAGTGGAAAACAGCACCTTGCAGGGGAGAGAGATCACCTAATCTCAAGAAGCTGGGAGCATCAACACTTGTACAAGAGATAACTCTGCAGATACTACAGAATGAAAAACAGAAGCACGCTGAAGAGAGATATCACCCATCCTCATGAAGCTGGGAACATCAACACCTCTGAAAGAATTAACCCTGAAAATCCGACAGAGTGGAAAACAGCAACATGCAGGGGAGAGATATCACCTAACCTCATGAATCTGGGAGGATCACCACCTGTGCAAGAGGTAACTTTGCAAATACTACTGAGAGAAGAACAGTAGCACCCAGGTGTGAGATATCACCAATCCTCATGAAGCTAGGAGCACCAAAACGTGTACAAAAGATAACTCTGCAAATACTACAGAGTGGGAAACAGAACCACGCAGGGGAGAGATATCACCTGACCTCATAAAGCAGGGAGCATCGACACATGTATAACAGATAACTCTGCAAATACTACAGAGTGAAATACAGCAGCACGCAGTGGCGAGATATCACACAACCTAATGAAGCTGGAAGCATCAAAACCTGTACAAGAGATAACTCTGCAAATACTACAGAGTAGAACAAAGCAGCACGCAGTCGAGGGTTATCACCCAACCTCATGAAGCTAGGAGCATCAACACCTGTACAAGAGATAACTCTGCAAATACTACAGAGTGTAAAACAGCACCATGACGGCTAGAGATCTCACCTAAGCTCATGAAGCTGGGAGCATCAACACCTCTGCAAGTGGTAGCGCTGAAAATACTACAGAGTGGAAAACAGCTGCATGCAGGGGAGAGAGATCACCCAACCTCAAGACGGTGGAAGCATCAACACCTGTACAAGAGATAACTCTGTAAATACTACAGAGTGAAAAACAGCAGCACACAGGGGAGAGATATCACAGAACCTCATGAAGCTGGGAGAATCAACACCTGTGCAAGTGGTAGCTCTGCAAATACTACAGAGTGGAAAAGAGCACCATGACGGCTAGAGATCTCACCTAAGCTCATGAAGCTGGGAGCATCAACACCTGTGCAAGTGGTAGCTCTGCAAATACTACAGAGTGGAAAAGAGCACGACGTAGGTGCGAGATATCATCCAATCTAATGAAGCTAGAAGCATCAACACCTGTACAAGAGATAATTCTGCAAATACTACAGAGTGGAAAACAGCACCATGACGGCTAGAGATCTCACATAAGCTCATGAAGCTGGGAGCATCAACACCTGTGCAAGTGGAAGCTCTGCAAATACTACAGAGGTGCTAACAGCACCATGCAGGGGAGAGATATCACCCAACCTCAAAAAGGTGGGAGCATCAACACCTTTACAAGAGATAACTCTGCAAATACTACAGAGTGAAAAATAGCAGTATGCAGGGGAGACATATCACCTAGCCTCATGAAGCTGGGAGCATCAACACCTGTGCAAGAAATATCTCTGGAAATACTACATAGAGAAAAACAGCAGCATGCAGGGAAGGGATATCACCATACCTCATGAAGCTGGGAGCATCAACACCTGTGCAAGAAATATCTCTGGAAATACTACAGAGAGAAAAACAGCAGCATGCAGGGAAGGGATATCACCATACCTCATGAAGCTGGGAGCATCAACACCTGTGCAAGTGGAAGCTCTGCAAATACTACAGAGTGACCAAAAGCACCATGTGATGGTGAAATATCACCAAACCCATTACACTCAGAAACATTGAGCACCCAAATATGTGCAAGAGGTAACTCTGCAAATACTACAGAATGGAAAACAGCTGCATGCAGGGGAGAGAGATCACCTAACCTCATAAAGCTGAGAGCATCAACACCTGTGCAAGAGATAACTCTGCAAATAACAGAGTGGCTAACAGCACCATGCAGGGGAGAGATATCACCCAACCTCAAAAAGGTGGGAGCATCAACACCTTTACAAGAGATAACTCTCCAAATACTACAGAGTGGATAACAGCACCATGCAGGGGAGAGATATCACCCAACCTCAAGACGGTTGGAGCATCAACACCTCTACAAGAGATAACTCTGCAAATACCACAGAGTGAAAAACAGCTGCACAAATTGGAGAGATATCCCCAAACCTCATGAAGGTGGGAGCATCACCACCTGTGCAAAAGGTAACTCTGTAAATACTACAGAGTGAAAAATAGTAGCACACAGGTGAGAGATATCACCCAACCTCATGAAGCTGGGAGAATCAACACCTGTACAAGAGATAACTCTGTGAACAGTACAGAGTGAAAAACAGCAGTATGCAGGGGAGAGGTATCACCTAGCCTCATAAAGCTGGGAGCATCAACACCTGTGCAACAAATATCTCCTTAAATACTACAGATTCGAAAACAGCACCATGCAGGGAAGTGATATCACCATACCTCATGAAGCTGGGAGCATCAACACCTGTGCAAGAGGTAATTCAGCAAATACTAGAGAATAGAAAACAGCGGCATGCAGGGGAGAGAGATCACCTAACCTAATCAAGCTGAGAGCATCAACACCTGTGCAAGAGATAACTCTGGAAATACTACAGAGTGGAAAACAGCGCCACACAGGGTGGAGAGATATCACCTAACCTCATGAAGCTCGGAGCAGCAACACCTGTACAAGAGATAACTCTGCAAATACTACAGAGTGGGAAACAGCATCATGCAGGGTAGAGATATCACCTAACCTCATGAAGCTGGGAGCATCAACACCTGCGCAAGAAATAAACCTGGAAATACTATGGAATGGAGAACAGTAGCTCACAGGGGAGAGATATCACTTAATCTCATAAAGCCGGGAGTGTCGACACCTGTACAAGAGATAACTCGGTAAATACTACTGAGTAAAAATATCACCATGCAGGGGAGAGATATTACCTAGCATCATGAAGCTGTTAGCATTTACACCCATGCAAGAGATAACTGTGATATTACTACAGAGTGACCAAAAGCACCATGTGATGGTGAAATATTACCCAAACCCTTGAAACCCAGAAACAATGAGCACCAACACATGTGCAAGAGATAACTTTGCAAATACCACAGAGTGAAAAACAGCTGCACACAGTGGAGAGATATCCCCTAACCTATGAAGGTGGGAGCATCACGACCTGTGCAAAAGGTAACTCTGCAAATACTACAGAGTGAAAAATAGTAGCACACAGGGGAGATATCAGCCAACCTCATGAAGCTGGGAGAATCAACACCTGTGCAAGAGATAACTCTGCGAACACTACAGAGTGAAAAACAGCAGTATGCAGGGAGAGATATCACCTAGCCTCATGAAGCTGGGAGCATCACCACCTGTGCATGAGGTAATTCAGCAAATACTACAGAATGGAAAACAGCGGCATGCAGTGGAGAGAAATCACCCAACCTCAAGAAGGTGGGAGCATCAACACCTGTACAAGAGATAACTCTGCAAATACTACAGAGTGAAAAACAGCAGCACACAGGGGAGAGATATCACCCAACCTCGTGAAGCTGGGAGCATCAAAACCTGTACAAGAGGTAACTCTGCAAATAATACGGAGTGAAAAATAGCAGCACACAGGGGAGAGATATCACCGAACCTCATGAAGCTGGGAGAATCAACACCTGTACAAGAGATAACTCTGACAATACTACAGAGTGAAAAACAGCAGTATGCAGGGGAGAGACATCACCTAGCCTCATGAAGCTGGGAGCATCAACACCTGTAGAAGAAATAACTCTGCAAAAACTACACAGTGAAAAAGCACCATGCAGGGGAGAGATATTACCTAACATCATGAAGCTGGGCGCATCAACACCTGTACAAGAGGTAACTCTGCAAATACTACAGAGTGAAGAACAGTAGCACCCCGGGGTGAGATATCACCCAACCTCATGAAGCTAGGAGCACCAAAACATGTACAAGAGATAACTCTGCAAATACTATAGAGTGGAAAACAGCACCATGCAGGGGAGAGATATCACCCAACCTCGTGAAGCTAGGAGTACCAAGACCTGTACAATAGATAACTCTGCAAATACAACAGAGTGGAAAACAGCAGCATGCAGGGAGGAGAGATCACCTAATCTCATGAAGCTGAGAGCATCAACACCTGTGCAAGCGATAACTCTGTGAATACTACAGAGTGGGAAACAAAACCACGCAGGGGAGAGATATCACCTAACATCATGAGGCTGGGAGCATCAACACCTGTACAAGAAATAACTCTGCAAAAACTACAGAGTGAAAAAGCTCCATGTCGGGGAGAGATATTACCTAACATCATGAAGCTAGGAGCATCAACACCTGTACAACAGATAACTGCGAATACTACAGAGTGAAAAACAGCAGTATGTAGGGGAGAGATATCACCTAGCCTCATGAAGCTGGGAGCATCAACACCTGTACAAGAAATAACTCTGCAAATACTACAGAGTGAAAAAGCACCATGCAGGAGAGAGATATTATATAACATCGTGAAGCTGGGAGCATCAACATCTGTACAAGAGGTAACACTGCAAATACTATACAGTGGATAACAGCACCATGCAGGGGAGAGATATTACACAACCTCATGAAGCTGGGAGCATCAACACATGTCTAACAGATAACTCTGCAAATACTACAGAGTGAAATACAGCAGCACGCAGTGGAGATATATCACACAACCTAATGAAGCTGGAGGCATCAAAACGTGTACAAGAGATGACTCTGCAAATACTACAGAGTGAAAAATAGCAGCACACAGGGGAGAGATATCACCGAACCTCATGAAGCTGGGAGAATCAACACCTGTACAAGAGATAACTCTGATAAATACTACAGAGTGAAAAACAGTAGTATGTAGGGGAG
Source organism: Ambystoma mexicanum (assembly GCF_040938575.1). Classification (NCBI taxonomy): domain Eukaryota; kingdom Metazoa; phylum Chordata; class Amphibia; order Caudata; family Ambystomatidae; genus Ambystoma; species Ambystoma mexicanum. Next base: position 1,680,684,083 of record NC_090937.1, read on the forward strand.
AGATATCACCTAACCTCATGAAGCTGGGAGAATTAACATCCGTGCAAGAGATAGCTCTACAAATACTACAGAGTGGAAAACAGCAGCACACAGAGGGGAGAGATATCACCTAACCTCATGAAGCTGGGAGCATTAACATCCATGCAAGAGATAGCTCTGCAAATACTACAGAGTGAAAAACAGCACAACGCGGAGGATAGATATCACGTAACCTCATGAAGCTCGGAGCATCAACACTTGTACAAGAGATGACTCTGCAAATACTACAGAATGAAAAACAGCAGCACGCCGAGGAGAGACATCACTCGACCTCATGAAGCTGGGAGCATCAACACCTGTGAAAGAATTAACCCTGGAAATACTACAGAGTGGAAAACAGCCCCACACAGGGAGAGATATCACCTAACCTAATGAAGCTGAGAGCATCAACATATGTGCAAGAGATACTTCTGGAAATACCACAGAGTGGAAAACAGAAGCACCAGGGGAGAGATATCACTCAACCTCATGAAGCTGGGAGCATCAACACGTGTGCAGGAGACAACTATGCAAATACTACAGAGTGCAAAACAGCTGCACACACGGGAGAGATATCAGCTAACATCATGTAGCTGGGAGCATCAACACCTGTACAAGAGATAACTATGCAAATGCTACAGAGTGGAAAACAGCAGCACGCAGGGGAGAGATATCACCTAACCTCATGAAGCTGGGAGCATCAACACCTGTGCAAGAAATAACTCTGGAGATACTACAGAGTGGAAAACAGCAGCACACAGAGTGGAGAGATATCACCTAACCTCATGAAGCTCGGAGCATCAACACCTGTACGAGAGATAACTCTGAAAATACTACAGAGTGATAAACATCAGCACACAGAGTGGGGAGATATCACCCAACCTCATGAAGCTGGGAGCATCAACACATTTGCAAGAATTAACTCTGGAAATACTACAGAGTGGAAAACAGAAACATGCAGGGGAGAGATATCACTTAACCTCATGAAGCTGGGAGCATCAACACTTGTACAAGAGATAACTCTACAAATACTACAGAGTGAAAAACAAAACCACGCAGGGGAGAGATATCACCTAACCTCAAGAAGCTAGGAGCACCAGAACGTGTACAATAGATAACTCTGCAAAGACTATAAGTGGAAAACAGCACCTTGCAGGGGAGAGAGATCACCTAATCTCAAGAAGCTGGGAGCATCAACACTTGTACAAGAGATAACTCTGCAGATACTACAGAATGAAAAACAGAAGCACGCTGAAGAGAGATATCACCCATCCTCATGAAGCTGGGAACATCAACACCTCTGAAAGAATTAACCCTGAAAATCCGACAGAGTGGAAAACAGCAACATGCAGGGGAGAGATATCACCTAACCTCATGAATCTGGGAGGATCACCACCTGTGCAAGAGGTAACTTTGCAAATACTACTGAGAGAAGAACAGTAGCACCCAGGTGTGAGATATCACCCATCCTCATGAAGCTAGGAGCACCAAAACGTGTACAAAAGATAACTCTGCAAATACTACAGAGTGGGAAACAGAACCACGCAGGGGAGAGATATCACCTGACCTCATAAAGCAGGGAGCATCGACACATGTATAACAGATAACTCTGCAAATACTACAGAGTGAAATACAGCAGCACGCAGTGGCGAGATATCACACAACCTAATGAAGCTGGAAGCATCAAAACCTGTACAAGAGATAACTCTGCAAATACTACAGAGTAGAACAAAGCAGCACGCAGGGGAGGGTTATCACCCAACCTCATGAAGCTAGGAGCATCAACACCTGTACAAGAGATAACTCTGCAAATACTACAGAGTGTAAAACAGCACCATGACGGCTAGAGATCTCACCTAAGCTCATGAAGCTGGGAGCATCAACACCTCTGCAAGTGGTAGCGCTGCAAATACTACAGAGTGGAAAACAGCTGCATGCAGGGGAGAGAGATCACCCAACCTCAAGACGGTGGGAGCATCAACACCTGTACAAGAGATAACTCTGTAAATACTACAGAGTGAAAAACAGCAGCACACAGGGGAGAGATATCACAGAATCTCATGAAGCTGGGAGAATCAACACCTGTGCAAGTGGTAGCTCTGCAAATACTACAGAGTGGAAAAGAGCACCATGACGGCTAGAGATCTCACCTAAGCTCATGAAGCTGGGAGCATCAACACCTGTGCAAGTGGAAGCTCTGCAAATACTACAGAGGTGCTAACAGCACCATGCAGGGGAGAGATATCACCCAACCTCAAAAAGGTGGGAGCATCAACACCTTTACAAGAGATAACTCTGCAAATACTACAGAGTGAAAAATAGCAGTATGCAGGGGAGACATATCACCTAGCCTCATGAAGCTGGGAGCATCAACACCTGTGCAAGAAATATCTCTGGAAATACTACATAGAGAAAAACAGCAGCATGCAGGGAAGGGATATCACCATACCTCATGAAGCTGGGAGCATCAACACCTGTGCAAGAAATATCTCTGGAAATACTACAGAGAGAAAAACAGCAGCATGCAGGGAAGGGATATCACCATACCTCATGAAGCTGGGAGCATCAACACCTGTGCAAGTGGAAGCTCTGCAAATACTACAGAGTGACCAAAAGCACCATGTGATGGTGAAATATCACCAAACCCATTACACTCAGAAACATTGAGCACCCAAATATGTGCAAGAGGTAACTCTGCAAATACTACAGAATGGAAAACAGCTGCATGCAGGGGAGAGAGATCACCTAACCTCATAAAGCTGAGAGCATCAACACCTGTGCAAGAGATAACTCTGCAAATAACAGAGTGGCTAACAGCACCATGCAGGGGAGAGATATCACCCAACCTCAAAAAGGTGGGAGCATTAACACCTTTACAAGAGATAACTCTCCAAATACTACAGAGTGGATAACAGCACCATGCAGGGGAGAGATATCACCCAACCTCAAGACGGTTGGAGCATCAACACCTCTACAAGAGATAACTCTGCAAATACCACAGAGTGAAAAACAGCTGCACAAATTGGAGAGATATCCCCAAACCTCATGAAGGTGGGAGCATCACCACCTGTGCAAAAGGTAACTCTGTAAATACTACAGAGTGAAAAATAGTAGCACACAGGTGAGAGATATCACCCAACCTCATGAAGCTGGGAGAATCAACACCTGTACAAGAGATAACTCTGTGAACAGTACAGAGTGAAAAACAGCAGTATGCAGGGGAGAGGTATCACCTAGCCTCATAAAGCTGGGAGCATCAACACCTGTGCAACAAATATCTCCTTAAATACTACAGATTCGAAAACAGCACCATGCAGGGAAGTGATATCACCATACCTCATGAAGCTGGGAGCATCAACACCTGTGCAAGAGGTAATTCAGCAAATACTACAGAATAGAAAACAGCGGCATGCAGGGGAGAGAGATCACCTAACCTAATCAAGCTGAGAGCATCAACACCTGTGCAAGAGATAACTCTGCAAATACAACAGAGTGGATAACAGCACCATGCAGGGGAGAGATATCACCCAACCTCAAGAAGCTGGGAGCATCAACACTGTACAAGGGATAACTCTGAAAATACGACAGAGTAAAAAACAGCAGCACACAGGGGAGAGATATCACCCAACCTTGTGAAGCTGGGAGCATCAAAACCTGTACAAGAGATAACTCTGCGAATACTACGGAGTGAAAAATAGCAGCACATAGGGGAGAGTTATCACCGAATCTCATGAAGCTGGGAGAATCAACACCTGTACAAAAGATAACTCTGCGAATACTACAGAGGGAAAAAGAGCAGTATGCGGGGGAGAGATATGACCTAGCCTCATGAAGCTGGGAGCATCAACACCTGTGCAAGAAATATCTCTGGAAATGGTACAGAGAGAAAAACAGCAGCATGAAGGGAAGGATATCACCATACCTCATGAAGCTGGGAGCATCAACACATGTACAAGAGATAACTCTGCAAATACTACAGAGTGAAAAAGCACCATGCAGGGGAGAGCTTTCACCTAACATCATGAAGCTGGGAGCATCAACACCTGTACAAGAGGTAACTCTGCAAATACTACAGAGTGAAAAACAGTAGCACTCAGGGAGAGATATCACCCAACCTCATGAAGCTAGGAACACCAAAACCTGTACAAGAGATAACTCTGCAAACACTACAGTGTGGGAACAGCACCACGCAGGGGAGGGATATAACCAAACCTTGTGACGCTGGGAAAAACAAGACCTGAACAAGAGATAACTCTGCAAATACCACAGAATGAAAAACAGCTGCACACAGGGGAGAGATATCCCCTGACCTCATGAAGCTGGAAGCATCAGCATCAGTGCAAGAGATAACTCTGCAAATACAACAGAGTGGGAAACAGCACCACACAGGGGAGAGATATCACCTAACCTCATGAATCTGGGGGCATCAACAACTGTGCAAGGAATAACTCTGCAAACACTACAGAGTGGGAACAGCACCACGCAGGGGCGGGATATAACCAAACCATGTGAAGCTGGGAAAACCAAGACCTGTACAAGAGATAGCTCTGCAAATACCAGAAAGTGGAAAACAGCAGCATGCAGGGAAGAGAGATCACCTAGTCTCATGAAGCTGAGAGCATCAACACCTGTGCAAGAGATAACTCTGCGAATACTACAGAGTGGAAAACAGAACCGCACAGGTGAAAGATATCACCTAACATCATGAAGCTGGGAGCATCAACACCTGTACAAGAGGTAACTCTGCAAATACTACAGAGTGAAAAACAGTAGCACCCAGGGAGATATATCATCCAACCTCATGAAGCTAGGAGCATCAAAACATGTACAACAGATAACTCTGCGAATACTACAGAGTGAAAAACAGCAGTATGCAGGGCAGAGATATCACCTAGCCTCATGAAGCTGGGAGCATCAACACCTGTACAAGAAATAACTCTGCAAATACTAACGAGTGAAAAAGCACTGTGCAGGGGAGAGATATTACCTAACATTATGAAGCTGGGAGCATCAACACCTGGACAAGAGGTAACTGCAAATACTACAGAGTGAAGAACAGTAGCACACAGGGTTGAGATATCACCCAACTTCATGAAGCTAGGAGCACCAAAACATGTACAAGAGATAACTCTGCAAATTCTACAGAGTGAAGAACAGTAGCACCCAGGGATGAGAGATCACCTACTCTCATGAAGCTCAGAGCATCAACACCAGTGCAAGAGCTAACTCTGCAAATACTATCGAGTGGATAACAGCACCATGCAGGGGAGAGATATTACCCAACCTCATGAAGCTGGGAGAATCAACACATGTATAAAAGATAACTCTGCAAATACTACAGAGTGAAATACAGCAGCATGCAGTGGAGAGATATCACACAACCTAATGAAGCTGGAAGCATCAAAACCTGTACAAGAGATTACTCTGCAAATACTACAGAGTGAAAAATGGCAGCAAACATAGGAGCGATATCACCGAACCTCATGAAGCTGGGAGAATCAACACCTGTACAAGAGATAACTCTGCGAATACTACAGAGTGAAAAAAAGCAGTATGCAGGGGAGAGATATCACCTAGCCTAATGAAGCTGGGAGCATCAACACCTGTACAAGAAATAACTCTGCAAATACTACAGAGTGAAAAAGCACCATGCAGGGGAGAGATATTACCTAACATCATGAAGCTGGGAGCATCAACACCTGGACAAGAGGTAACTGCAAATACTACAGAGTGAAGAACAGTAGCACCAAACCTGGGAACAGTATCACAGGGATGAGATATGACCCAACTTCATGAAGCTAGGAGCACCAAAATGTGTACAAGAGATAACTCTGCAAATACTACAGAGTGGGAAACAGAACCACGCAGAGGAGAGATATCACCTAACCTCATGAAGCTGGGAGCCTCAACACATGTATAGCAGATAACTCTGCACATACTACAGAGTGAAATACAGCATCACACAGTGGAGAGATGTCACACAACATAATGAAGCTGGAAGCATCAAAACCTGTACAAGAGATAACTCTGCAAATACTACAGAGTAGAAAACAGCAGCACGCAGGGAAGGGTTATCACCTAAGTTCATGAAGCTGGGAGCATCAACAGCTGTGCAAGTGGTAGCTCTGCAAATACTACAGAGCGGAAAAGAGCACCACGTAGGTGAGAGATATCACCCAACCTAATGAAGCTAGGAACATCAACACCTGTGCAAGAGATAACTCTGCAAACACTACAAAGAGGAAAACAGCACCAAACAGGGGAGAGATATCACCTAACCTCAAGAAGCTGGGAGCATTAACACCTGTAGATGAGATAACTCTGCAAATACTACAGAGTGACCAAAAGCACCATGTGATGGTGAATTATCACCCAAACCCATGACACCCAGAAACAATGAGCACCCACATATGTGCAAGAGAGAACTAGGCAAATACCACAGAGTAAAAAACAGCGGCACACAGGGGAGAGATATCCCCTAACCTCATGAAGCTTGGAGCATCACCACCTGTGCAAGGGGTAACTCTGCAAATACTACAGAATGGAAGACAGCTGCATGCAGAGGAGAGATATCACCCAACCTCAAAAAGGTGGGAGCATCAACACCTGCACACGAGATAACTCTGCAAATACTAAAGAGTGAAAAACAGCAGCACACAGGGGAGAGATATCACTGAACCTCCTGAAGCTGGAGCATCAAAACCTGTAGAATAGGTAACTCTGCAAATAGTACAGAGAGTAAAGGCACCATGCAAGGGAGAGATATCACCTAACACCATCAAGCTGGGAGCATCAACACCTGTACAAGAGGTAACTCTGCAAACAGTACAGAGTGAAAAACAGTAGCACCCAGGGAGAGATATCACCCAACCTCATGAAGCTAGGAGAATCAAAACCTGTACAACAGATAACTCTGCAAAAACTACAGAGTGGAAAACAGAACCACACAGCAGAGGGATATCACTCAACCTCGTGAAGCTGGGAAAAACAAGACCTGAACAAGAGATAACGCTGCAAATACCACAGAATGAGAAACAGCTACACACAGGGGAGAGATATCCTCTAACCCCATGAAGCTGGAAGCATCAGCACCTGTGCAAGAGATAAATCTGCAAATACTACAGAGTGGGAAAGAGCACCACACAGGGGAGAGATATCACCTAATCTCATGAAGCTGGGAGCATCAACACCTGTGCAAGAAATAACTCTGCAAATACTACAGAGTGAAAAAGCACCATGCAGGGGAGAGATATCTAACATCATGGAGCTGGGAGCATCAACACCTGTACAAGAGGTAACTCTGAACTCTGCAAATACTGCAGAGTGAAAAACAGTAGCGCCCATGGGTGAGATATCACCCAACCCCATGAAGCTAGGAGCACCAAAACCTTTACAAGTGATAACGCTGCAAACACTACAGAGTGGAAAACAGCAACATGCAGAAGAGGGATGTCACCCAACCTCGTGAAGCTGGGAAAACCAAGACCTGTACAAGAGAAAACTCTGCAAATACCACAGAGTGAAAAACAGCTGCACACAGGGGAGAGATATCCCCTTAACTCATGAAGCTGGGAGCATCAGCACCTGTGCAAGAGATAACTCTGCAAATACAACAGAGTATGAAACAGCACCACACAGGGGAGAGATATCACCTAACCTCATGAAGCTGAGAGCATCAACACCTGTGCAAGAGATAACTCTGCAAATACTACAGAATGAAAAAGCACCATGCAGTGGCGAGATATTATCTAAAATAAAGAAGCTGGGAGCATCAACACCTGTACAAGAGGTAACTCTGCAAATACTTCAGAGTGAAAACAGGAGCACCCATGGGTGAGATATCATCCAACCTCATGAAGCTAGGAGCACCAAAACATGTACAAGAGATTACTCTGCAAATACTATACAGTGGAAAACAGCACCATGCAGGGGAAACATATCACCCAACCTCATGAAGCTGGGAGTACCAATACCTGTACAAGTGATAACTCTGCAAATACAACAGAGTGGAAAACAGCAGCATGTGGGGAAGAGAGATCACCCAATCTCATGAAGCTGAGAGCATCAACACCTGTGCAAGAGATAACTCTGGGAATACTACAGAGTGGGAAACAGAACCACGGAGGGGAGAGATATCACCTAACATCATGAAGCAGGGAGCATCAACACCTGTACAAGAGGTAACTTTGCAAATGATATAGAGTGAAATACCCTAGCACCCAGGGAGCGATATCACCCAACCTCATGAAGCTAGGAGCATCAAAACCTGTACAACAGATAACTCTGCGAATACTACAGAGTGAAAAACAGCAGTATGCAGGGGAGAGATATCACCTAGCCTCATGATGCTGGGAGCATCAACACCAGTCCAAGAAATAACTCTGCAAATACTACAGAGTGAAAAAGCACCATGCAGGGGAGAGATATCACCCAACCTCATGAAGCTAGGAGCACCAAAACGTGTAAAAGAGATAACTCTGCAAATACTATAGAGTGGAAAACAGCACCTTGCAGGGGAGAGAGATCACCCAATCTCATGAAGCTGAGAGCATCAACACCTGTGGAAGAGCTAACTCTGCAAATACTATAGAGTGGCTAACAGCACCATGCAGGGGAGAGATATCACCCAACCTCATGAAGCTGGGAGCATCAACACATGTATAACAGATAGCTCTGCAATTACTACAGAGTGAAATACAGCAGCACGCAGTGGAGAGATATCACACAACCTCATGAAGCTGGAAGCATCAAAACCTGTACAAGAGATAACTCTGCAAATACTACAGAGTAGAAAACAGCAGCATGCAGGGGAGGGTTATCACCCAACCTCATGAAGCTAGGGGCATCAACACCTGTACAAGAGATAACTCTGCAAATACTACAGAGTGGAAAACATCACCATGACGGATAGAGATCTCACCTTAGCTCATGAAGCTGGGAGCATCAACACCTGTGCAAGTGGTAGCTCTGCAAATACTACAGAGTGGAAAAGAGCACCACGTAGGTGAGAGATATCACCCAACCTAATGAAGCTAGGAGAATCAACACCTGTGCAAGAAATAACTCTGCAAATACTACAGAGTGAAAAAGCACCATGCAGGGGAGAGATATTACCTAACATCATGAAGCTGGGAGCATCAACACCTGTACAAGACGTAACTCTGCAAATACTAGAGAGTGAAGAACAGTAGCACCCAGGGATGAGATATCACTCAACCTCATGAAGCTAGGAGCACCAAAACGTATACAAAAGATAACTCTGCAAATACTATAGAGTGGAAAACAGCACCATTCAGGGGAGAGATATCACCCAACCTCATGAAGCTAGGAGCACCAAAGCGTGTACAAGAGATAACTCTGCAAAGACTATAGAGTGAAAAACAGTAGCACCCAGGGATGAGATATCACCCAACCTCATGAAGCTAGGATCACCAAAACGTGTACAAGAGATAACTCTGCAAATACTATAGAGTGGATAACCGCACCATGCAGGGGAGAGATATCAACCAACCTCATGAAGCTGGGAGCATCAACACATGTATAAAAGATAACTCTGCAAATACTACAGAGTGAAAAAAACACCATGCAGGGGAGAGATATTACTTACCATCATTAAGCTGGGAGCATCAACACCTGTACAAGAGGTAACTCTGCAAATACTACAGAGTGAAGAACAGTAGCACCCAGGGTTGAAATATCACCCAACCTCATGAAGCTAGGAGCACCAAAACGTGTACAAGAGATAACTCTGCAAATACTATAGAGTGGGAAACAGAACCACGCAGGGGAGAGATATCACCGAACATCATGAAGCTGGGAGCATCAACACATGTATAACAGATAGCTCTGCAATTACTACAGAGTGAAATACAGCAGCACGCAGTGGATTGATATCACACAACCTAATGAAGCTGGAAGCATCAAAACCTGTACAAGAAATAACTCTGCAAATACTACAGATTAGAAAACAGCAGCACGCAGGGGAGGGTTATCACCCAACCTCATGAAACTAGGAGCATCAACACCTGTACAAGAGATAACTCTGCAAATACTACAGAGTGAAAAACAGCAGTATGCAGGGGAGAGATATCACCTAGCCTCATGAAGCTGGGAGCATCAATACCTGTACAAGAAATAACTCTGCAAATACTACAGAGTGAAAAAAACACCATGCAGGGGAGAGATATTACTTACCATCATTAAGCTGGGAGCATCAACACCTGTACAAGAGGTAACTCTGCAAATACTACAGAGTGAAGAACAGTAGCACCCAGGGTTGAAATATCACCCAACCTCATGAAGCTAGGAGCACCAAAACGTGTACAAGAGATAACTCTGCAAATACTATAGAGTGGGAAACAGAACCACGCAGGGGAGAGATATCACCGAACCTCATGAAGCTGGGAGCATCAACACATGTATAACAGATAGCTCTGCAATTACTACAGAGTGAAATACAGCAGCACGCAGTGGATTGATATCACACAACCTAATGAAGCTGGAAGCATCAAAACCTGTACAAGAAATAACTCTGCAAATACTACAGATTAGAAAACAGCAGCACGCAGGGGAGGGTTATCACCCAACCTCATGAAACTAGGAGCATCAACACCTGTACAAGAGATAACTCTGCAAATACTACAGAGTGAAAAACATCACCATGACGGATAGAGATCACACCTTAGCTCATGCAGCTGGGAGTATCAACACCTGTGCAAGAGATAACTCTGCAAACACTACAAAGAGAAAAACAGCACCAAACAGGGGAGAGATATGAACTTACCTCAAGAAGCTTCGGAAATTAACATCTGTAGATGAGATAACTCTGCAAATACTACAGAGTGACCAAAAGCACCAAGTGATGGTGAAATATCACCCAAACCCATGACACCCAGAAACAATGAGCACCCACATATGTGCAAGAGATAACTCTGCAAATACTACCGAGTGAAAAACAGCTGCACCCAGGGGAGAGATATCCCCTAACCTCATGAAGCTGGGAGCATCACCACCTGTGCAAGAGGTAACTCTGCAAATACTACAGAATAGAAAACAGCTGCATGCAGGGGCGAGAGATCACCTAATCTCATCAAGCTGAGAGCATCAACACCTGTGCAAGAGATAACTATGCAAATACTACAGAGTGGCTAACAGCACCATGCAGGGGAGAGATATCACCCACCCTCAAGACGGTGGGAGCATTCACACTTGTACAAGAGATAACTCTGCAAATACTACAGAGTGAAAAATAGCAGCACACAGGGGAGAGATATCACCGAACCTCATGAAGCTGGCAGAATCAACACCTGTACAAGAGATAACTCTGCGAATACTACAGAGTGAAAAACAGCAGTATGCAGGGGAGAGATATCACCTAGCCTGATGAAGCTGGGAGCATCAAAACCTGTGCAATAAATATCTCTGGAAATACCACTGAGAGAAAAACAGCAGCATGCAGGGACGGGATATCACCATACCTCATGTAGCTGGGAGCATCAACACATGTTCAAGAGACTACTCTGCAAATACTACAGAGTGAAAAAGCACCATGCAGGGGAGAGATATCTAACATAATGAAGCTGGGAGCATCAACACCTGTACAAGAGGTAACTCTGCAAATACTACAGAGTGAAAAACAGTAGCGCCCATGGTTGAGATATCACCCAACCTCATGAAGCTAGGAGCACCAAAACCTGTACAAGAGATAACTCTGCAAACACTACAGAGAGGAAAACAGCACCACGCAGGGAAGGGATATCACCCAACCTTGTGAAGCTGGGAAAACCAAGACCTGTACAAGAGATAACTCTGCAAATACCACAGAGTGAAAAACAGCTGCACACAGGGGAGAGATATCCCCTTACCTCATGAAGCTGGGAGCATCAACAACTGTGCAAGGAATAACTCTGCAAATACTACAGAGTGAAAAAGCACCATGCAGGGGAGAGATATTATCTAACATCATGAAGCTGCGAGCATCAACACCTGTACAAGAGGTAACTCTGCAAATACTACAGAGTGAAAAAAAGTAGCCCCCATGGGTGAGATATCACCCAACCTCATGAAGCTAGGAGCACCAAAACGTGTACAAGAGATAACTCTGCACATACTATAGAGTGGAAAACAGTACCATGCAGGGGAGAGAGATCACCCAAACTCATGAAGCTGGGAGTACCAAGACCTGTAGAAGAGATAACTCTGCAAATACAACAGAGTGGAAAACAGCAGCATGCAGGGGAGAGAGATCACTCAGCCTCAAGAAACAAGCTGGGAGCATCAACACATGTATAACAGATAACTCTGCAAATACTACAGAGTATAAAACAGCAGTACGCAGGGGAGGGTTATCACCCAACCTCATTAAGCTAGGAACATCAAAACCTGTACAAGAGATAACTCTGCAAATACTACAGAGTGGAAAACAGCACCATGATGGCTAGAGATCTCACCTAAGCTCATGAAGCTGGGAGCATCAACACCTGTGCAAGTGGTAGCTTTGTTAATACTACAGAGTGGAAAAGAGCACCACGCAGGTTAGAGATATCACCCAACATAATGAAGCTAGGAGCATCAACACTTGTGCAAGAGATAACTCTGCAAATACTACAAAGAGGAAAACAGCACCAAACAGGAGAGAGATATAACCTCACCTCAAGAAGCTGAGAGCAATATACTTGTAGATGAGATAACTCTGCAAATACTACAGAGTGACCAAAAGCACCATGTGATGGTGAAATATCACCCAAACCCATGACACCCAGAAAAAATGAGCACCCACACATGTGCAAGAGATAACTCTGAAAATACAACAGAGTGAAAAACAGCTGCACACAGGGGAGAGATATCCCAAAACCTCATGAAGCTGGGCGCATCACCACCTCTGCAAGTGGTTACTCTGCAAATACTACAGAATGAAAAACAGCTGCATGCAGGGGAGAGATATCACCCAACCTCAAAAAGGTGGGAGCATCAACACCTGCACACGAGATAACTCTGCAAATACTACAGAGTGAAAAACAGCAGCACACAGGGGAGAGATATCACTGAACCTCCTGAAGCTGGAGCATCAAAACCTGTAGAATAGGTAACTCTGCAAATAGTACAGAGAGTAAAGGCACCATGCAAGGGAGAGATATCACCTAACATCATCAAGCTGGGAGCATCAACACCTGTACAAGAGGTAACTCTGCAAACAGTACAGAGTGAAAAACAGTAGCACCCAGGGAGAGATATCACCCAATCTCATGAAGCTAGGAGCATCAAAACCTGTACAAGAGATAACTCTGCAAACACTACAAAGTGGAAAACAGCACCACACAGGGGAGGGATATCACCCAACCTCGTGAAGCTGGGAAAACCAAGACCTGTACAAGAGATAACTCTGCAAATACCAAAGAGTGAAAAACAGCTGCACACAGGGGAGAGATATCCCCTAACCTCGTGAAGCTGGGAGCATCAGCACCTGGTCAAGAGATAACTCTGCAAATACTACAGAGTGGGAAACAGCACCACACAGGGGAGAGATATCCCCTAACCTCATGAAGTTGGGAGCATCAAAACCTGTACAAGAGATTACTCTGCAAATACTACAGAGTGGAAAACAGCAGCACGCAGTGAAGGGATATCACCCAACCTTATGAAGCCGTGCGCATCAACACCTGTACAAGAGATAACTCTGCGAATACTACAGAGTTGAAAACAGCACCATGATGGCTAGAGATCGCACCTAAGCTCATGAAGCTGGGAGCATTAACACCTGTACAAGAGATAACTCTGCAAATACTACAGAGTGAAAAACAGCAGCACACAGGGGAGAGATATCACTCAAACTCATGAAGCTAGGTGCACCAAAACCTGTACAAGAGATAACTCTGCAAACACTACAGAGTGGGAACAGCACCACGCAGGGGCGGGATATAACCAAACCATGTGAAGCTGGGAAAACCAAGACCTGTACAAGAGATAACTCTGCAAATACCAGAAAGTGGAAAACAGCAGCATGCAGGGAAGAGAGATCACCTAGTCTCATGAAGCTGAGAGCATCAACACCTGTGCAAGAGATAACTCTGCGAATACTACAGAGTGGAAAACAGAACCGCACAGGTGAAAGATATCACCTAACATCATGAAGCTGGGAGCATCAACACCTGTACAAGAGGTAACTCTGCAAATACTACAGAGTGAAAAACAGTAGCACCCAGGGAGATATATCATCCAAAGATATCACCTAACATCATGAAGCTAGGAGCATCAAAACATGTACAACAGATAACTCTGCGAATACTACAGCGTGAAAAACAGCAGTATGCAGGGGAGAGATATCACCTAGCCTCATGAAGCTGGGAGCATCAACACCTGTACAAGAAATAACTCTGCAAATACTACAGAGTGAAAAAGCACCATGCAGGGGAGAGATATTACCTAACATCATGAAGCTGGGAGCATCAACACCTGGACAAGAGGTAACTGCAAATACTACAGAGTGAAGAACAGTAGCACCAAACCTGGGAACAGTATCACAGGGTTGAGATATCACCCAACTTCATGAAGCTAGGAGCACTAAAATGTGTACAAGAGATAACTCTGCAAATACTACAGAGTGGGAAACAGAACCACGCAGGGGAGAGATATCACCTAACCTCATGAAGCTGGGAGCCTCAACACATGTATAGCAGATAACTCTGCACATACTACAGAGTGAAATACAGCATCACACAGTGGAGAGATGTCACACAACATAATGAAGCTGGAAGCATCAAAACCTGTACAAGAGATAACTCTGCAAATACTACAGAGTAGAAAACAGCAGCACGCAGGGAAGGGTTATCACCTAAGTTCATGAAGCTGGGAGCATCAACAGCTGTGCAAGTGGTAGCTCTGCAAATACTACAGAGCGGAAAAGAGCACCACGTAGGTGAGAGATATCACCCAACCTAATGAAGCTAGGAACATCAACACCTGTGCAAGAGATAACTCTGCAAACACTACAAAGAGGAAAACAGCACCAAACAGGGGAGAGATATCACCTAACCTCAAGAAGCTGGGAGCATTAACACCTGTAGATGAGATAACTCTGCAAATACTACAGAGTGACCAAAAGCACCATGTGATGGTGAATTATCACCCAAACCCATGACACCCATATGTGCAAGAGAGAACTAGGCAAATACCACAGAGTAAAAAACAGCGGCACACAGGGGAGAGATATCCCCTAACCTCATGAAGCTTGGAGCATCACCACCTGTGCAAGTGGTAACTCTGCAAATACTACAGAATGGAAGACAGCTGCATGCAGAGGAGAGATATCACCCAACCTCAAAAAGGTGGGAGCATCAACACCTGCACACGAGATAACTCTGAACTCTGCAAATACTGCAGAGTGAAAAACAGTAGCGCCCATGGGTGAGATATCACCCAACCCCATGAAGCTAGGAGCACCAAAACCTTTACAAGTGATAACGCTGCAAACACTACAGAGTGGAAAACAGCAACATGCAGAAGAGGGATGTCACCCAACCTCATGAAGCTGGGAAAACCAAGACCTGTACAAGAGAAAACTCTGCAAATACCACAGAGTGAAAAACAGCTGCACACAGGGGAGAGATATCCCCTTAACTCATGAAGCTGGGAGCATCAGCACCTGTGCAAGAGGTAACTCTGCAAATACTACAGAGTGAAAAATAGCAGCACACAGGGGAGAGATATCACCCGACCTCATGACGCTGGGAAAATGAACATCTGTACAAGAGATATCACCCAACCTCATGAAGGTGGGAGCATCAAAACCTGTACAAGAGATTACTCTGCAAATACTACAGAGTGGAAAACAGCAGCACGCAGTGAAGGGATATCACCCAACCTTATGAAGCCGTGCACATCAACACCTGTACAAGAGATAACTCTGCGAATACTACAGAGTTGAAAACAGCACCATGATGGCTAGAGATCGCACCTAAGCTCATGAAGCTGGGAGCATTAACACCTGTACAAGAGATAACTCTGCAAATACTACAGAGTGAAAAACAGCAGCACACAGGGGAGAGATATCACCCAACCCCATGAAGCTGGGAGCATCAACACCTGTACAAGAGACAACCATGCAAATACTACAGAGTGGAAAACAGCACCATGCAGGGGAGGGATATCAGCAGCCTCATGAAGCTGGGAGCATCAACACCTCTACAAGAGATAACTCTACGAATACTACAGAGTGAAAAACAGCAGTATGCAGGGGAAAGATATCCCCTAGCCTCATGAAGCTGGGAGCATCAAACCTTGTGCAAGAAATATCTCTGGAAATACTACAGAGTGGAAAACAGCAGCACACAATGAAGGGATATCACCCAACCTCAAGAAGCTGGGAGCATCAACACCTGTACAAGAGATAACTCTGCAAATATTACAGAGTGAAGAACAGTAGCACCCAGGGGTGAGATATCACCCAACCATTTGAAGCTAGTAGCACCAAAATGTGTACAAGAGATAATTCTGCAAATACTACAGAGTGGTAAACAGACCCACGCAGGGGAGAGATATCACCTAACCTCATTAAGCTGGGAGCATCAACACATGTATAACAGATAACTCTGCAAATACTACAGAGTGAAATACAGCAGCACGCAGTGGAGCGATATCACACAACCTAATGAAGCTGGAAGCATCAAAACCTGTACAAGAGATAACTCTGCAAATACTACAGAGTAGAAAACAGCAGCACACAGGGGGGGTTATCACCCAACCTCATGACACTAGGAGCATCAAGACCTGTACAAGAGATAACTCTGCAAATACTACAGAGTGGAAAACAGCACCATGATGGCTAGAGATCTCACCTAAGCTCATGAAGCTGGGAGCATCAACACCTGTGCAAGTGGTAGCTCTGCAAATACTACAGAGTGGAAAAGAGCATTGCGTAGGTGAGAGATATCACTCAACCTAATGAAGTTAGGAGCATCAACACCTGTGCAGGAGATAACTCTGCAAATACTACAAAGAGGAAAACAGCACAAAACAGGGGAGAGATATCAACTAACCTCAAGAAGCTGGGAATATTAACACCTGTAGATGAGATAACTCTGCAAATACTACAGAGTGACCAAAAGCACCATGTGATGGTGAAATATTACCAAACCCATGACACCCAGAAACAATGAGCACCCACATATGTGCAAGAGATAACTCTGCAAATACCACTGAGTGAAAAACAGCTGCACACAGGGGAGAGATATCCGCTAACCTCATGAAGCTGGGAGCATCACCACCTGCGCAAGAGGTAACTCTGCAAATACTACAGAATGAAAAACAGCTGCATGCAGGGGAGAGAGATCTCCTAACCTCATCAAGCTGAGAGCATCAACACCTGTGCAAGAGATAACTCTGCAAATACTACAGAGTGGAAAACAGCAACACGCAGAAGAGGGATGTCACCCAACCTCGTGAAGCTGGGAAAACCAAGACCTGTATAAGAGAAAACTCTGCAAATACCACAGAGTGAAAAACAGCTGCACACAGGGGAGAGATATCCCCTTAACTCATGAAGCTGGGAGCATCAGCACCTGTGCAAGAGATAACTCTGCAAATACAACAGAGTAGGAAACAGCACCACACAGGGGAGAGATATCACCTAACCTCATGAAGCTGAGAGCATCAACACCTGTGCAAGAGATAACTCTGCAAATACTACAGAGTGAAAAAGCACCATGCAGTGGCGAGATATTATCTAAAATAAAGAAGCTGGGAGCATCAACACCTGTACAAGAGGTAACTCTGCAAATACTTCAGAGTGAAAACAGGAGCACCCATGGGTGAGATATCAACCAACCTCATGAAGCTAGGAGCACCAAAACATGTACAAGAGATTACTCTGCAAATACTATACAGTGGAAAACAGCACCATGCAGGGGAAACATATCACCCAACCTCATGAAGCTGGGAGTACCAATACCTGTACAAGTGATAACTCTGCAAATACAACAGAGTGGAAAACAGCAGCATGTGGGGAAGAGAGATCACCCAATCTCATGAAGCTGAGAGCATCAACACCTGAGTGGGAAACAGAACCACGGAGGGGAGAGATATCACCTAACATCATGAAGCTGGGAGCATCAACACCTGTATAAGAGGTAACCTGCAAATGATATAGAGTGAAAAACCGTAGCACCCAGGGAGCGATATCACCCAACCTCATGAAGCTAGGAGCATCAAAACCTGTACAACAGATAACTCTGCGAATACTACAGAGTGAAAAACAGCAGTATGCAGGGGAGAGATATCACCTAGCCTCATGAAGCTGGGAGCATCAACACCTGTCCAAGAAATAACTCTGTAAATACTACAGAGTGAAAAAGCACCATGCAGGGGAGAGATATCACCCAACCTCATGAAGCTAGGAGCACCAAAACGTGTACAAGAGATAACTCTGCAAAGACTATAGAGTGGAAAACAGCACCTTGCAAGGGGGAGAGATCACCTAATCTCATGAAGCTGAGAGCATCAACACCTGTGGAAGAGCTAACTCTGCAAATACTATAGAGTGGATAACAGCACCATGCAGGGGAGAGATATCACCCAACCTCATGAAGCTGGGAGCATCAACACATGTATAAAAGATAACTCGACAAATTCTACAGAGTGAAATACAGCAGCAAGCAGTGGAGAGATATCGCACAACCTAATGAAGCTGGAAGCATCAAAACCTGTACAAGAGATAACTCTGCAAATACTACAGAGTGAAAAACAGTAGCACCCAGGGATGAGATATCACCCAACCTCATGAAGCTAGGAGCACCAAAACGTGTACAAGAGATAACTCTGCAAATACTATAGAGTGGAAAACAGCACCATGCAGGGGAAAGATAACACCCAACCTCATGAAGCTGGGAGCATCAACACATGTATAAAAGATAACTCTGCAAATACTACAGAGTGAAATACAGCAGCAAGCAGTGGAGAGATATCACACAACCTAATGAAGCTGGAAGCATCAAAACCTGTACAAGAGATAACTCTGCAAATACTACAGAGTGAAAAACAGTAGCACCCAGGGATGAGATATCACCCAACCTCATGAAGCTAGGAGCACCAAAATGTGTACAAGATATAACTCTGCAAAGACTATAGAGTGGAAAACAGCACCTTGCAGGGCAGAGAGATCACCCAACCTTGTGAAGCTGGGAGTACCAAGACCTGTACAATAGATAACTCTGCAAATACAACAGAGTGGAAAACAGCAGCATGCAGGGAGGAGAGATCACCTAATCTCATGAAGCTGAGAGCATCAACACCCTAACTCTGCAAATACTATAGAGTGGAAAACAGCACCATGCAGGGGAAAGATATCACTCAACCTCATGAAGCTAGGAGCACCAAAATGTGTACAAGAGATAACTCTGCAAAGACTATAGAGTAGAAAACAGCACCTTGCAGGGGAGAGAGATCACCCAACTTTGTGAAGCTGGGAGTACCAAGACCTGTACAATAGATAACTCTGCAAATACAACAGAGTGGAAAACAGCAGCATGCAGGGAGGAGAGATCACCTAATCTCATGAAGCTGAGAGCATCAAAACCCTAACTCTGCAGATACTATAGAGTGGATAACAGCACCATGCAGGGGAGAGATATCACCCAACCTCATGAACTCATGAAGCTGGGAGCATCAACACATGTATAACAGATAGCTCTGCAATTACTGCAGCGTGAAATACAGCAACACGCAGTGGAGAGATATCACACAACCTAATGAAGCTGGAAGCATCAAAACCTGTACAAGAGATAACTCTGCAAATACTACAGAGTAGAAAACAGCAGCACGCAGGGGAGGGTTATCACCCAACCTCATGAAGCTAGGAGCATCAACACCTGTGCAAGAGATAACTCTGCAAATACTACAGAGTGGAAAACATCACCATGACGGATAGAGATCTCACCTTAGCTCATGAAGCTGGGAGCATCAACACCTGTGCAAGTGGTAGCTCTGCAAATACTACTGAGTGGAAAAGAGCACCATGCAGGGGAGAGATATTACCTAACATCATGAAGCTGGGAGCATCAACACCTGTACAAGACGTAACTCTGCAAATACTACAGAGTGAAGAACAGTAGCACCCAGGGATGAGATATCAACCAACCTCATGAAGCTAGGAGCACCAAAACATGGACAAGAGATAACTCTGCAAATACTATAGAGTAGAAAATAGCACCATGCAGGGGAGAGATATCACCCAACCTCCTGAAGCTAGGAGCACCAAAATGTGTACAAGAGATAACTCTGCAAAGACTATAGAGTGGAAAACAGCACCTTGCAGGGGGGAGAGATCACCTAATCTCATGAAGCTGAGAGCATCAACACCTGTGGAAGAGCTAACTCTGCAAATACTATGGAGTGGATAACTGCACCATGCAGGGGAGAGATATCACCCAACCTCATGAAGCTGGGAGCATCAACACATGTATAAAAGATAACTCTGCAAATACTACAGAGTGAAAAACAGCAGTATGCAGGGGAGCGATATCACCTAGCCTCATGAAGCTGGGAGCATCAATACCTGTACAAGAAATAACTCTGCAAATACTACAGAGTGAAAAAACACCATGCAGGGGAGAAATATTACCTACCATCATGAAGCTGGGAGCATCAACACCTGTACAAGAGGTAACTCTGCAAATACTACAGAGTGAAGAACAGTAGCAACCAGGGTTGAAATATCACCCAACCTCATGAAGCTAGGAGCACCAAAACGTGTACAAGAGATAACTCTGCAAATACTACAGAGTGGGAAACAGAACCATGCAGGGGAGAGATATCACCGAACCTCATGAAGCTGGGAGCATCAACACATGTATAACAGATAGCTCTGCAATTACTACAGAGTGAAATACAGCAGCACGCAGTGGATTGATATCACACAACCTAATGAAGTTGGAAGCATAAAAACCTGTACAAAAAATAACTCTGCAAATACTACAGATTAGAAAACAGCAGCACACAGGGGAGGGTTATCACCCAACCTCATGAAACTAGGAGCATCAACACCTGTACAAGAGATAACTCTGCAAATACTACAGAGTGAAAAACATCACCATGACGGATAGAGATCTCACCTTACCTCATGCAGCTGGGAGTATCAACACCTGTGCAAGAGATAACCTTGCAAACACTACAAAGAGGAAAACAGCACCAAACAGGGGAGAGATATCAACTAACCTCAAGAAGCTTCGAACATTAACATCTGTAGATGAGATAACTCTGCAAATACAACAGAGTGACCAAAAGCACCATGTGATGGTGAAATATCACCCAAACCCATGACAGCCAGAAACAATGAGCACCCACATATGTGCAAGAGATAACCCTGCAAATACCACCGAGTGAAGAACAGCTGCACACAGGGGAGAGATATCCCCTAACCTCATGAAGCTGGGAGCATCACCACCTGTGCAAGAGGTAACTCTGCAAATACTACAGAATAGAAAACAGCTGCATGCAGGGGCGAGAGATCACCTAATCTCATCAAGCTGAGAGCATCAACACCTGTGCAAGAGATAACTATGCAAATACTACAGAGTGGCTAACAGCACCATGCAGGGGAGAGATATCACCCAACCTCAAAAAGGTGGGAGCATCAACACCTTTACAAGAGATACCTCTCCAAATACTACAGAGTGGATAACGGCACCATGCAGGGGAGAGATATCACCCACCCTCAAGACGGTGGGAGCATCCACACTTGTACAAGAGATAACTCTGCAAATAGTACAGAGTGGATAACAGTACCATGCAGGGGAGAGATATCACCTACCCTCAAGACGGTGGGAGCATCAACACTTGTACAAGAGATAACTCTGCAAATACTATAGAGTGAAAAATAGCAGCACACATGGGAGAGATATCACCGAACCTCATGAAGCTGGCAGAATCAACACCTGTACAAGAGATAACTCTGCGAATACTACAGAGTGAAAAACAGCAGTATGCAGGGGAGAGATATCATCTAGCCTGATGAAGCTGGGAGCATCAACACCTGTGCAATAAATATCTCTGGAAATACTACTGAGAGAAAAACAGCAGCATGCAGGGACGGGATATCACCATACCTCATGTAGCTGGGAGCATCAACACATTTTCAAGAGACTACTCTGCAAATACTACAGAGTGAAAAAGCAGCATGCAGGGGAGAGATATCTAACATCATGAAGCTGGGAGCATCAACACCTGTACAAGAGGTAACTCTGCAAATACTACAGAGTGAAAAACAGTAGCGCCCATGGGTGAGTTATCACCCAACCTCATGAAGCTAGGAGCACCAAAACCTGTACAACAGATAACTCTGCAAACACTACAGAGAGGAAAACAGCACCACGCAGGGAAGGGATATCACCCAACCTTGTGAAGCTGGGAAAACCAAGACCTGTACAAGTGATAACTCTGCAAATACCACAGAGTGAAAAACAGCTGCACACAGGGGAGAGATATCCCCTTACCTCATGAAGCTGGGAGCATCAACAACTGTGCAAGGAATAACTCTGCAAATACTACAGAGTGAAAAAGCACCATGCAGGGGAGAGATATTATCTAACATCATGAAGCTGCGAGCATCAACACCTGTACAAGAGGTAACTCTGCAAATACTACAGAGTGAAAAAAAGTAGCACCCATGGGTGAGATATCACCCAACCTCATGAAGCTAGGAGCACCAAAACGTGTACAAGAGATAACTCTGCACATACTATAGAGTGGAAAACAGTACCATGCAGGGGAGAGAGATCACCCAAACTCATGAAGCTGGGAGTACCAAGACCTGTAGAAGAGATAACTCTGCAAATACAACAGAGTGGAAAACAGCAGCATGCAGGGGAGAGAGATCACTCAGCCTCATGAAGCAAGCTGGGAGCATCAACACATGTATAACAGATAACTCTGCAAATACTACACAGTATAAAACAGCAGTACGCAGGGGAGGGTTATCACCCAACCTCATTAAGCTAGGAACATCAAAACCTGTACAAGAGATAACTCTGCAAATACTACAGAGTGGAAAACAGCACCATGATGGCTAGAGATCTCACCTAAGCTCATGAAGCTGGGAGCATCAACACCTGTGCAAGTGGTAGCTTTGCTAATACTACAGAGTGGAAAAGAGCACCACGCAGGTTAGAGATATCACCCAACATAATGAAGCTAGGAGCATCAACACTTGTGCAAGAGATAACTCTGCAAATACTACAAAGAGGAAAACAGCACCAAACAGGAGAGAGATATAACCTCACCTCAAGAGGCTGAGAGCAATACACTTGTAGATGAGATACCTCTGCAAATACTACAGAGTGACCAAAAGCACCATGTGATGGTGAAATATCACCCAAACCCATGACACCCAGAAAAAATGAGCACCCACACATGTGCAAGAGATAACTCTGAAAATACAACAGAGTGAAAAACAGCTGCACACAGGGGAGAGATATCCCAAAACCTCATGAAGCTGGGCGCATCACCACCTCTGCAAGTGGTTACTCTGCAAATACTACAGAATGAAAAACAGCTGCATGCAGGGGAGAGATATCACCCAACCTCAAAAAGGTGGGAGCATCAACACCTGCACACGAGATAACTCTGCAAATACTACAGAGTGAAAAACAGCAGCACACAGGGGAGAGATATCACTGAACCTCCTGAAGCTGGAGCATCAAAACCTGTAGAATAGGTAACTCTGCAAATAGTACAGAGAGTAAAGGCACCATGCAAGGGAGAGATATCACCTAACATCATCAAGCTGGGAGCATCAACACCTGTACAAGAGGTAACTCTGCAAACAGTACAGAGTGAAAAACAGTAGCACCCAGGGAGAGATATCACCCAATCTCATGAAGCTAGGAGCATCAAAACCTGTACAAGAGATAACTCTGCAAACACTACAGAGTGGAAAACAGCACCACACAGGGGAGGGATATCACCCAACCTCGTGAAGCTGGGAAAACCAAGACCTGTACAAGAGATAACTCTGCAAATACCAAAGAGTGAAAAACAGCTGCACACAGTGGAGAGATATCCCCTAACCTCGTGAAGCTGGGAGCATCAGCACCTGATCAAGAGATAACTCTGCAAATACTACAGAGTGGGAAACAGCACCACACAGGGGAGAGATATCCCCTAACCTCATGAAGTTGGGAGCATCAAAACCTGTACAAGAGATTACTCTGCAAATACTACAGAGTGGAAAACAGCAGCACGCAGTGAAGGGATATCACCCAACCTTATGAAGCCGTGCGCATCAACACCTGTACAAGAGATAACTCTGCGAATACTACCGAGTTGAAAACAGCACCATGATGGCTAGAGATCGCACCTAAGCTCATGAAGCTGGGAGCATTAACACCTGTACAAGAGATAACTCTGCAAATACTACAGAGTGAAAAACAGCAGCACACAGGGGAGAGATATCACTCAAACTCATGAAGCTAGGTGCACCAAAACCTGTACAAGAGATAACTCTGCAAACACTACAGAGTGGGAACAGCACCACGCAGGGGCGGGATATAACCAAACCATGTGAAGCTGGGAAAACCAAGACCTGTACAAGAGATAACTCTGCAAATACCAGAAAGTGGAAAACAGCAGCATGCAGGGAAGAGAGATCACCTAGTCTCATGAAGCTGAGAGCATCAACACCTGTGCAAGAGATAACTCTGCGAATACTACAGAGTGGAAAACAGAACCGCACAGGTGAAAGATATCACCTAACATCATGAAGCTGGGAGCATCAACACCTGTACAAGAGGTAACTCTGCAAATACTACAGAGTGAAAAACAGTAGCACCCAGGGAGATATATCATCCAAAGATATCACCTAACATCATGAAGCTAGGAGCATCAAAACATGTACAACAGATAACTCTGCGAATACTACAGAGTGAAAAACAGCAGTATGCAGGGGAGAGATATCACCTAGCCTCATGAAGCTGGGAGCATCAACACCTGTACAAGAAATAACTCTGCAAATACTACAGAGTGAAAAAGCACCATGCAGGGGAGAGATATTACCTAACATCATGAAGCTGGGAGCATCAACACCTGGACAAGAGGTAACTGCAAATACTACAGAGTGAAGAACAGTAGCACCAAACGTGGGAACAGTATCACAGGGTTGAGATATCACCCAACTTCATGAAGCTAGGAGCACCAAAATGTGTACAAGAGATAACTCTGCAAATACTACAGAGTGGGAAACAGAACCACGCAGGGGAGAGATATCACCTAACCTCATGAAGCTGGGAGCCTCAACACATGTATAGCAGATAACTCTGCACATACTACAGAGTGAAATACAGCATCACACAGTGGAGAGATGTCACACAACATAATGAAGCTGGAAGCATCAAAACCTGTACAAGAGATAACTCTGCAAATACTACAGAGTAGAAAACAGCAGCACGCAGGGAAGGGTTATCACCTAAGTTCATGAAGCTGGGAGCATCAACAGCTGTGCAAGTGGTAGCTCTGCAAATACTACAGAGCGGAAAAGAGCACCACGTAGGTGAGAGATATCACCCAACCTAATGAAGCTAGGAACATCAACACCTGTGCAAGAGATAACTCTGCAAACACTACAAAGAGGAAAACAGCACCAAACAGGGGAGAGATATCACCTAACCTCAAGAAGCTGGGAGCATTAACACCTGTAGATGAGATAACTCTGCAAATACTACAGAGTGACCAAAAGCACCATGTGATGGTGAATTATCACCCAAACCCATGACACCCAGAAACAATGAGCACCCACATATGTGCAAGAGAGAACTAGGCAAATACCACAGAGTAAAAAACAGCGGCACACAGGGGAGAGATATCCCCTAACCTCATGAAGCTTGGAGCATCACCACCTGTGCAAGTGGTAACTCTGCAAATACTACAGAATGGAAGACAGCTGCATGCAGAGGAGAGATATCACCCAACCTCAAAAAGGTGGGAGCATCAACACCTGCACACGAGATAACTCTGAACTCTGCAAATACTGCAGAGTGAAAAACAGTAGCGCCCATGGGTGAGATATCACCCAACCCCATGAAGCTAGGAGCACCAAAACCTTTACAAGTGATAACGCTGCAAACACTACAGAGTGGAAAACAGCAACATGCAGAAGAGGGATGTCACCCAACCTCGTGAAGCTGGGAAAACCAAGACCTGTACAAGAGAAAACTCTGCAAATACCACAGAGTGAAAAACAGCTGCACACAGGGGAGAGATATCCCCTTAACTCATGAAGCTGGGAGCATCAGCACCTGTGCAAGAGGTAACTCTGCAAATACTACAGAGTGAAAAATAGCAGCACACAGGGGAGAGATATCACCCGACCTCATGACGCTGGGAAAATGAACATCTGTACAAGAGATAACTCTGCGAATACTACAGAGTGAAAAACAGCAGTGTGCAGGGAAGGGATATCACCATACCTCATGAAGCTGGGAGCATCAACAGATGTACAAATGATAACTCTGCAAATACTACAGAGTGGAAAAGCTCCATGCAAGGGAGATATAACACCTAACATCATGAAGCTGGGAACATCAACACCTGTACAAGAGGTAAGTCTGCAAATACTACTGAGTGAAAAACAGTAGCACCCAGTGGAGAGATATCACCCAATCTCATGAAGCTAGGAGCATCAAAACCTGTACAAGAGATAACTCTGCAAACACTACAGAGTGGAAAACAGCACCACACAGGGGAGGGATATCACCCAACCTCGTGAAGCTGGGAAAACCAAGACCTGTACAAGAGATAACTCTGCAAATACCAAAGAGTTAAAAACAGCTGCACACAGGGGAGAGATATCCCCTAACCTCGTGAAGCTGGGAGCATCAGCACCTGGTCAAGAGATAACTCTGCAAATACTACAGAGTGGGAAACAGCACCACACAGGGGAGAGATATCCCCTAACCTCATGAAGTTGGGAGCATTAAAAACTGTGCAAGGAATAACTCTGCAAATACTAGAGTGAATAACAGCACCAACCAGTGGAGAGCTATCACCCAACCTCATGAAGGTGGGAGCATCAAAACCTGTACAAGAGATTACTCTGCACATACTACAGAGTGGAAAACAGCAGCACGCAGTGAAGGGATATCACCCAACCTTATGAAGCCGTGCGCATCAACACCTGTACAAGAGATAACTCTGCGAATACTACAGAGTTGAAAACAGCACCATGATGGCTAGAGATCGCACCTAAGCTCATGAAGCTGGGAGCATTAACACCTGTACAAGAGATAACTCTGCAAATACTACAGAGTGAAAAACAGCAGCACACAGGGGAGAGATATCACCCAACCCCATGAAGCTGGGAGCATCAACACCTGTACAAGAGACAACCATGCAAATACTACAGAGTGGAAAACAGCACCATGCAGGGGAGGGGTATCAGCAGCCTCATGAAGCTGGGAGCATCAACACCTCTACAAGAGATAACTCTACGAATACTACAGAGTGAAAAACAGCAGTATGCAGGGGAAAGATATCCCCTAGCCTCATGAAGCTGGGAGCATCAAACCTTGTGCAAGAAATATCTCTGGAAATACTACAGAGTGGAAAACAGCAGCACACAATGAAGGGATATCACCCAACCTCAAGAAGCTGGGAGCATCAACACCTGTACAAGAGATAACTCTGCAAATATTACAGAGTGAAGAACAGTAGCACCCAGGGGTGAGATATCACCCAACCATTTGAAGTAGGAGCACCAAAATGTGTACAAGAGATAATTCTGCAAATACTACAGAGTGGTAAACAGACCCACGCAGGGGAGAGATATCACCTAACCTCATTAAGCTGGGAGCATCAACACATGTATAACAGATAACTCTGCAAATACTACAGAGTGAAATACAGCAGCACGCAGTGGAGCGATATCACACAACCTAATGAAGCTGGAAGCATCAAAACCTGTACAAGAGATAACTCTGCAAATACTACAGAGTAGAAAACAGCAGCACACAGGGGGGGTTATCACCCAACCTCATGACACTAGGAGCATCAAGACCTGTACAAGAGATAACTCTGCAAATACTACAGAGTGGAAAACAGCACCATGATGGCTAGAGATCTCACCTAAGCTCATGAAGCTGGGAGCATCAACACCTGTGCAAGTTTTAGCTCTGCAAATACTACAGAGTGGAAAAGAGCATTGCGTAGGTGAGAGATATCACTCAACCTAATGAAGTTAGGAGCATCAACACCTGGGCAGGAGATAACTCTGCAAATACTACAAAGAGGAAAACAGCACAAAACAGGGGAGAGATATCAACTAACCTCAAGAAGCTGGGAATATTAACACCTGTAGATGAGATAACTCTGCAAATACTACAGAGTGACCAAAAGCACCATGTGATGGTGAAATATTACCCAAACCCATGACACCCAGAAACAATGAGCACCCACATATGTGCAAGAGATAACTCTGCAAATACCACTGAGTGAAAAACAGCTGCACACAGGGGAGAGATATCCGCTAACCTCATGAAGCTGGGAGCATCACCACCTGCGCAAGAGGTAACTCTGCAAATACTACAGAATGAAAAACAGCTGCATGCAGGGGAGAGAGATCACCTAACCTCATCAAGCTGAGAGCATCAACACCTGTGCAAGAGATAACTCTGCAAATACTACAGAGTGGAAAACAGCAACACGCAGAAGAGGGATGTCACCCAACCTCGTGAAGCTGGGAAAACCAAGACCTGTATAAGAGAAAACTCTGCAAATACCACAGAGTGAAAAACAGCTGCACACAGGGGAGAGATATCCCCTTAACTCATGAAGCTGGGAGCATCAGCACCTGTGCAAGAGATAACTCTGCAAATACAACAGAGTAGGAAACAGCACCACACAGGGAAGAGATATCACCTAACCTCATGAAGCTGAGAGCATCAACACCTGTGCAAGAGATAACTCTGCAAATACTACAGAGTGAAAAAGCACCATGCAGTGGCGAGATATTATCTAAAATAAAGAAGCTGGGAGCATCAACACCTGTACAAGAGGTAACTCTGCAAATACTTCAGAGTGAAAACAGGAGCACCCATGGGTGAGATATCAACCAACCTCATGAAGCTAGGAGCACCAAAACATGTACAAGAGATTACTCTGCAAATACTATACAGTGGAAAACAGCACCATGCAGGGGAAACATATCACCCAACCTCATGAAGCTGGGAGTACCAATACCTGTACAAGTGATAACTCTGCAAATACAACAGAGTGGAAAACAGCAGCATGTGGGGAAGAGAGATCACCCAATCTCATGAAGCTGAGAGCATCAACACCTGAGTGGGAAACAGAACCACGGAGGGGAGAGATATCACCTAACATCATGAAGCTGGGAGCATCAACACCTGTACAAGAGGTAACTTGCAAATGATATAGAGTGAAAAACCGTAGCACCCAGGGAGCGATATCACCCAACCTCATGAAGCTAGGAGCATCAAAACCTGTACAACAGATAACTCTGCGAATACTACAGAGTGAAAAACAGCAGTATGCAGGGGAGAGATATCACCTAGCCTCATGAAGCTGGGAGCATCAACACCTGTCCAAGAAATAACTCTGTAAATACTACAGAGTGAAAAAGCACCATGCAGGGGAGAGATATCACCCAACCTCATGAAGCTAGGAGCACCAAAACGTGTACAAGAGATAACTCTGCAAAGACTATAGAGTGGAAAACAGCACCTTGCAAGGGGGAGAGATCACCTAATCTCATGAAGCTGAGAGCATCAACACCTGTGGAAGAGCTAACTCTGCAAATACTATAGAGTGGATAACAGCACCATGCAGGGGAGAGATATCACCCAACCTCATGAAGCTGGGAGCATCAACACATGTATAAAAGATAACTCCACAAATTCTACAGAGTGAAATACAGCAGCAAAGCAGTGGAGAGATATCACACAACCTAATGTAGCTGGAAGCATCAAAACCTGTACAAGAGATAACTCTGCAAATACTACAGAGTGAAAAACAGTAGCACCCAGGGATGAGATATCACCCAACCTCATGAAGCTAGGAGCACCAAAACGTGTACAAGAGATAACTCTGCAAATACTATAGAGTGGAAAA
Source organism: Ambystoma mexicanum (assembly GCF_040938575.1). Taxonomy (NCBI): domain Eukaryota; kingdom Metazoa; phylum Chordata; class Amphibia; order Caudata; family Ambystomatidae; genus Ambystoma; species Ambystoma mexicanum. Next base: position 1,680,714,206 of record NC_090937.1, read on the forward strand.
CAGCACCATGCAGGGGAAAGATAACACCCAACCTCATGAAGCTGGGAGCATCAACACATGTATAAAAGATAACTCTGCAAATACTACAGAGTGAAATACAGCAGCAAGCAGTGGAGAGATATCACACAACCTAATGAAGCTGGAAGCATCAAAACCTGTACAAGAGATAACTCTGCAAATACTACAGAGTGAAAAACAGTAGCACCCAGGGATGAGATATCACCCAACCTCATGAAGCTAGGAGCACCAAAATGTGTACAAGAGATAACTCTGCAAAGACTATAGAGTGGAAAACAGCACCTTGCAGGGGAGAGAGATCACCCAACCTTGTGAAGCTGGGAGTACCAAGACCTGTACAATAGATAACTCTGCAAATACAACAGAGTGGAAAACAGCAGCATGCAGGGAGGAGAGATCACCTAATCTCATGAAGCTGAGAGCATCAACACCCTAACTCTGCAAATACTATAGAGTGGAAAACAGCACCATGCAGGGGAAAGATATCACTCAACCTCATGAAGCTAGGAGCACCAAAATGTGTACAAGAGATAACTCTGCAAAGACTATAGAGTAGAAAACAGCACCTTGCAGGGGAGAGAGATCACCCAACCTTGTGAAGCTGGGAGTACCAAGACCTGTACAATAGATAACTCTGCAAATACAACAGAGTGGAAAACAGCAGCATGCAGGGAGGAGAGATCACCTAATCTCATGAAGCTGAGAGCATCAAAACCCTAACTCTGCAGATACTATAGAGTGGATAACAGCACCATGCAGGGGAGAGATATCACCCAACCTCATGAACTCATGAAGCTCGGAGCATCAACACATGTATAACAGATAGCTCTGCAATTACTGCAGCGTGAAATACAGCAACACGCAGTGGAGAGATATCACACAACCTAATGAAGCTGGAAGCATCAAAACCTGTACAAGAGATAACTCTGCAAATACTACAGAGAAGAAAACAGCAGCACGCAGGGGAGGGTTATCACCCAACCTCATGAAGCTAGGAGCATCAACACCTGTGCAAGAGATAACTCTGCAAATACTACAGAGTGGAAAACATCACCATGACGGATAGAGATCTCACCTTAGCTCATGAAGCTGGGAGCATCAACACCTGTGCAAGTGGTAGCTCTGCAAATACTACTGAGTGGAAAAGAGCACCATGCAGGGGAGAGATATTACCTAACATCATGAAGCTGGGAGCATCAACACCTGTAGAAGACGTAACTCTGCAAATACTACAGAGTGAAGAACAGTAGCACCCAGGGATGAGATATCAACCAACCTCATGAAGCTAGGAGCACCAAAACATGGACAAGAGATAACTCTGCAAATACTATAGAGTAGAAAATAGCACCATGCAGGGGAGAGATATCACCCAACCTCCTGAAGCTAGGAGCACCAAAACGTGTACAAGAGATAACTCTGCAAAGACTATAGAGTGGAAAACAGCACCTTGCAGGGGGGAGAGATCACCTAATCTCATGAAGCTGAGAGCATCAACACCTGTGGAAGAGCTAACTCTGCAAATACTATGGAGTGGATAACTGCACCATGCAGGGGAGAGATATCACCCAACCTCATGAAGCTGGGAGCATCAACACATGTATAAAAGATAACTCTGCAAATACTACAGAGTGAAAAACAGCAGTATGCAGGGGAGCGATATCACCTAGCCTCATGAAGCTGGGAGCATCAATACCTGTACAAGAAATAACTCTGCAAATACTACAGAGTGAAAAAACACCATGCAGGGGAGAGATATTACCTACCATCATGAAGCTGGGAGCATCAACACCTGTACAAGAGGTAACTCTGCAAATACTACAGAGTGAAGAACAGTAGCAACCAGGGTTGAAATATCACCCAACCTCATGAAGCTAGGAGCACCAAAACGTGTACAAGAGATAACTCTGCAAATACTACAGAGTGGGAAACAGAACCATGCAGGGGAGAGATATCACCGAACCTCATGAAGCTGGGAGCATCAACACATGTATAACAGATAGCTCTGCAATTACTACAGAGTGAAATACAGCAGCACGCAGTGGATTGATATCACACAACCTAATGAAGTTGGAAGCATCAAAACCTGTACAAAAAATAACTCTGCAAATACTACAGATTAGAAAACAGCAGCACGCAGGGGAGGGTTATCACCCAACCTCATGAAACTAGGAGCATCAACACCTGTACAAGAGATAACTCTGCAAATACTACAGAGTGAAAAACATCACCATGACGGATAGAGATCTCACCTTACCTCATGCAGCTGGGAGTATCAACACCTGTGCAAGAGATAACCTTGCAAACACTACAAAGAGGAAAACAGCACCAAACAGGGGAGAGATATCAACTAACCTCAAGAAGCTTCGAACATTAACATCTGTAGATGAGATAACTCTGCAAATACAACAGAGTGACCAAAAGCACCATGTGATGGTGAAATATCACCCAAACCCATGACAGCCAGAAACAATGAGCACCCACATATGTGCAAGAGATAACTCTGCAAATACCACCGAGTGAAGAACAGCTGCACACAGGGGAGAGATATCCCCTAACCTCATGAAGCTGGGAGCATCACCACCTGTGCAAGAGGTAACTCTGCAAATACTACAGAATAGAAAACAGCTGCATGCAGGGGCGAGAGATCACCTAATCTCATCAAGCTGAGAGCATCAACACCTGTGCAAGAGATAACTATGCAAATACTACAGAGTGGCTAACAGCACCATGCAGGGGAGAGATATCACCCAACCTCAAAAAGGTGGGAGCATCAACACCTTTACAAGAGATACCTCTCCAAATACTACAGAGTGGATAACGGCACCATGCAGGGGAGAGATATCACCCACCCTCAAGACGGTGGGAGCATCCACACTTGTACAAGAGATAACTCTGCAAATACTATAGAGTGAAAAAATAGCAGCACACATGGGAGAGATATCACCGAACCACATGAAGCTGGCAGAATCAACACCTGTACAAGAGATAACTCTGCGAATACTACAGAGTGAAAAACAGCAGTATGCAGGGGAGAGATAACACCTAGCCTGATGAAGCTGGGAGCATCAACACCTGTGCAATAAATATCTCTGGAAATACTACTGAGAGAAAAACAGCAGCATGCAGGGACGGGATATCACCATACCTCATGTAGCTGGGAGCATCAACACATTTTCAAGAGACTACTCTGCAAATACTACAGAGTGAAAAAGCAGCATGCAGGGGAGAGATATCTAACATCATGAAGCTGGGAGCATCAACACCTGTACAAGAGGTAACTCTGCAAATACTACAGAGTGAAAAACAGTAGCGCCCATGGGTGAGTTATCACCCAACCTCATGAAGCTAGGAGCACCAAAACCTGTACAACAGATAACTCTGCAAACACTACAGCGAGGAAAACAGCACCACGCAGGGAAGGGATATCACCCAACCTTGTGAAGCTGGGAAAACCAAGACCTGTACAAGTGATAACTCTGCAAATACCACAGAGTGAAAAACAGCTGCACACAGGGGAGAGATATCCCCTTACCTCATGAAGCTGGGAGCATCAGCCCCTGTGCAAGAGATAACTCTGTAAATACAACAGAGTGGGAAACAGCACCACACAGGGGAGAGATATCACCTTACCTCATTAAGCTGGGAGCATCAAGAACTGTGCAAGGAATAACTCTGCAAATACTACAGAGTGAAAAAAGCACCACGCAGGAGAGAGATATTATCTAACATCATGAAGCTGTGAGCATCAACACCTGTACAAGAGGTAGCTCTGCAAATACTACAGAGTGAAAAACAGTAGCACCCATGGGTGAGATATCACCCAACCTTATGAAGCTAGGAGCACCAAAACTTGTACAAGAGATAACTCTGCACATATTATAGAGTGGAAAACAGTACCATGCAGGGGAGAGAGATCACCCAAACTCATGAAGCTGGGAGTACCAAGACCTGTACAAGATATAACTCTGCAAATCCAACAGAGTGGAAAACAGCAGCATGCAGGGGAGAGAGATCACTCAGCCTCATGAAGCAAGCTGGGAGCATCAACACATGTATAACAGATTACTCTGCAAATACTACAGAGTATAAAACAACAGTACGCAGGGGAGGGTTATCACCCAATCTCATTAAGCTAGGAACATCAACACCTGTACAAGAGATAACTCTGCAAATACTACAGAGTGGAAAACAGCACCATGATGGCTAGAGATCTCACCTAAGCTCATGAAGCTGGGAGCATCAACACCTGTGCAAGTGGTAGCTTTGCAAATACTACAGAGTGGAAAAGAGCACCACGCAGGTTAGAGATATCACCCAACATAATGAAGCTAGGAGCATCAACACTTGTGCAAGAGATAACTCTGCAAATACTACAAAGAGGAAAACAGCACCAAACAGGGGAGAGATATAACCTCACCTCAAGAAGCTGAGAGCATTACACTTGTAGATGAGATAACTCTGCAAATACTACAGAGTGACCAAAAGCACCATGTGATGGTGAAATATCACCCAAACCCATGACACCCAGAAAAAATGAGCACCCACACATGTGCAAGAGATAACTCTGAAAATACAACAGAGTGAAAAACAGCTGCACACAAGGGAGAGATATCCCTTAACCTCATGAAGCTGGGGGCATCACCACCTGTGCAAGTGGTAACTCTGCAAATACTATAGAATGAAAAACAGCTGCATGCAGGGGAGAGAGGTCACCTAACCTCATCAAGCTGAGAGCATCACCACCTGTGCAAGAGACAACTCTGCAAATACTACAGAGTGGCTAACAGCACCATGAAGAAGAGATATAGCACCCCACCTCAAGAAGGTGGGAGCATCAACACCTTTACAAGAGATAACTCTCCAAATACTGCAGAGTGGATAACAGCACCATGCAGGGAGAGATATCACCCAACCTCAAGACGGTGGGAGCATCAACACCTGTACAAGAGATAACTCTGCAAATACTACAGAGTGAAAAACAGCAGCACACAGGGGAGAGATATCACCCAACCTCGTGAAGCTGGAGTATCAAAACATGTACAAGAGGTAACTCTGCAAATACTACAGAGTGAAAAATAGCAGCACACAGTGGAGAGATATCACCCGACCTCATGACGCTGGGAAAATGAACACCTGTACAAGAGATAACTCTGCGAATACTACAGAGTGAAAAACAGGAGTGTGCAGGGAAGGGATATCACCATACCTCATGAAGCTGGGAGCATCAACAGATGTACAAGAGATAACTCTGCAAATACTACAGAGTAGAAAAGCTCCATGCAGGGGAGATATAACACCTAACATCATGAAGCTGGGAACATCAACACCTGTACAAAAGGTAAGTCTGCAAATACTACTGAGTGAAAAACAGTAGTACCCAGTGGAGAGATATCACCCAATCTCATGAAGCTAGGAGCATCAAAACCTGTACAAGAGATAACTCTGCAAACACTACAGAGTGGAAAACAGCACCACACAGGGGAGGGATATCACCCAACCTCGTGAAGCTGGGAAAACCAAGACCTGTACAAGAGATAACTCTGCAAATACCAAAGAGTGAAAAACAGCTGCACGCAGGGGAGAGATATCCCCTAACCTCGTGAAGCTGGGAGCATCAGCACCTGGTCAAGAGATAACTCTGCAAATACAAGAGAGTGGGAAACAGCACCACACAGGGGAGAGATATCCCCTAACCTCATGAAGTTGGGAGCATTAAAAACTGTGCAAGGAATAACTCTGCAAATACTACAGAGTGAATAACAGCACCACCCAGTGGAGAGATATCACCCAACCTCATGAAGGTGGGAGCATCAAAACCTGTACAAGAGATTACTCTGCAAATACTACAGAGTGGAAAACAGCAGCACGCAGTGAAGGGATATCACCCAACCTTATGAAGCCGTTCGCATCAACACCTGTACAAGAGATAACTCTGCGAACACTACAAAGTGGAAAAAGCACCATGGCGGCCAGCAATCGCACCTAAGCTCATGAAGCTGGTTGCATCAACACTTGTACAAGAGATAACTCTGCAAATACTACAGAGTGAAAAACAGCAGCACACAGGGGAGAGATATCACCCAACCCCATGAAGCTGGGAGCATCAACACCTGTACAAGAGACAACCATGCAAATACTACAGAGTGGAAAACAGCACCATGCAGGGGAGGGATATCAGCAGCCTCATGAAGCTGGGAGCATCAACACCTCTACAAGAGATAACTCTACGAATACTACAGAGTGAAAAACAGCAGTATGCAGGGGAAAAATATCCCCTAAGCTCATGAAGCTGGGAGCATCAACACCTGTGCAAGTGGTAGCTCTGCAAATACTACAGAGTGGAAAAGAGCACCGCGTAGGTGAGAGATATCACTCAACCTAATGTAGTTAGGAGCATCAACACCTGTGCAGGAGATAACTCTGCAAATACTACAAAGAGGAAGACAGCACAAAACAGGGGAGAGATATCAACTAACCTCAAGAAGCTGGGAACATTAACACCTGTAGATGAGATAACTCTGCAAATACTACAGAGTGACCAAAAGCACCATGTGATGGTGAAATATTACCCAAACCCATGACACCCAGAAACAATGAGCACCCACATATGTGCAAGAGATAACTCTGCAAATACCACTGAGTGAAAAACAGCTGCACACAGGGGAGAGATATCCGCTAACCTCATGAAACTGGGAGCATCACCACCTGCACAAGAGGTAACTCTGCAAATACAACAGAATGGAAAACAGCTGCATGCAGGGGAGAGAGATCACCTAACCTCATCAAGCTTAGAGCATCACCACCTGTGCAAGAGATAACTCTGCAAATACTACAGAGTGGCTAACAGCACCATGCAGGGGAGAGATATCACCCAACCTCAAAAAGGTGGGAGCATCAACACCTTTACAAGAGATAACTCTCCAAATACTACAGAGTGGATAACAGCACCATGCAGGGGTGAGAGATCACCCAACCTCAAGACAGTGGGAGCATCAACACCTGCACAAGAGATAACTATGCAAATACTACAGAGTGAAAAACAGCAGAATACAGGGGAGAGATATCACCCAACCTCATGAAGCTGGGAGCATCAAAACCTGTAGAAGAGGTAACTCTGCAAATACTACAGAGTGAAAAATAGCAGCACACAGAGGAGAGATATCACCCGACCTCATGACGCTGAGAAAATCAACCCCTGTACAAGAGATAACTCTGCGAATACTACAGAGTGAAAAACAGCAGTGTGCAGGGAAGGGATATCACCATACCTCATGAAACTGGGAGCATCAACAGATGTACAAGAGATAACTCTGCAAATACTACAGAGTGGAAAAGCTCCATGCAGGGGGGATATAACACCTAACATCATGAAGCTCGGAACATCAACACCTGTACAAGAGCTAACTCTGCAAATACTACTGAGTGAAACACAGTAGCACCCAGTGGAGAGATATCACCCAATCTCATGCAGCTAGGAGCATCAAGACCTGTACAAGAAATAGCTCTGCAAACACTACAGAGTGGAAAACAGCACCACTCAGGGGAGGGATATCACCAAACCTTGTGAAGCTGGGAAAACCAAGACCTGTACAAGAGATAACTTTGCAAATACCACAGAGCGAAAAACAGCTGCACACAGGGGAGAGATATCACCCAATCTCATGAAGCTAGGAGCATCAAAACCTGTACAAGAGATAACTCTGCAAACACTACAGAGTGGAAAACAGCACCACACAGGGGAGGGATATCACCCAACCTCGTGAAGCTGGGAAAAACAAGACCTGTACAAGAGATAACTCTGCAAATACCAAAGAGTGAAAAACAGCTGCCCGCAGGGGAGAGATATCCCCTAACCTCGTGAAGCTGGGAGCATCAGCACCTGGTCAAGAGATAACTCTGCAAATACAAGAGAGTGGGAAACAGCACCACACAGGGGAGAGATATCCCCTAACCTCATGAAGTTGGGAGCATTAAAAACTGTGCAAGGAATAACTCTGCAAATACTACAGAGTGAATAACAGCACCACCCAGTGGAGAGATATCACCCAACCTCATGAAGGTGGGAGCATCAAAACCTGTACAAGAGATTACTCTGCAAATACTACAGAGTGGAAAACAGCAGCACGCAGTGAAGGGATATCACCCAACCTTATGAAGCCGTGTGCATCAACACCTGTACAAGAGATAACTCTGCGAACACTACAGAGTGGAAAAAGCACCATGACGGCCAGCGATCGCACCTAAGCTCATGAAGCTGGTTGCATCAACACCTGTACAAGAGATAACTCTGCAAATACTACAGAGTGAAAAACAGCAGCACACAGGGGAGAGATATCACCCAACCCCATGAAGCTGGGAGCATCAACACCTGTACAAGAGACAACCATGCAAATACTACGGAGTGGAAAACGGCACCATGCAGGCGAGGGATATCAGCAGCCTCATGAAGCTGGGAGCATCAACACCTCTACAAGAGATAACTCTACGAATACTACAGAGTGAAAAACAGCAGTATGCAGGGGAAAGATATCCCCTAACCTCATGAAGCTGGGAGCATCAACCATTGTGCAAGAAATATCTCTGGAAATACTACAGAGTGGAAAACAGCAGCACACAAGGAAGGGATATCACCCAACCTCAAGAAGCTGGGAGCATCAACACCTGTACAAGAGATAACTCTGCAAATATTACAGAGTGAAGAACAGTAGCACCCAGGGGTGAGATATCACCCAACCTTTTGAAGCTAGGAGCACCAAAATGTGTACAAGAGATAATTCTGCAAATACTACAGAGTGGGAAACAGACCCACGCAGGGGAGAGATATCACCTAACCTCATGAAGCAGGGAGCATCAACACATGTATAACATATAACTCTGCAAATACTACAGAGTTAAATACAGCAGCACGCAGTGGAGCGATATCACACAACCTAATGAAGCTGGAAGCATCAAAACCTGTACAAGAGATAACTCTGCAAATACTACAGAGTGAAATACAGCAGCACGCAGTGGAGCGATATCACACAACCTAATGAAGCTGGAAGCATCAAAACCTGTACAAGAGATAACTCTGCAAATACTAGAGTAGAAAACAGCAGGACACAGGGGAGGGGGGTTATCACCCAACCTCATGACGCTAGGAGCATCAAGACCTGTACAAGAGATAACTCTGCAAATACGACAGAGTGGAAAACAGCACCATGACGGCTAGAGATCTCACCTAAGCTCATGAAGCTGGGAGCATCAACACCTGTGCAAGTGGTAGCTCTGCAAATACTACAGAGTGGAAAAGAGCACCGCGTAGGTGAGAGATATCACTCAACCTAATGTAGTTAGGAGCATCAACACCTGTGCAGGAGATAACTCTGCAAATACTACAAAGAGGAAAACAGCACAAAACAGGGGAGAGATATCAACTAACCTCAAGAAGCTGGGAACATTAACACCTGTAGATGAGATAACTCTGCAAATACTACAGAGTGACCAAAAGCACCATGTGATGGTGAAATATTACCCAAACCCATGACACCCAGAAACAATGAGCACCCACATATGTGCAAGAGATAACTCTGCAAATACCACTGAGTGAAAAACAGCTGCACACGGGGGAGAGATATCCGCTAACCTCATGAAACTGGGAGCATCACCACCTGCGCAAGAGGTAACTCTGCAAATACAACAGAATGGAAAACAGCTGCATGCAGGGGAGAGAGATCACCTAACCTCATCAAGCTTAGAGCATCAACACCTGTGCAAGAGATAACTCTGCAAATACTACAGAGTGGCTAACAGCACCATGCAGGGGAGGGATATCACCCAACCTCAAAAAGGTGGGAGCATCAACACCTTTACAAGAGATAACTCTCCAAATACTACAGAGTGGATAACAGCACTATGCAGGGGAGAGATATCACCCAACCTCAAGACAGTGGGAGCATCAACACCTGTACAAGAGATAACTATGCAAATACTACAGAGTGAAAAACAGCAGCATACAGGGGAGAGATATCACCCAACCTCATGAAGCTGGGAGCATCAAAACCTGTAGAAGAGGTAACTCTGCAAATACTACAGAGTGAAAAATAGCAGCACACAGAGGAGAGATATCACCCGACCTCATGACGCTGAGAAAATCAACACCTGTACAAGAGATAACTCTGCGAATACTACAGAGTGAAAAACAGCACCATGCAGGGGGGATATAACACCTAACACCATGAAGCTCGGAACATCAACACCTGTACAAGAGCTAACTCTGCAAATACTACTGAGTGAAAAACAGTAGCACCCAGTGGAGAGATATCACGCAATCTCATGCAGCTAGGAGCATCAAGACCTGTACAAGAAATAGCTCTGCAAACACTACAGAGTGGAAAACAGCACCACTCAGGGGAGGGATATCACCCAACCTTGTGAAGCTGGGAAAACCAAGACCTGTACAAGAGATAACTTTGCAAATACCACAGAGTGAAAAACAGCTGCACACAGGGGAGAGTTATGCCCTAACCTCATGAAGCTGGGAGCATCAGCATCTGGGCAAGAGATAACTCTGCAAATGCAAGATAGTGGGAAACAGCACCACACAGGGGAGAGATATCCCCTAACCTCATGAAGTTGGGAGCATTAAAAACTGTGCAAGGAATAACTCTGCAAATACTACAGAGTGAATAACAGCACCACCCAGTGGAAAGATATCACCCAACCTCATGAAGGTGGGAGCATCAAAACCTTTACAAGAGATTACTCTGCAAATACTACAGAGTGGAAAACAGCAGCACGCAGTGAAGGGATATCACCCAACCTTATGAAGCCGTGCGCATCAACACCTGTACAAGAGATAACTCTGCGAATACTACAGAGTGGAAAACAGCACCATGACGGCTAGAGATCGCACCTAAGCTCATGAAGCTGGGAGCATCAACACCTGTACAAGAGATAACTCTGCAAATACTACAGAGTGAAAAACAGCAGCACACAGGGGAGAGATATCACCGAACCACATGAAGCTGGGAGCATCAACACCTGTACAAGAGACAGCCATGCAAATACTACAGAGTGGAAAACTGCACCATGCAGGGGAGGGATATCAGCAGCCTCATGAAGCTGGGAGCATCAACACCAGTACAAGAGATAACTCTACGAATACTACAGAGTGAAAAACAGCAGTATGCAGGGGAAAGATATCCCCTAGCCTCATGAAGCTGGGAGCATCAACCCTTGTGCAAGAAATATCTCTGGAAATACTACAGAGTGGAAAACAGCAGCACACAATGAAGGGATATCACCCAACCTCAAGAAGCTGGGAGCATCAACACCTGTACAAGAGATAACTCTGCAAATATTACAGAGTGAAGAACAGTAGCACACAGGGGTGAGATATCACCCAACCTTTTGAAGCTAGGAGCACCAAAATGTGTACAAGAGATAATTCTGCAAATACTACAGAGTGGGAAACAGACCCACGCAGGGGAGAGATATCACCTAACCTCATGAAGCAGGGAGCATCAACACATGTATAACATATAACTCTGCAAATACTACAGAGTGAAATACAGCAGCACACAGTGGAGCGATATCACACAACCTAATGAAGCTGAAATCATCAAAACCTGTACAAGAGATAACTCTGCAAATACTACAGAGTAGAAAACAGCAGCACATGGGGGGGTTATCACCCAACCTCATGACGCTAGGAGCATCAAGACCTGTACAAGAGATAACTCTGCAAATACTACAGAGTGGAAACCAGCACCATGATGGCTAGAGATCTCACCTAAGCTCATGAAGCTAGGAGCATCAACACCTGTGCAAGTGGTAGCTCTGCAAATACTACAGAGTGGAAAAGAGCACCGCGTAGGTGAGAGATATCACCCAACCTAATGAAGCTAGGAGCATCAACACCTGTGCAAGAGAAAACTCTGCAAATACTACAAAGAGGAAAACAGCACAAAACAGGGGAGAGATATCAACTAACCTCAAGAAGCTGGGAACATTAACACCTGTAGATGAGATAACTCTGCAAATACTACAGAGTGAACAAAAGCACCATGTGATGGTGAAATATCACCCAAACCCATGACACCTAGAAACAATGAGGACCCACATATGTGCAAGAGATAACTGCAAATATCACTGAGTGAAAAACAGCTGCACACAGGGGAGAGATATCCGCTAACCTCATGAAGCTGGGAGCATCACCACCTGCGCAAGAGGTAACTCTGCAAATACTACAGAATGGAAAACAGCACCATGCAGGGGAGAAATATCACCCAACCTCAAAAAGGTGGGAGCATCAACACCTTTACAAGAGATAACTCTCCAAATACTACAGAGTGGAAAACAGCACCATGCAGGGGAGAGATATCACCCAACCTCAAGACGGTGGGAGCATCAACACCTGTACAAGAGATAACTCTGCAAATACTACAGAGTGAAAAACAGCAGCATACAGGGGAGAGATATCACCCAACCTCATGAAGCTGGAGCATCAAAACCTGTAGAAGAGGTAACTCTGCATATACTACAGAGTGAAAAATAGCAGCACACAGGGAGAGATAATACCAAACCTCATGAAGCTGGCAGAATCAACACCTGTACAAGAGATAACTCTGCGAATGCTACAGAGTGAAAAACAGCAGTATGCAGGGGAGAGATATCACCTAGCCTCATGAAGCTGGGAGCATCAACACCTGTGCAAGAAATATCTCTGGAAATGCTACAGAGAGAAAAACAGCAGCATGCAGGGAAGGGATATCACCATACATCATGAAGCTGGGAGCATCAACACATGTACAAGAGACTACTCTGCAAATACTACACATTGAAAAAAGCACCATGCAGGGGAGAGATATCACCTAACATCATTAAGCTGGGAGTATTAACACCTGTACAAGAGGTAACTCTGCAAATACTACATAGTGAAAAACAGTAGCACCCAGGGAGAGATAACACCCAACCTCATGAAGCTAGGAGCATCAAACCCTGTACAACAGATAACTCTGCAAACACTACCGAGTGGAAAACAGCACCACACAGGGGAGGGATATCACCCAACCTCGTGAAGCTGAGAAAAACAAGACCTGAACAAGAGATAACTCTGCAAATACCACAGAATGAAAAACAGCTGCACACAGTGGAGAGATATCCCCTTACCTCATGAATCTGGGAGCATCAGCACCTGTGCAAGAGATAACTCTGCAAATACTATAGAGTGGAAAACAGTACCATGCAGGGGAGAGAGATCACCCAAACTCATGAAGCTGGGAGTACCAAAACCTGTACAAGAGATAACTCTGCAAATACAACAGAGTGGAAAACAGCAGCATGCAGGGGAGAGAGATCACTCAACCTCATGAAGCAAGCTGGGAGCATCAACACATGTATAACAGATAACTCTGCAAATACTACAGAGTATAAAACAGCAGTACGCAGGGGAGGGTTAGCACCCAACCTCATTAAGCTAGGAGCATCAACACCTGTACAAGAGATAACTCTGCAAATACAACAGAGTGGAAAACAGCACCATGATAGCTAGAGATCTCACATAAGCTCATGAAGCTGGGAGCATCAACACCTGTGCAAATGGTAGCTTTGCAAATACTACAGAGTGGAAAAGAGCACCACGCAGGTTAGAGATATCACACAACATAATGTCGCTAGGAGCATCACCACTTGTGCAAGAGATAACTCTGCAAATACTACAAAGAGGAAAACAGCACCAAACAGTGGAGAGATATAACCTCACCTCAAGAAGCTGAGAGCATTACACTTGTAGATGAGATAACTCTGCAAATACTACAGAGTGACCAAAAGCACCATGTGATGGTGAAATATCACCCAAACCCATGACACCCAGAAACAATGAGCACCCACATATGTTCAAGAGATACCTCTGCAAATACCACCAAGTGAAAAACAGCTGCACACAGGGGACAGATATCCCCTAACCTCATGAAGCTGGGAGCATCAACACCTGTGCAAGAGATAACTCTGCAAATACTACAGAGTGGCTAACAGCACCATGCAGGGGAGAGATATCACCCAACCTCAAAAAGGTGGGAGCATCAACACCTTTACAAGAGATAACTCTCCAAATACTGCAGAGTGGATAACAGCACCATGCAGGGGAGAGATATCACCCACCCTCAAGAGGATGGGAGCATCCACACTTGTACAAGAGATAACTCTGCAAATTGTACAGAGTGGATAACAGCACCATGCAGGGGAGAGATATCACCCACCCTCAAGACAGTGGGAGCATCAACACTTGTACAAGAGATAAATCTGCAAATACTACAGAGTGAAAAATAGCAGCACACAGGGGAGAGATATCACAGGACCTCATGAAGCTGGCAGAATCAACACCTGTACAAGAGATAACTCTGCGAATACTACAGAGTGAAAAACAGCAGTATGCAGGGGAGAGATATCACCGAACCTCATGAAGCTGGGAGCATCAACACATGTTCAAGAGACTACTCTGCAAATACTACAGAGTGAAAAAGCACCATGCAGGGGAGAGATATCTAACATCATGAAGCTGGGAGCATCAACACCTGTACAAGAGGTAACTCTGCAAATACTACAGAGTGAAAAACAGTAACGCCCATGGGTGAGATATCACCCAACCTCATGAAGCTAGGAGCACCAAAACCTGTACAAGAGAAAACTCTGCAAAAAACTACAGAGAGGAAAACAGCACCACACAGGGAAGGGATATCACCCAACCTTGTGAAGCTGGGAAAACCAAGACATGTACAAGAGATAACTCTGCAAATACCACAGAGTGAAAAACAGCTGCACACAGGGGAGAGATATCCCCTTACCTCATGAAGCTGGGAGCATCAGAACCTGTGCAAGAGATAACTCTGCAAATACAACAGAGTGGGAAACAGCACCACACAGGGGAGAGATATCACCTAACCTCATTAAGCTTGGAGCATCAACAACTGTGCAAGGAATAACTCTGCAAATACTACAGAGTGAAAAAGCACCATGCAGGGGAGAGATATCATCTAACATCATGAAGCTGTGAGCATCAACACCTGTACAAGAGGTAACTCTGCAAATACTACAGCGTGAAAAACAGTAGCACCCATGGGTGAGATATCACCCAACCTCATGAAGCTAGGAGCACCAAAACTTGTACAAGAGATAACTCGGCACATACTATAGAGTTGAACACAGTAGAATGCAGGGGAGAGAGATCACCCAAACTCATGAAGCTGGGAGTACCAAGACCTGTACAAGAGATACCTCTGCAAATACAACGGAGTGGAAAACAGCAGCATGCAGGGGAGAGAGATCACTCAACCTCATGAAGCAAGCTGGGAGCATCAACACATGTATAACAGATAACTCTGCAAATACTACAGAGTATAAAACAGCAGTACGCAGGGGAGGGTTATCACCCAACCTCATTAAGCTAGGAGCATCAAAACCTGTACAAGAGATAACTCTGCAAATACTACAAAGAGGAAAACAGCACCAAACAGAGGAGAGATATAACCTCACCTCAAGAAGCTGAGAGCATTACACTTGTAGATGAGATAACTCTGCAAATACCACAGAGTGACCAAAAGCACCATGTGATGGTGAAATATCACCCAAACCCATGACACCCAGAAACAATGAGCACCCACATATGTGCAAAAGATAACTCTGCAAATACCACTGAGTGAAAAACAGCTGCACACAGGGGAGAGATATCCCCTAACCTCATGAAGCTGGGAGCATCACCACCTGTGCAAGAGGTAACTCTGCAAATACTACATAATGGAAAACAGCTGCATGCAGGGGCGAGAGATCACCTAATCTCATCAAGCTGAGAGCATCAACACCTGTGCAAGAGATAACTCTGCAAATACTACAGAGTGGCTAACAGCACCATGCAGGGGAGAGATATCACCCAACCTCAAAAAGGTGGGAGCATCAACACCATTACAAGAGATAACTCTCCAAATACTACAGAGTGGATAATAGCACCATGCAGGGGAGAGATATCACCCACCCTCAAGACGGTGGGAGCATCCACACTTGTACAAGAGATAACTCTGCAAATAGTACAGAGTGGATAACAGCACCATGCAGGGGAGAGATATCACCCACCCTCAAGACGGTGGGAGCATCAACACTTGTACAAAAGATAAATCTGCAAATACTACAGAGTGAAAAATAGCAGCACACAGGGGAGAGATATCACTGAACCTCATGAAGCTGGCAGAATCAACACCTGTACAAGAGATAACTCTGCGAATACTACAGAGTGAAAAACAGCAGTATGCAGGGGAGAGATATCACCTAGCCTGATGAAGCTGGGAGCATCAACACCTGTGCAATAAATATCTCTGGAAATACTACTGAGAGAAAAACAGCAGCATGCAGGGACGGGATATCACCATACCTCATGTAGCTGGGAGCATCAACACATGTTCAAGAGACTACTCTGCAAATACTACAGAGTGAAAAAGCACCATGCAGGGGAGAGATATCTAACATCATGAAGCTGGGAGCATCAACACCTGTACAAGAGGTATCTCTGCAAATACTACAGAGTGAAAAACAGTAGCGCCCATGGGTGAGATATCACCCAACCTCATGAAGCTAGGAGCACCAAAACCTGTACAAGAGATAACTCTGCAAACACTACAGAGAGGAAAACAGCACCACGCAGGGAAGTGATATCACCCAACCGTGTGAAGCTGGGAAAACCAAGACCTGTACAAGAGATAAATCTGCAAATACCACAGAGTGAAAAACAGCTGCACACAGGGGAGAGATATCCCCTTACCCCATGAAGCTGGGAGCATCAGCACCTGTGCAAGAGATAACTCTGCAAATACTACAGAGTGAAAAAGCACCATGCAGGGGAGAGATATCTAACATCATGAAGCTGGGAGCATCAACACCTTTACAAGAGGTAACTCTGCAAATACTACAGAGTGAAAAACAGTAACGCCCATGGGTGAGATATCACCCAACCTCATGAAGCTAGGAGCACCAAAACCTGTACAAGAGATAACTCTGCAAACACTACAGAGAGGAAAACAGCACCACACAGGGAAGGGATATCACCCAACCTTGTGAAGCTGGGAAAACCAAGACATGTACAAGAGATAACTCTGCAAATACCACAGAGTGAAAAACAGCTGCACACAGGGGAGAGATATCCCCTTACCTCATGAAGCTGGGAGCATCAGAACCTGTGCAAGAGATAACTCTGCAAATACAACAGAGTGGGAAACAGCACCACACAGGGGAGAGATATCACCTAACCTCATTAAGCTTGGAGCATCAACAACTGTGCAAGGAATAACTCTGCAAATACTACAGAGTGAAAAAGCACCATGCAGGGGAGAGATATCATCTAACATCATGAAGCTGTGAGCATCAACACCTGTACAAGAGGTAACTCTGCAAATACTACAGCGTGAAAAACAGTAGCACCCATGGGTGAGATATCACCCAACCTCATGAAGCTAGGAGCACCAAAACTTGTACAAGAGATAACTCTGCACATACTATAGAGTTGAACACAGTAGAATGCAGGGGAGAGAGATCACCCAAACTCATGAAGCTGGGAGTACCAAGACCTGTACAAGAGATACCTCTGCAAATACAACAGAGTGGAAAACAGCAGCATGCAGGGGAGAGAGATCACTCAACCTCATGAAGCAAGCTGGGAGCATCAACACATGTATAACAGATAACTCTGCAAATACTACAGAGTATAAAACAGCAGTACGCAGGGGAGGGTTATCACCCAACCTCATTAAGCTAGGAGCATCAAAACCTGTACAAGAGAAAACTCTGCAAATACTACAAAGAGGAAAACAGCACCAAACAGAGGAGAGATATAACCTCACCTCAAGAAGCTGAGAGCATTACACTTGTAGATGAGATAACTCTGCAAATACTACAGAGTGACCAAAAGCACCATGTGATGGTGAAATATCACCCAAACCCATGACACCCAGAAACAATGAGCACCCACATATGTGCAAGAGATAACTCTGCAAATACCACTGAGTGAAAAACAGCTGCACACAGGGGAGAGATATTCCCTAACCTCATGAAGCTGGGAGCATCACCACCTGTGCAAGAGGTAACTCTGCAAATACTACATAATAGAAAACAGCTGCATGCAGGGGCGAGAGATCACCTAATCTCATCAAGCTGAGAGCATCAACACCTGTGCAAGAGATAACTCTGCAAATACTACAGAGTGGCTAACAGCACCATGCAGGGGAGAGATATCACCCAACCTCAAAAAGGTGGGAGCATCAACACCTTTACAAGAGATAACTCTCCAAATACTACAGAGTGGATAATAGCACCATGCAGGGGAGAGATATCACCCACCCTCAAGACGGTGGGAGCATCCACACTTGTACAAGAGATAACTCTGCAAATAGTACAGAGTGGATAACAGCACCATGCAGGGGAGAGATATCACCCACCCTCAAGACGGTGGGAGCATCAACACTTGTACAAAAGATAAATCTGCAAATACTACAGAGTGAAAAATAGCAGCACACAGGGGAGAGATATCACCCAACCTCATGAAGCTAGGAGCACCAAAACTTGTACAAGAGATAACTCTGCACATACTATAGAGTGGAAAACAGTACCATGCAGGGGAGAGAGATCACCCAAACTCATGAAGCGGGGAGTACCAAAACCTGTACAAGAGATAACTCTGCAAATACAACAGAGTGGAAAACAGCAGCATGCAGGGGAGAGAGATCACTCAACCTCATGAAGCAAGCTGGGAGCATCAACACATGTATACCAGATAACTCTGCAAATACTACAGAGTATAAAACAGCAATACGCAGGGGAGGGTTAGTACCCAACCTCATTAAGCTAGGAGCATCAACACCTGTACAAGAGATAACTCAGCAAATACAACAGAGTGGAAAACAGCACCATGATAGCTAGAGATCTCACCTAAGCTCATGAAGCTGGGAGCATCAACACCTGTGCAAGTGGTAGCTTTGCAAATACTACAGAGTGGAAAAGAGCACCACGCAGGTTAGAGATATCACCCAACATAATGAAGCTAGGAGCATCAACACTTGTACAAAAGATAAATCTGCAAATACTACAGAGTGAAAAATAGCAGCACACAGGGGAGAGATATCACTGAACCTCATGAAGCTGGCAGAATCAACACCTGCACAAGAGATAACTCTGCAAATACTACAGAGTGAAAAACAGCAGTATGCAGGGGAGAGATATCACCTAGCCTGATGAAGCTGGGAGCATCAACACCTGTGCAATAAATATCTCTGGAAATACTACTGAGAGAAAAACAGCAGCATGCAGGGACGGGATATCACCATACCTCATGTAGCTGGGAGCATCAACACATGTTCAAGAGACTACTCTGCAAATACTACAGAGTGAAAAAGCACCATGCAGGGGAGAGATATCTAACATCATGAAGCTGGGAGCATCAACACCTGTACAAGAGGTATCTCTTCAAATACTACAGAGTGAAAAACAGTAGCGCCCATGGGTGGGATATCACCCAACCTCATGAAGCTAGGAGCACCAAAACCTGTACAAGAGATAACTCTGCAAACACTACAGAGAGGAAAACAGCACCACGCAGGGAAGTGATATCACCCAACCGTGTGAAGCTGGGAAAACCAAGACCTGTACAAGAGATAAATCTGCAAATACCACAGAGTGAAAAACAGCTGCACACAGGGGAGAGATATCCCCTTACCTCATGAAGCTGGGAGCATCAGCACCTGTGCAAGAGATAACTCTGCAAATACAACAGAGTGGGAAACAGCACCGCACAGGGGAGAGATTTCACCTAACCTCATTCAGCTTGGAGCATCAACAACTGTGCAAGGAATAACTCTGCAAATACTACAGAGTGAAAAAGCACCATGCAGGGGAGAGATATTATCTAACATCATGAAGCTGTGAGCATCAACACCTGTACAAGAGGTAACTCTGCAAATACTACAGCGTGAAAAACAGTAGCACCCATGGGTGAGATATCACCCAACCTCATGAAGCTAGGAGCACCAAAACTTGTACAAGAGATAACTCTGCACATACTATAGAGTGGAAAACAGTACCATGCAGGGGAGAGAGATCACCCAAACTCATGAAGCGGGGAGTACCAAAACCTGTACAAGAGATAACTCTGCAAATACAACAGAGTGGAAAACAGCAGCATGCAGGGGAGAGAGATCACTCAACCTCATGAAGCAAGCTGGGAGCATCAACACATGTATAACAGATAACTCTGCAAATACTACAGAGTATAAAACAGCAGTACGCAGGGGAGGGTTAGCACCCAACCTCATTAAGCTAGGAGCATCAACACCTGTACAAGAGATAACTCAGCAAATACAACAGAGTGGAAAACAGCACCATGATAGCTAGAGATCTCACCTAAGCTCATGAAGCTGGGAGCATCAACACCTGTGCAAGTGGTAGCTTTGCAAATACTACAGAGTGGAAAAGAGCACCACGCAGGTTAGAGATATCACCCAACATAATGAAGCTAGGAGCATCAACACTTGTGCAAGAGATAACTCTGCAAATACTACAAAGAGGAAAACAGCACCAAACAGTGGAGAGATATAACCTCACCTCAAGAAGCTGAGAGCATTACACTTGTAGATGAGATAACTGTGCAAATACTACAGAGTGACCAAAAGCACCATGTGATGGTGAAATATCACCCAAACCCATGACACCCAGAAGCCATGAGCACCCACACATGTGCAAGAGATAACTCTGAAGATACAACAGAGTGAAAAACAGCTGCACACAGGGGAGAGATATCCCGTAATCTCATGAAGCTGGGCCCATCACCACCTGTGCAAGTGGTAACTCTGCAAATACTACAGAATGAAAAACAGCTGCATGCAGGGGAGAGAGGTCACCTAACCTCATCAAGCTGAGAGCATCACCACCTGTGCAAGAGATAACTCTGCAAATACTACAGAGTGGCTAATAGCACCATGAAGAAGAGATATAGCACCCAAACTCATGAAGGTGGGACCATCAACACCTTTACAAGAGATAACTCTCCAAATACTGCAGAGTGGATAACAGCACCATGCAGGGAGAGATATCACCCAACCTCAAGACGGTGGGAGCATCAACACCTGTACAAGAGATAACTCTGCAAATACTACAGAGTGAAAAACAGCAGCTCACAGGGGAGAGATATCACCCAACCTCGTGAAGCTGGAGTATCATAACTTGTACAAGAGGTAACTCTGCAAATACTACAGAGTGAAAAATAGCAGCACACAGGAGAGATATCACCCGACCTCATGACGCTGGGAAAATCAACACCTGTACAAGAGATAACTCTGCAAATACTACAGAGTGAAAAACAGCAGTGTGCAGGGAAGGGGTATCACCATACCTCATGAAACTGGGAGCATCAACAGATGTACAAGAGATAACTCTGCAAATACTACAGAGTGGAAAAGCTCCATGCAGGGGAGATATAACACCTAACATCATGAAGCTGGGAACATCAACACCTGTACAAGAGGTAACTCTGCAAATACTACTGAGTGAAAAACAGTAGCACCCAGTGGAGAGATATCACCCAATCTCATGAAGCTAGGAGCATCAAAACCTGTACAAGAGATAACTCTGCAAACACTACAGAGTGGAAAACAGCACCACACGGGAGGGATATCACCCAACCTCGTGAAGCTGGGAAAACCAAGACCTGTACAAGAGATAACTCTGCAAATACCACTGAGTGAAAAACAGCTGCACACAGGGGAGAGATATCCCCTAACCTCATGAAGCTGGGAGCATCAGCACCTGGGCAAGAGATAACTCTGCAAATACAAGAGAGTGGGAAACAGCACCACACAGGGGAGAGATATCCCCTAACCTCATGAAGTTGGGAGCATTATAAACTGTGCAAGGAATAACTCTGCAAATACTACAGAGTGAATAACAGCACCACCCAGTGGAGAGATATCACCCAACCTCATGAAGGTGGGAGCATCAAAACCTGTACAAGAGATTACTCTGCAAATACTACAGAGTGGAAAACAGCAGCACGCAGTGAAGGGATATCACCCAACCTTACGAAGCCGTGTGCATCAACACCTGTACAAGAGATAACTCTGCGAATACTACAGGTTGGAAAACAGCACCATGACGGCTAGAGATCGCACCTAAGCTCATGAAGCTGGGAGCATCAACAAATGTACAAGAGATAACTCTGCAAATACTACAGAATGAAAAACAGCAGCACACAGGGGAGAGATATCACCCAACCACATGAAGCTGGGAGCATCAACACCTGTACAAGAGACATCCATGCAACTACTACAGAGTGGAAAACAGCACCATGCAGGGGAGGGATATCAGCATCCTCATGAAGATGGGAGCATCAACACCTCTACAAGAGATAACTCTACGAATACTACAGAGTGAAAACAGCAGTATGCAGGGGAAAGATATCCCCTAGCCTCATGAAGCTGGGAGCATCAACCCTTGTGCAAGAAATATCTCTGGAAATACTACAGAGTGGAAAACAGCAGCACGCAAGGAAGGGATATCACCCAACCTCAAGAAGCTGGGAGCATCAACACCTGTACAAGAGATAACTCTGCAAATATTACAGAGTGAAGAACAGTAGCACCCAGGGGTGAGATATCACCCAACCTTTTGAAGCTAGGAGAACCAAAATGTGTACAAGAGATAATTCTGCAAATACTGCAGAGTGGGAAACAGACCCACGCAGGGGCGAGATATCACCTAACCTCATGAAGCTGGGAGCATCAACACATGTATAACAGATAACTCTGCAAATACTACAGAGTGAAATACAGCAGCACGCAGTGGAGCGATATCACACAACCTAATGAAGCTGGAAGCATCAAAACCTGTACAAGAGATAACTCTGCAAATACTACAGAGTGGAAAAGAGCACCGCGTAGTTGAGAGATATCACCCAACCTAATGAAGCTAGGAGCATCAACACCTGTGCAAGAGATAACTCTGCAAATACTACAAAGAGGAAAACAGCACAAAACAGGGGAGAGATATCAACTAACCTCAAGAAGCTGGGAACATTAACACCTATAGATGAGATAACTCTGCAAATACTACAGAGTGACCAAAAGCACCATGTGATGGTGAAATATCACCCAAACCCATGACACCCAGAAACAATGAGCATCCACAAATGTGCAACAGATAACTCTGCAAATACCACTGAGTGAAAAACAGCTGCACACAGGGGAGAGATATCCGCTAACCTCATGAAGCTGGGAGCATCACCACCTGCGCAAGAGGTAACTCTGCAAATACTACAGAGTGGCTAACAGCACCATGCAGGGGAGAGATATCACCCAACCTCAAAAAGGTGGGAGCATCAACACCTTTACAAGAGATAACTCTCCAAATACTACAGAGTGGATAACACCACCATGCAGGGGAGAGATATCACCCAACCTCAAGACGGTGGGAGCATCAACACCTGTACAAGAGATAACTCTGCAAATACTACAGAGTGAAAAACAGCAGCATACAGGGAAGAGATATCACCCAACCTCATGAGGCTGGAGCATCAAAACCTGTAGAAGAGGTAACTCTGCATATACTACAGAGTGAAAAACAGCAGCATACAGGGGAGAGATATCACCCAACCTCATGAGGCTGGAGCATCAAAACCTGTAGAATAGTTAACTCTGCATATACTACAGAGTGAAACATAGCAGCACACAGGGGAGAGATATCACCGAACCTCATGAAGCTGGCAGAATCAACAGCTGTACAAGAGATAACTCTGTGAATGCTACAGAGTGAAACACAGCAGTATGCAGGGGAGAGATATCACCTAGCCTCATGAAGCTGGGAGCATCAACACCTGTGCAAGAAATATCTCTGGAAATACTACAGAGAGAAAAACAGCAGCATGCAGGGAAGGGATATCACCATACATCATGAAGCTGGGAGCATCAACACATGTACAAGAGACTACTCTGCAAATACTACACAGTGAAAAAGCGCCATGCAGGGGAGAGATATCACCTAACATCATTAAGCTGGGAGCATCAACACCTGTACAAGAGGTAACTCTGCAGATACTACAGAGTGAAAAACAGTAGCACCCAGGGAGAGATAACTCCCAACCTCATGAAGCTAGGAGCATCAAAACCTGTACAACAGATAACTCTGCAAACACTACGGAGTGGAAAAGAGCACCACACAGGTGAGAGATATCACCCAACATAATGAAGCTAGGAGCATCAACACCTGTGCAAGAGATAACTCTGCAAATACTACAAAGAGGAAAACAGCACCAAACAGGGGAGAGATATAACCTAACCTCAAGAAGCTGGGAGCATTAACACCTGTAGATGAGATAACTCAGCAAATACTACAGAGTGACCAAAAGCACCATGTGATGGTGAAATATCACCCAAACCCATGACACCCAGAAACAATGAGCACCCACACATGTGCAAAAGATAACTCTGAAAATACAACAGAGTGAAAAACAGCTGCACACAGTGGAGAGATATCCAGTAACCTCATGAAGCTGGGCGCATCACCACCTGTGCAAGTGGTAACTCTGCAAATACTACAGAATGGAAAACAGCTGCATGCAGGGGAGAGAGGTCACCTAACCTCATCAATATAAGAGCATCATCACCTGTGCAAGAGATAACTCTGCAAATACAACAGAGTGGAAAACAGCAGCATGCAGGGGAGAGAGATCACCCAACCTCATGAAGCTGAGAGCATCAACACCTGTGCAAGAAATAACTCTGCAAATACTAGAGAGTGGATAACAGCACCATGCAGGGGAGAAATATCACCCAACCTCATGAAGCTGGGAGCATCAACACATGTATAATAGATAATTCTGCAAATACTACAGAGTAGAAAACAGCAGCACGCAGGGGAGGGTTATCACCCAACCTCACGAAGCTAGGAGCATCAACACCTTTACAACAGATAACTCTGCAAATACTACAGAGTGGAAAACAGCACCATGATGGCCAGAGATCTCACCTAAGCTCATGAAGCTGAGAGCATCAACACCTGTGCAAGTGGTAGCTTTGCAAATACTACAGAGTGGAAAAGAGCACCACACAGGTGAGCGATATCACCCAACATAATGAAGCTAGGAGCATCAACACCTGTGCAAGAAATAACTCTGCGAATACTACAGAGTGAAAAAGCACCATGCAGGGGAGAGATATTACCTAACATCATGAAGCTGGGAGCATCAACACCTGTACAAGAGGTAACTCTGCAAATACTACAGAGTGAAAAACAGTAGCACCCATGGGTGAGATATCACCCAACCTCATGAAGCTAGGAGCACCGAAACATGTACAAGAGATAACTCTGCAAATACTAGAGTAGGAAATAGCACCATGCAGGGGAGAGATATCACCCAACCTCATGAAGCTAGGAGCACCAAAATGTGTACAATAGATAACTCTGCAAAGACTATAAGTGGAAAACAGCACCTTGCAGGGGAGAGAGATCACCTAATCTCATGAAGCTGAGAGCATCAACACCTGTGGAAGAGCTAACTCTGCAAATACTATAGAGTGGATAACAGCACCATGCAGTGGAGAGATATCACCCAACCTCATGAAGCTGGGAGCATCAACACATGTATAAAAGATAACTCTGCAAATACTACAGAGTGAAAAACAGCAGTATGCAGGGGAAAGATATCACCTAGCCTCCTGAAGCTGGGAGCATCAATACCTGTACAAGAAATAACTCTGCAAATACTACAGAGTGAAAAACACCATGCAGGGGAGAGATATTACCTACCATCATGAAGCTGGGAGCATCAACACCTGTACAAGAGGTAACTCTGCAAATACTACAGAGAGAAGAACAGTAGCACCCAGGGTTGAAATATCACCCAACCTCATGAAGCTAGGAGCACCAAAACGTGTACAAGAGATAACTCTGCAAATACTACAGAGTGGGAAACAGAACCACGCAGGGGAGAGATATCACTGAACCTCATGAAGCTGGGAGAATCAACACATGTATAACAGATAGCTCTGCAATTACTACAGAGTGGAATACAGCAGCACACAGTGTATTGATATCACACAACCTAATGAAGCTGGAAGCATCAAAACCTGTACAAGAAATAACTCTGCAAATACTACAGATTAGAAAACAGCAGCACGCAGGGGAGGGTTATCACCCAACCTCAAGAAACTAGGAGCATCTACACCTGTACAAGCGATAACTCTGCAAATACTACAGAGTGGAAAACATCACCATGACGGCTATAGATCTCACCTTAGCTCATGAAGCTGGGAGTTTCAACACCTGTGCATGTGGTAGCTCTGCAAATACTACAGAGTGGAAAAGAGCACCACGTAGGTGAGAGATATCACCCAACCTAATGAAGCTAGGAGCATCAACACCTGTGCAAGAGATAACTCTGCAAACACTACAACGATGAAAACAGCACCAAACAGGGGAGAGATATCAACTAACCTCAAGAAGCTTCGAACATTAACATCTGTAGATGAGATAACTCTGCAAATACTACAGAGTGACCAAAAGCACCATGTGATGGTAAAATATCACCC
The DNA here is from genome assembly GCF_040938575.1 of Ambystoma mexicanum. Classification (NCBI taxonomy): domain Eukaryota; kingdom Metazoa; phylum Chordata; class Amphibia; order Caudata; family Ambystomatidae; genus Ambystoma; species Ambystoma mexicanum. Next base: position 1,680,740,815 of record NC_090937.1, read on the forward strand.
AAACCCATGACACCCAGAAACAATGAGCACCCACATATGTTCAAGAGATAACTCTGCAAATACCACCAAGTGAAAAACAGCTGCACACAGGGGAGAGATATCCCCTAACCTCATGAAGCTGGGAGCATCAACACCTGTGCAAGAGATAACTCTGCAAATACTACAGAGTGGCTAACAGCACCATGCAGGGGAGAGATATCACCCAACCTCAAAAAGGTGGGAGCATCAACACCTTTACAAGAGATAACCCTCCAAATACTACAGAGTGGATAACAGCACCATGCAGGGGAGAGATATCACCCACCCTCAAGAGGGTGGGAGCATCCACACTTGTACAAGAGATAACTCTGCAAATAGTACAGAGTGGGTAACAGCACCATGCAGGGGAGAGATATCACCCACCCTCAAGACAGTGGGAGCATCAACACTTGTACAAGAGATAAATCTGCAAATACTACAGAGTGAAAAATAGCAGCACACAGGGGAGAGATATCACAGGACCTCATGAAGCTGGCAGAATCAACACCTGTACAAGAGATAACTCTGCGAATACTACAGAGTGAAAAACAGCAGTATGCAGGGGAGAGATATCACCGAACCTCATGAAGCTGGGAGCATCAACACATGTTCAAGAGACTACTCTGCAAATACTACAGAGTGAAAAAGCACCATGCAGGGGAGAGATATCTAACATCATGAAGCTGGGAGCATCAACACCTGTACAAGAGGTAACTCTGCAAATACTACAGAGTGAATAACAGTAACGCCCATGGGTGAGATATCACCCAACCTCATGAAGCTAGGAGCACCAAAACCTGTACAAGAGATAACTCTGCAAACACTACAGAGTGGAAAACAGCACCACACAGGGGAGGGATATCACCCAATCTTGTGAAGCTGGGAAAACCAAGACCTGTACAAGAGATAACTCTGCAAATACAAGAGAGTGGGAAACAGCACCACCCAGTGGAGAGATATCACCCAACCTCATGAAGGTGGGAGCATCAAAACCTGTACAAGAGATTACTCTGCAAATACTACAGAGTGGAAAACAGCAGCATGCAGTGAAGGGATATCACCCAACCTTATGAAGCCGTGCGCATCAACACCTGTACAAGAGATAACTCTGCGAATATTACAGAGTGGAAAACAGCACCATGACGGCTAGAGATCGCACCTAAGCTCATGAGCTGGGAGCATCAACACCTGTACAAGAGATAACTCTGCAAATACTACAGAGTGAAAAACAGCAGCACATAGGGGAGAGATATCACCCAACCCCATGAAGCTGGGAGCATCAACACCTGTACAAGAGACAGCCATGCAAATACTACAGAGTGGAAAACAGCACCATGCAGGGGAGTGATATCAGCAGCCTCATGAAGCTGGGAGCATCAACACCTCTACAAGAGATAACTCTACGAATACTACAGAGTGAAAAACAGCAGTATGCAGGGGAAGATATCCCCTAGCCTCATGAAGCTGGGAGCATCAACCCTTGTGCAAGAAATATCTCTGGAAATACTACAGAATGGAAAACAGCAGCACGCAAGGAAGGGATATCACCCAACCTCAAGAAGCTGGGAGCATCAACACCTGTACAAGAGATAACTCTGCAAATATTACAGAGTGAAGAACAGTAGCACCCAGGGGTGAGATATCACCCAACCTTTTGAAGCTAGGAGCACCAAAATGTGTACAAGAGATAATTCTGCAAATACTACAGAGTGGGAAACAGACCCATGCAGGGGAGAGATATCACCTAACCTCATGAAGCTGGGAGCATCGACACATGTATAAAAGATAACTGCAAATACTACAGAGTGAAATACAGCAGCACGCAGTGGAGTGATATCACACAACCTAATGAAGCTGGAAGCATCAAAACCTGTACAAGAGATAACTCTGCAAATACTACAGAGTAGAAAACAGCAGCACACCGGGGGGGGGGGTTATCGCCCAACCTCATGACGCTAGGAGCATCAAGACCTGTACAAGAGATAACTCTGCAAATACTACAGAGTGGAAAACAGCACCATGACGGCTAGAGATCTCACCTAAACTCATGAAGCTGGGAGCATCAACACCTGTGCAAGTGGTAGCTCTGCAAATACTACAGAGTGGAAAAGTGCACCGAGTAGGTGAGAGATATCACCCAGCCTAATGAAGCTAGGAGCATCAACACCTGTGCAAGAGATAACTCTGCAAATACTACAAAGAGGAAAACAGCACAAAACAGGGGAGAGATATCAACTAACCTCAAGAAGCTGGGAACATTAACACCTGTAGATGAGATAACTCTGCAAATACTACAGAGTGACCAAAAGCACCATGTGATGGTGAAATATCACCCAAACCCATGACACCCAGAAACAATGAGCACCCACATATGTGCAAGAGATAACTCTGCAAATACCACTGAGTGAAAAACAGCTGCACACAGGGGAGAGATATCCGCTAACCTCATGAAGCTGGGAGCATCACCACCTGCGCAAGAGGTAACTCTGCAAATACTACAGAATGGAAAACAGCACCATGCAGGGGAGAGATATCACCCAACCTCAAAAAGGTGGGAGCATCAACACCTTTACAAGAGATAACTCTCCAAATTCTACAGAGTGGATAACAGCACCATGCAGGGGAGAGATATCACCCAACCTCAAGACGGTGGGAGCATCAACACCTGTACAAGAGATAACTCTGCAAATACTACAGAGTGAAAAACAGCAGCACACAGGGGAGAGATATCACCCAACATCATGAAGCTGGAGCATCAAAACCTGTAGAAGAGGTAACTCTGCATATACTACAGAGTGAAAAATAGCAGCACACAGGGGAGAGATATCACCGAACCTCATGAAGCTGGCAGAATGAACACCTGTACAAGAGATAACTCTGCGAATACTACAGAGTAAAAAACAGCAGTATGCAGGGGAGAGATATCACCTAGCCTCATGAAGCTGGGAGCATCAACACATGTGCAAGAAATATCTCTGGAAATACTACAGAGAGAAAAACAGCAGCATGCAGGGAATGGATATCACCATACATCATGAAGCTGGGAGCATCAACACATGTACAAGAGACTACTCTGCAAAAACTACACAGTGAAAAAGCACCATGCAGGGGAGAGATATCACCTAACATCATTAAGCTGGGAGCATCAACACCTGTACAAGAGGTAACTCTGCAAATACTACAGAGTGAAAAATAGTAGCACCCAGGGAGAGATAAAACCCAACCTCATGAAGCTAGGAGCATCAAAACCTGTACAACAGATAACTCTGCAAACACTACAGAGTGGAAAACAGCACCACACAGGGGAGGGATATCACCCAACCTCGTGAAGCTGAGAAAAACAAGACCTGAACAAGAGATAACTCTGCAAATACAACAGAATGAAAAACAGCTGCACACAGGGGAGATATATCCCCTTACCTCATGAATCTGGGAGCATCAGCACCTGTGCAAGAGATAACTCTGCAAATACAATAGAGTGGGAAACAGCACCACACAGGGGAGAGATATCACCCAACCTTATGAAGCCGTGCGCATCAACACCTGTACAAGAGATAACTCTGCGAATACTGCAGAGTGGAAAACAGCACCATGACGGTTAGAGATCGCACCTAAGCTCATGAAGCTGGGAGCATCAACACCTGTACAAGAGATAACTCTTCAAATACTACAGAGTGAAGAACAGCAGCACACAGGGGAGAGATATCACCCAACCTCATGAAGCTGGGAGCATCAACACCAGTACAAGTGACAACCATGCAAATACTACAGAGTGGAAAACAGCACCACGCAGGGGAGGGATATCAGCAACCTCATGAAGCTGGGAGCATCAACACCTCTACAGGAGATAATTCGACGAATACTACAGAGTGAAAAACAGCAGTATGCAGGGGAAAGATATCACTTAGCCTCATGAAGCTGGGAGCATCAATACCTGTGCAAGAAATATCTCTGGAAATACTACAGAGTGGAAAACAGCAGCACGCAAGGAAGGGATATCACCCAACCTCAAGAAGCTGGGAGCATCAACACCTGTACAAGAGATAACTCTGAAAATACTACAGAGTGAATAACAGTAGCACCCAGGGGTGAGATAGCACCAAACCTCATGAAGCTAGGAGCACCAAAACGTGTACAAGAGATAACTCTGCAAATACTACAGAGTGGGAAACAGAACCACGCAGGGCAGAGATATCAGCAACCTCATGAAGCTGGGAGCATCAACACCTCTACAAGAGATAACTCTACGAATACTACAGAGTGAAAAACAGCAGTATGCAGGGGAAAGATATCACCTAGCCTCATGAAGCTGGGAGCATCAACACCTGTGCAAGAAATATCTCTGGAAATACTACAGAGTGGAAAACAGCAGCACGCAAGGAAGGTATATCACCCAACCTCAAGAAGCTGGGAGCATCAACACCTGTACGAGAGATAACTCTGAAAATACTACAGAGTGAAGAACAGTAGCACCCAGGGGTGAGATATCACCCATCCTCATGAAGCTAGGAGCACCAAAACGTGTACAAGAGATAATTGTGCAACTACTACAGAGTGGGAAACAGAACCACGCAGAGGAGAGATATCACCTAACCTCATGGAGCTGGGAGCATCAACACATGTATAACAGATAACTCTGCAAATACCACAGAGTGAAATACAGCAGCACGCAGTGAAGAGATATCACACAACCTTATGAAGCTGGAAGCATCAAAACCTGTACAAGAGATAACTCTGCAAATACTAGAGAGTAGAAAACAGCACCATGATGGCTAGAGATCTCACCTAAGGTCATGAAGCTGGGAGCATCAACACCTGTGCAAGTGGTAGCTTTGCAAATACTACAGAGTGGTAAAGAGCACAACGCAGGTGAGAGATATCACCCAACCTAATGAAGCTAGGAGCATCAACACCTGTGCAAGAGACAATTCTGCAAATACTACAAAGAAGAAAACAGCACCAAACAGGGGAGAGATATAACCTAACCTCAAGAAACTGGGAGCATTAACACCTGTAGATGAGATAACTCTGCAAATACTACAGAGTGGAAAACAGCACCATGACGGCTAGAGATCTCACCTAAGGTCATGAAGCTGGGAGCATCAACACCTGTGCAAGTGGTAGCTTTGCAAATACTACAGAGTGGAAAAGAGCACCACGCAGGTGAGAGATGTCACCCAACCTAATGAAGCTAGGAGCATCAACACCTGTGCAAGAGATAACTCTGCAAATACTACAAAGAGGAAAACAGCACCAAACAGGGGAGAGATATCACCTAACCTCAAGAAGCTGGGAACCTTAAAATCTGTAGATTAGATAACTCTGCATATACTACAGAGTGACCAAAAGCACCATGTGATGGGGAAATATCACCCAAACCCATGACACACGGAAACAATGAGCACCCACATATGTGCAAGAGATAACTCTGCAAATACTACAGAGTGGGAAACAGCACCACACAGGGGAGAGATATCACCTAACCTCATGAAGCTGAGAGCATCAACACCTGTGCAAGAGATAACTCTACAAATACTACAGAGTCGAAAACAGCAGCACGCAGGGGAGGAATATCACCCAACCTCATGAAGCCGTGCGCATCAACACCGGTACAAGAGATAACTCTGCGAATACTACAGAGTTGAAAACAGCACCATAACGGCTAGAGATCGCACCTAAGCTCATGAAGCTGGGAGCACCAACACCTGTATAAGAGATAACTTGAGCTAACTTGTATAACCATTACAGGTGGGCAGGGGAGCACTGCAAGCCTGAGGTAAGCGCAGTGCTGACACAGACATCGGAGAGGTGGACCTATATCTCACTGACACTGCTCGAGTGTCTACCAATATGTGGTACAAACACATGATCAAAGTAGGTAAGGAAGCCACTGAGGGGCTGCTATGTCTGCTCACTAATCCCTTTTGTCATGAGTGCCTCCAGAAGGTTGATAGCAACTGAAATACCAGCAGGACGGGCCCAGTGACTCATGTACATATCCATGGTTACAACCCGACGAAGATTCCAAGGGAAAACAGCAACATTGAGATGGATGTCTCAGACAACATTCCCCCATGAAGGCAATTATATATGACTTTTGACGTGATGAACAATTACTGGCAATTATACCATGTCGGACAATACATAACTGATGGCCCGCAAAAAGGAGACCCAAAAACAATAACACTGAAGAAACTACCCTGTCTGAAGAAGGGGTCAAGGAAATAGGAGGAGAACCAGGATGTTGGGAAAGACCACACATGCTTGTGTATGGCTAAGTATTCACAGCAGAATGATGGAAAGAGGAAGTAGTAGGAAGCAAAGCACACACTCTAGTACAAGCACCAGTGAACACAGTCCAAAGAGAAAAACACAAATGCCTGAGAGCATGGGAAGCAAGTGCCAAGTTGCTCACCTGGGTAGACAATGAAGCTGGACCAATGCCCATAATACCACTGAAGAAACCAGAATTATTTTACCATAATGAAGGTGCTGTCAAAGTTGGAGATAATACAGAATGTAGGTACACAGAGTAGCATCCAGCGATGAAGGTTGGCACAGCAGTATTAATGGAGTACTACTGGGCATGTGGATCCAAGGCACATGAGAAGCTGCCACCTAACTCGGTAGGAGTTTGCTTATTGGTTCACATCAATATGCCAGCACTGGTAGTGCCGCAAAAGATGTGAAGATAGAAGACTTTCCGAAGATGGATACTAACAAGAGAAAGAAGATGTCGCTAGAAGGGGGGGAAAAGGGAAGAAAGAAAAGAATGATAGGAGTGAGTAGAGTGAAAAGAGACAACTATATCTCATCAGAATCAGAAGCATCGCTAGACGATGTACCACCTGAGCATTGGTTATTCAGCACGGCAGAGATGTTTTCTGCGTCAGTAGTTCCAGCTGTCCAGACATATACAAACGTGAAATGGTCACAGATAACCAGATGGGAGCTGATGCAGACAATAAACTCCACAATGAATGGCTTCAACGCAATAAAGAAAGCGCTCCGAGCAGTGAGCTTAACGGCACTCCAAAACAGATATGTTTTAGACCTACTCACAGCCATGGAAGGAGGAGTTTGCACCAAGATTGGCAATTCCAGTTGCACATTTGTGCCTGCCAATGATGGAGAGAATGACACACTGGCAGAAACAGTGACAAGATTATTGAAGATGCACGCCAAGATGGAGGAAGAAGCCAAAGGGACTGGAAAGGACCAGAGTTGTTTATCGTACTTGTGGTCCTGGATGCCATCATGGTTAGCAGAAGGTCTGAACGTATTAGTAGGAGCAAATATTAGAACTAGTGGGACTGTGTGTAGTGAAGATCTGCATTACGCGATGCCGCAAAACCACTGAGAAGACAATAGGGTTGAAGGTGATGGTGGATGTAAATATAGAGAAAGAAGGTACCAGGGAAAGTGGGTGTGATGCAATCCGGTAGGAGAATGTAGATATATGACCTTTAGTTTCGATGATCATGCAAATTACTATGGACATTTTAGGGGAGTAACACAGATATGGCTACCAAGAGCATGAGTGATGAAGTATGGATGATTGCTCGACATGTCGACCAGAGATGGGACTGAAGAGAGGGGTCCAGTAAGGCCCTCCATCCCTCATCCCTATGAATATGACAGCCCAAAGACTCAGGAACGCACAAAGCCACTCATTAATTGGACATCTCCCAGGAGCAACAGCGAATGACAAGTATGCCCGGAGGTATTGCCTCAAACAGCCATTCCAACCTTATCCAGTGAATGTCTTTATGGATACAGGCGCTTCAACTGTGGTCGTAAACCCAAATGCCATGATGAATGACGTTGACTAAATGCAGAGAAACCACTGTGCTGACGTCACTAGTGACACCACGACGTAGCCACGTTAGTCATAAAGTACACTCGCAACCATTCACGGCTTCACCCAAACACACACTTGTATACATGAAGAACATGCTTACACAGTTCTGTAGATAGAGGACAGGTACATATGTATATATATATATATATACTATCAATGCTTTTATTATTTTTCTTGTTACCTAAGTGCAAAAATGCTGAACACAAGGCAACAAAGAGATGCAGTGCAAGCTTGCAGATGCTTATTGCAATTAACCCAATGGAACTACAGGATCTTATAAAGAGACTGGCAGGACCAAGTAGGACTAACCTATAGGCAATATAGCACTATACAAGCGTGCAGAAATTGTATTATTAGTATAACAAAAAAACACATAAGGCTACAAACTGCAGGACAAGAGGGAGAGAAAAGCAGAACCAGGCTACACAAAGCAAGAAGGCCAGGGCTTGATGCCAAGGTCAGCGACAAGCAGCACATTCCAAACTTAAGAAGACAAGGAGCCACCTGCAGAAAAACAGAATAAATTCTCGTACTTTCAGACCAGAAGAGCTTGATTGTGTGGTCCTCAACCACGTGATGCGGCTGAGCTAGACAATGGGTATTCACCCGCAGTGGGAAGACGAAAAGTCCTCAACAACCCAGACGAGAAGTAAAAGATGACAAAGTTAACAATGTTGCAATGAGGAGAGCACTCCCATTGGCAAAAGTGGTGTTGCTATCAGATACATTGGGAACACATTCATTTTGCATCACCTTGAAGAGGTGCACAGAGGGCTGAGAACCAAACTGGGTCCCAGGCCTGAGGAGACCAGTTCCAGTCAATCAGTGGACATAAATCCAGCAGTGGATGGCAGGGGGAATGGGCCAATGGTAATCCTGTGACCCTGCAACAATGTAATACATAGTTTCATGGGGAAGGGACAGGCCAACCACCTGAAATGGAAGGTCCAATCGAGTAAGATGTATATGGCCTATCCATAATGTCTACCACTCTGAGCACCCAATGACCATGGGTGATAGGATTTTGGGGGAGGGCCCAGTGCTGACTCCATTCTGCATCAATACCAGGTGAAATGTTTGTTTGAATTGAGATTCTGGAGATTTGTGATGTCCTGTATGAGCCCTGTCGATTTTTGCAATAAACGACAGTTCTAACTTGCCCGCGGCTGAGTTCTCCATCTGTTCTGGGGGCAGGGTTGGTGGGCCCTCGGGAGTTGAATGGGTGAGCTCGTAGTAACCACCAGACCTCCGGCATATGCCTCCAACAGGACACATGAAGCCAGCGGCACCCAGACGTATACAGTAGAAAACTGTACTGGTACCACAGACGGAGAAAGCAGCACCATTCAGGGGGGTATCGCACCTAAACCCACCATCCAATGAGCATGCACACATATTTATAGAAACCCCAGGATAACATTGCAGAGCAAAAAGCAGCACCATACATGAGAGGGCTCCTACACAACACAACCATCCCCAAAGTATGAGCACCCACACCTGTACAAGAGATACCTCTGCTAAAGCCAGAAGGTGTAAAACAGCGCCTGCAGCCACTGAGCCTCTCAATAGAGAGATCTCAGAGCTCAAACTGAAACGGAACTTTCTCAGCCTGGAAGCAGCCATGAGGAGGTCAGTTGTGGTCTTCTCTCTGATAGTCATTTTATTGTAAAATTCAAAAGAAATCATACACTTTTTTAATATGGGGCAGCAGTCACCAATGGGGTGATAATTACAATGAGAATGTGAGCAATGCACAGGTTTTAACCTTCTACTGGAACATGTACAAAGCACAGTGGAATAGGAGCACTGTTTTATTTAGGAAAGATAGCACCCAAGTTAGAAGATCCCCCTACAATTTTTTCTCAACCCACAAATAATCAATTCTGAGTGGATAAAATAGAAGCAGCAGGTACTCAGGTATAGGAAACAGGAACACAGACCAGCTGACTATCCCAGATAATGTGGGTGCATGGGGATATTGACCTCTTCCCACAGGCTCAAGCGAAATTCATGGTACTGGAGAAAACCCTTATGGTACCCATGATTATAACGCCTGAGTTGCCCGAGGAAGTGCTCTTAGGCACATACTTTCCTATATTCGGCAAGTGCCCAAAGACGCTCCAGACTCAGCATGGAAAAGGTTGCTAAACTGAATACCCCAGCTAGTTAGAAAGAGGGAAGAGGAGGGGGACTTGGAAGAAGGTCTTGAGGCATGTGACAGAGTCAGGGTCTTGACGCTGTCAAGGAGGAGCAGAGCCCTTCGAGCTTGGAGTATGCGGCCTACCATTGTGTTAGCCAGAGCTGATCCTACTTCAGAGGTGGGGTGAGAGAGTTGTGTGGGCCGAGTACTTCAAACCCCAGAGCGTATCCTGTCTTGTAAGAATGTTGTTTCCACTATCTTTTCCATTGGGCATTCCGGCTACTTTTCTGGCAAGAGTCCTATTGTCTTCTTTGCAGATCTACAGCATCCCGAAAACAACCTGAATGGGAAGAAAAGGATACCAGTTGTGAATCCCACTCAATCAACCATCGCCATAGATTCCACCATGCTGCAAACTTTACCAGGCTGTGAGAAAGAGGACAACGTGGTGAAATCCAGCAACACCAAACAGGCCAAACATAGCAAACGTCAATGAGCGAAACGTGGGTGGGACCAAAAATCAACTTTAAAACCTTTTCTGTCTAAACCCACTCCCTAGGGAACGTACAAGGAAAGATTGGCCAAAGCAAACAGGTGACACTAAGGACCACAACCAGTCATCTATCTACCCGGAACTAAAATCCTCCACGACTGTCCGAGACAAGACCTCAACTAGTCATCTATCTAGCCGGAACTAACATCCTCCACGACTGTCCGAGACAAGACCTCAACTAGTCCTCTATCTACCCGGAACTAACGCCCTCCACGACTGTCAAAGACAAGACCACAACTATTCATCTATCTACCCGGAACTAACACCCTCTATGACTATCAAAGAAAATACCACAAATAGTCATCTATCTACCCGGACCTAACGCCCTCCATGACTATCAGAGAGAAGGGCACAACCAGTCATCTATCTATCCGAAACCAACCCCCTCCCCGACTGTCAGAGACAAGACCTCAACTAGTCTTCTATCTACCTGGAACTAACTGTAATGCTCACCTGGATCCCACGGAGGCGCAAGTCTAGTCTGGATTGCTGTGGCCTCTTCAAGCGTGATGCGCAGAGCCCGGAACACCGATTGAACTGGTTCCCCAAATCTTGCTTGACTGGCCCGTAGGAATACACTTCTGCAGATGAGAAAGGGAATTAACCGTCTGCAGAATAGTGTGCTTGATTCCCCCCTTGTTCCCTTTCGTTCTCCTCTAACTTCCTCCTCCAAACCCCCGGCTTAATCTCACCTTATGGTTTGGAAGGATGAACTCTCCATCCTGCATCTGGTGCAGGGGCGCTTGTTAGTCCAGTTACTTCACTGGTTTTCAGAATGGCGCTGGCAAAATCCTCTTGACTTTTCTGAGCGAAACGCTGTAAGTATGAAGATTCAAAAGTTCAAGAGTGAGCCCCCTTTTATGTTGTCTTCCTAACTTGTGATCTGTCCTTTATTTCAGATGCAGAATGAAGACGATGCGTTGAAGGGGTTAATTGCCGATGGTAAACTCAGGTGAGTTAGTGAGTGCGATTCCTCTAAATGTCTTTATCATTTCACAATAATGTCTTTTGTCCTTTCCCCATAGGGGCTGGGGTGCGGTACCTGCTCACGGAGCGGTGCTGACCCGAAATATGGGATGACACCAAGAAAAGCTGTTAAGTATTATGGCTGTAAATTAGGCTTTCCTCCGGTGTTCCCTTTGCTCACCTTTTGTCTCTTCTTCTCTCCCCTAGGCGCAGAGATGTGGCGACATGTGCTGACAGCCGCGATGGAGCCGGGAGATGTCTCGAGGACAGGTGAGTGAAGAGCGCGCTGCAGCGAGCAACACGATGCTTTTAAATGGAAGTCCTTCTTGAGGGATGCTGGAGTGAAGATTCCGGATGCAGGTAAGAAGTTTGAAATAGTTTGTGGTTTTCACCTTTCTCTTCTCTTCTTTGCTAACAGGAGTTCCAGGTTCGAGGTGGGTGTGGCTGGAGTCCAGGAGCAGGAGCAGACACGGTGAGCGTTGAGCTGCTGGAATGCAGAACAACACAAAGCATGAGCTGCTGTCTGGGCGTGGCTTAAATAGCCTCCAAAGAAGTCCCAGGTATGTATCCTTCCCCAATTAGGTATGTATCCTTCCCTGGCCACGCCCGAGTGAAAAAATAGTCCCTATGAAAAAATAGTCCCTTTCAGGTCTCAGGGAGGCCTGAAGCGTGCAGCATGGTCTGCATCAGTTAAGTGCACCTACCACCTCCCTTTATGAGCCTGGCACCTATGGCGCCATGACTGATGTCCAACATGAGCCTGGCGCCAAAGGCGCCAGGTCTGAGTCCAAAGAGCCCCTATAAGGGGCCGCTGGGCTTTTACCCGAGGGAATGATGCCTGCTTCCGGGGGTGCTGGGCATGGCCTGGTGCTCCGGGGGCAGGCATCATGACACTAACACCCTCTACGACTATCAAAGACAATACCACAAATAGTCATCTATCTACCTGGACCTAACGCCCTCCATGACTATCAGAGAGAAGGGCACAACCAGTCATCTATCTATCCGAAACCAACCCCCTCCCCGACTGTCAGAGACAAGACCTCAACTAGTCATCTATCTACCGGACCTAATGCCCTCCATGACTATCAGAGAGAAGGCCACAACCAGTCATCTATCTATCCGAAACCAACCCCCTCCCCGACTGTCAGAGACAAGACCTCAACTAGTCATCTATCTACCCGGACCTAATGCCCTCCATGACTATCAGAGAGAAGGCCACAACCAGTCATCTATCTACCAGAACTAACGCCCTCTGCGACTGTCAAAGAAAAGACCACAACTAGTCATCTAACTACCCACCACTAAAACCCTCCACGACTGTCAGAGATAATACAACCACTAGTCATCTATGTACCTGAAATCAGCACCCGCCCTGACTGTCAGAGACAAGACCTCAACTAGTCATCAAACTACCCAGCACTAAAACCCTCCACGAATGTCAGAGATAAGACCACAACCAGTCTTCTATCTACCCAGAACTAACCTTCTTCCCGACTGTCAAAGAAAAGACCACAACCAGTCATCTATCCACCCGGAACTGGCGCCCTCCACGACTGTCAAAGACAAGATGACAACTAGTCATTTATCTACCTGGAACTAAAACCCTCCACGACTGTCAGAGATAAGACCACAACTAGTAATTTATCTACCCGGACCTAATGCCCTCCACAACTGTCAGAGAGAAGGCAAAACAACGAGTCATCTATCCACCCGGAACTGACGCCCTCCACGACTGTCAAAGACAAGACCACAACTAGTCATCTACCTCCCGGAACTAACGCCCTGCACGACTGTCCGAGACAAGACCTCAACTAGTCCTCTATCTACCAGAACTAATGCCCTCCAATAGTAATGAAGCACATTGGGAAGCTCCTTTCTTGATTAAATGTGCCTTTATTTTTCTAGTTGACACTCTGGAGTGGCTGTAAGTGAAAGTGAAATTAATAAATGAAAAAATATTATGATCTATTTGAAGATGTTTTGATCTTGCCCTGCTTGCTTTGGATCTGTCCTCCTATAGTCTTTCATTTTTGGCTCCTTATTTGATTTCTGAGGGCCTGTCTTTTGCCTCTGTTCTCCTGTGTACAGCCCTTAGGATTACCAGCATAAATCTTGGAATTGAGAGCAGGCCCCCCATTTCAACTCAGGCGTCCGTGGACCTGCTGAACATTGCCACACGGGCATCCCGGCTATGCAAGCCACCAAAATGGCCCCATAATTACATTCGGATAATATTTAACTTAAAATAGAAAAATGGTTACAAAACAAGTAATCATTAGAGCAGAATGGACTTGGAGCCTCTGGAGAAGATATTTGTCTGCACGGATATCATTTTACCAGATTCTGGTTACTGTGGTAACAGACACAGAATCTTTTTCTGTGTCTGATCAATTTCAATGGCATTCCTTATAAATGTACAATAAGCTCCCGAGGCCATTTCTCTTCATCCTTTACCCTCTTGCCCACTCTTCCTAGTGTCTTGAACTAACGCTCGTTGGCCATCAGTATGTCAATGCCTTGCGCGCTTCTAGTTACTCAGACACTCACTTGGTTGGGCGCTTCATTCTAGAGAGCTTCAGATTCAGCTAAACCTAGAGTGTGTCTTGACCCCCATGACCCAGTGTTTGGGACTACTCTGTGACTTTTACTCTGCTGCCATGACTTGGCGCAAGTGCGTTCAGGCAGCTTGGTCTCCTGTGAGCAGCACCCTGAGCAGGAGTAGTGCAGAAGCCTGGATAGCGATAAGGGGACGGTGGTGCTGTAGGTTCATCCATTGACAGAAAGGGCCACATTATAAGGGTAGTGGTAATCATAAACGTGTAGTATGTATAAAGTGTCACCTAACTACGAGTTGAGATAGTATTAGATATTTGGGGGTAAATAGCCCATATCTTCCCCATCCAGTATCTTTATGTGCACACTCCCATAGTATACCATGCAATCCAAATTCATTATTAGTCTGTATTTTAAGACTAGGAGTTGCTTGAAATACCCCTTTTGACAATGATCGCCATGCCGGAAGGCCTTCACTTCAAGGTAAGTCCTTGTGTACTTATGTATCTCTCTGTTTGTGATCTATAGCGAGCGACGTGTGAATCTGAAGGGGGCGGGTTGAGGGTCCGGGCTAAGAGGACAGAGGTGGGGTGGTCCGGGGGGTCCACAGAAGATCCATTCACAGTGAAGTCCAGGGCTGTTCCTGGCACCTGGTTCCAAAGGGCAGAGTGGTTACGACCTTGGGCAGAATAAAGTCAGGACGACCACTGTCAAGGCCTTCATGAAGATTTGCAAGTTGTGTTGAGCGTTTAATTCTGCTAAGTGATCATCTAAAAATAAGTGCCCGTGAGTTGGTAGCGGTGTCCCACGCATCCTTTGGGTCGCTGAAGATCTATGCACTTTCATGAGCTGCTATGATTTGCTGGACATTTATATAATTGCTAACGCTCATTGAGTGCTAGTTTCTCACAGTGTATCATTTTTATGGATTAATGTGTATTAAATGCATTCTTTTCTCATGAAATGGTTGTAATATCAAATACTACATCCTCATGCTTTTTTCTTGTGGTTAACCGTGCACCTTATTGTAGACCTTATAGGTCTACAAATTACTTTTCACAACTAAACTTGTTCTGGTGTTTATATGTCGACGCAGTAGAATGATGTAACATTTGGGGATGAATATACAGCCCAGCAGTCCAGCGCTGGAAGCCATCATGGCGAAGATCTCCACGGCGACCATGTACCTGCCTTTGGTGCTGAGGTAGGCTGGGATGAAGGAGACCCAGACACTGCAGAAGACCAGCATGCTGAAGGTGATGAGCTTGGCCTCGTTGAATCTATCGGGAAGGTTCCTGGCTAGGAAAGCCACCAGGAAGCTGGCAAAGGCCAACAGTCCCATGTAACCAATCACAGCGTAGAAGGCAGTGATAGATCCTGGGTCACACTGCAGGATCATCTTCCTGTTCTCAGAATGAAAGTCAGTGTGAGGATGAGGAGGAGAGGTAAGCAGCCAAGAGAGGCAAATTACTACTTCCCCCAGTGTGCAGATGATGACAATGGAGCCAGAAACTCTGGCCCCGAGCCACCTGCCCAGTCGACTTCCCGGTCGGGTGGCATTGAAGGCGATGACGACAGTGATGGTCTTCGCTAATACACAAGACACAGCGACAGTGAAAATAATCCCAAAGGCAGCCTGTTGGATCAGACAGGTCAATGTAGCCGGGCGCCCAATGAACAAGAGGGAGCAGAGAAAGGCCAACATCAGGGAGACAAGTAGCGCGTAGCTGAGATCCCGGTTATTGGCCTTCACTATCGGTGTGTCCCGGTGTCGGAGAAAGATCCACAGCACTGCTGCTGTGGTTATGCAGAAGATAACAGCTGTGGACGCCAAACTCACACCAAGGCCATCGTCGTATGAGAGGAAGACCACGTATTTGTAGAGGCAGCCGTCCTTCCTGTCATTGGGCCACTGGTCCTCCGGACATTTCAGGCAGTTTTCCATGTCTGCAAGAAACACAAGACAATAGTTAACAATGTACAAGTCATGCATGGGTGTTTGGACAAGTACTTGCCGCTGAGCATAAATCGCTAAGCACTGAATAGCTACATTCATGGAACCTATTCACTTTTATGTTTGTACTCAAGAAAAGCCTCAAAATATGTGATTTTTGCTTTCCAAATGTATTCAAAGAGACAACATGCATGTTACATATCATCACACGTGTAATAGTATGCAAAAGAGCACAGCTTGGAACCTTTCTGCAGGGTTCTTTCAAATGCTACCATGCTTTAGGTTTATTCGGCCGCCCAGCTGGTCACCCGCTTCACTACAGTCAAAATAAGGAAGGGTGTTCGGGG